>NC_058131.1:199636734-199756362 GCF_016433145.1 Gracilinanus agilis | reverse complement strand
GAGGGAGGGAGGGAGGGAGAGAGAGAGAGAGAGAGAGAGAGAGAGAGAGAGAGAGAGAGAGAGAGAGAATATATGAATCCAATATTTAGATTGGAGTTCTCTTCCTAAAAAGCAAGTCTCAAGGAGAGATTTTAATATAATCCCAAGAGAATAAAGACTATTAGTTAATGCAATTAATAACTTATAAGAAAAAAAGACGAACACAAAATATAATCAAAGTAAAAGAGGCATCAAAGAAGACACAGCTGCCTTAATTGAACTGACATTACTCAAGATCTCAAAAAGAAGTACACAGCTTTCTAAATTTCTGAAATCATACCACTTCTTTCTTCAGATAAAATTAACTACTTAATTGAGTCTCTAAAACAGGGGTCGGCAACATATGGCTCTCAAGCCATATCTGGCTCTTTTGAGGGCCAGATATGGCTCTTTCTGCAGGAGCCATAAAGTCAATTTTTTTCAGGCACTGTTACAGGAGCGCGCACTGTGAGCACTGTACGGCTCTCACGAAATCACATTTTAAAAAATGTGGCGTTTATAGCTCTCATGGCCAAAAATGTTGCAGACCCCTGCTCTAAAGATTTTGTCCAGTGATCACCATTCCACTGTAGAAAGGTAAGGGATGGGAAATGGAGGAACAAGTCAGGTATCCATGTTCCTAAAAGACCATTTGAATTCATCATAAGTTATCTGTTTTTGCTTCCTTCCATGCAAGTTAATTTTTTTAAAAATTCAACTTATTAATGAGTTTCTACATCTATATATCTCTTTAGGCAGCTTCCCCTTTTCTTCGTCATGAGATTGATTTCTGTTTATAAGTATGCTATGTAGAAAGCATTGTAGGGAATGTATTTTTCTTTAAATCACAATCCAACACATGGTCACCTAGAGCCAAGTTCTTCTAAAACAGAGCTTAATTATATAGAAGTTCACCCTTATGAAACAAAAGTATTTAATTGTATTTAAGATGATAGAATTATTAGGTACTAAAAGTATTTTATAGATGGTCTAGTCCAATCCTCCCATTGTTCAGATGGAGAAAGGCTAAGAATAGGAAAGTGACTGGTAAAAAGTCGGAAAGCTGTGCAGCTTATGGCTCAGTGGATTGAGAGCCAGACCTAGAGACAACGGGAGGTCCTAGGTTCAAATCTGGCCTCAGATACTTCCCAGCTGTGTGACCCTGGGCAAGACACTTAACCCCCAATGCCTAGCCCTTACCACTCTTCTGCCTTGGAACCAATACACAGTATTGACTCCAAGATAGAAGGTAAGCATTTAAAAAAAAAAAAAAAGTCCTAAAGCAAGTTAATGCCAGAGCTTCCTTCTCCTTGTTCAGCCCAGATACCTAGTAACTAAGTCATCCTCTGGTTACAACCCAAAACTCTTCATTCCTCCCCTATTGTTCTCCCACCATCAGAAATGGAATCTTTTTTTTTTTAGCTAAAGTACTTTTTTTTAATTTAATTTAATTTTTAAAATTTTTTCCATAGTTACATGATTCATGTTGTCTCTCTCCACTCTTCCCTCCCCCTTCCTGAAACTGACAGTCAGTTCTACTGGGTTATACACATATTATCACTCAAAACCTATTTCCATATTATTCATTTTCATAATAAGGTAATCTTTTAAAATCAAAATCGCAAATCATATACCCATATAAACAAGTGATAAATTATATGTTTTCTTCTGGGAGGTAAGGAAGGGACACATTGAGACAGATTTACCTGCTCAGCCTTTTCTTGACGACTGACTGTTGCTCCTGCCAGCTCTCTGAAGCAGGAGAGGAAGGTAGTAACAGTGCCCTTAATACTCCTATTAACCAACTGATTCGAGTACAAAAATTAGAAAGAAGCTCATCATTGCTAATCCAATGATGACCTGAAATATGAAGGAAAGATGTGAGGAAAAGGTATGATTCCTCCCCACCCACTATTGCTTCATGCCAGTAGTTACAGTATGTATAGATATTATAAATACTGATCATCTTTGTTTTACAGATAATTTCATTATTAAAAAAAAAACCTCATTAGTGTATGGTCTTCCCTGCCACCAAATTGTCCCTAATTCTTTGTCCCACAAGAAAATAAAAATCACAGGAAGAATCAAGATTGTTGCAATATCTTTTTAAAAACTTAAGATTATTAATCCAAATGATAAAGAAAAAATGTTTGTGAAGGTTTGAAAAATACTTTATAAATAGTTTCTCATTTTATCCTCACAAGAACCCCAAGAGAGTGTTATTATTTTCCCCATTTTATAGATAAGGAAATTGAGGCATACAGAGGTTAAGTGCCCATGCCAAAATCACACAGCTATTAAATATCTGAGGCAAGATTTGAACTCAGATCTTCCTGACTCCACCATCCTATCTACTGTGTCATCTAGCTGTCAAAAATTAAAGAAAGGATTTTAAAATGTATTTTAACATTTCATATATTTTTTTAATTTTTCCATGGTTTCATGATTCATGTTTTCTCCCTCCCTTCATCCTCCCCCATCCTGGAACTGACAAGCAATTCCATTGGGTATACATACATACATACATACATATATACATACATACATACATACATATATATATATATATATACATAAATATATAAAATCATGGAGAGAGGATTTATATTGATATATTATTAGATATATATGATTATATTATATATTTGATATATGATAAATTTGATTTGATATATTTGAAATATATGATATATAATATATTACCTTGATTGGAAGCTTTTTTTCTGCTCACTAATGGCAGAAATGTGATAAGACCAAATGGCAATCCCAATATGGTTTAATGAAGTCTACTTAACACTCTACCAACTTAGTCATTAAGGTATTGGATAGGATCAGACACAAAAGAAGGAGCTAAAAGCGTTGTCCTCTTCCTGGAGAATACCAGGGCTCTGCTCTGGGAAGTCATGAAGATTCCGCCCCATGTTCAGGCATCAGCAGTATGGTAAAGCCACCTCTCCACATAATTTAATATAATACAAACTCCTTAAGAGCAAAGAATGTTCCAACTTTTATCTCTATATTGCAAGCCTCCAGCACACTATTGAGTGTATAATAGGAACTTTAAAATATTTGTTAGTTGATTATTTTTTCTTCAGTAAAGGTGGAAACACCATCTTTGCTATAGGAGCAATCATTAAAGCTTATCCCCAAAATAACTTGGTAGAAAACAGATTTATTTCACCATTTTAAAGAAACACACACACAAAATCTACCATAGGTTTTAAATCCTATTTATATTGAAACATAAAGAAGCAAATCCATCATTGATAGCAAAACTGGCCCTCCTCACAGGAGTATTCTGGGAAATGATTAACTGACTCAAAAGAAAAAGGGAGGAGGGGAGTACAATAGTCACTCTTTTAAGTTTAATCTGCATCATTAACATTTTACTTTCTTATGTCTAGACAATAGACAACAATAAATCAAGCCCTGCTCAGATTTGTAATGTTTGCCAGTGGCATAAATGTTCACATAAAAATTTTAACAATCAGTAAACCAGTATGATCTGGCTCCAAAATACCTATGGGTCCTGTGACTTTCCTGGGTTTATTCCTGCAATGCTTCCATGAAATTACTACTCACTCTTTCCTGTTCATCTATTCTTCAACATGCCCAAGCCAAGAAAATCTATTAATGTGCTTCCTTCAGTATCTAATCTCCAACATCTCAATAGATCAGTATGGCCTTTAAGTCAACAAGCAGTTATTAATTGCCTACTATATGCCAGGTACCAAGCTGAGATACAAAAATAGGCAAAAAATCAGTGCTCTCAAGTAATTCACAGCCTAATCAGGGAGAAAACATGCAAATAACTTTGTACAAATAAGATATAGGCAGGATAACTTGGAGACAATCTTAGAGGAAAAGTACTAGCATTAAGGAATAGTTGAAGGGGCAGCTAGGTGCCTCAGTGTATAGATAGCCATGCCTATAGACAGGAAGTCCTGGGTTCAAATCTAACCTTGGTATCTGAGTTAAGGAAGTATCTTCCTTAACTGTATGACCCTGGGCAAGTCAATTAACCCCAGTTACCTAACCCTTATCATTCTTCTGCCTTAGAATGGATACTTAAGATTGATTCTAAGATGGAAGGTAAGGGTTTAAAAAAAGAAAGAATTGAAAAAAAGCTTCCTTTTGGCCTCAGACACTGTCTAGCTGTGTGACCCTGGGCAAGTCACTTAACCCCCATTACCTAGCCCTTTATGCTCTTCTGCCTTGGAACCAATGGTATTGGTTCCAAGGCAGAAGCTATGGGTTTAAAAAAAAAAAGCTTCCTACAAAAGGTAGGATTTTACCTGAGACCTAAAGGAAGTCAGGAAATAGAGACGAGACGAGGAGGGATAGAAGCCTAGGGATGAGAAACAGCCAGTGAAAATGCATGGAGTCAGGAGATTGAGTGTCTTATGCTAGAAACAGCAAGACCATTGTCAGTAGAACATAGAGTAGTACATAGAGGGGAGTAAAATGTAAGAAGTTTGGAGTGGAAGGAAGAAGCAGATCCCAAAAGGCTTTAAAAGCCAAGCAAAGGATTTTAGATTTGATCCTGAAGGTCACAGAGAGCCAGTGGAGTTTACTGAATAAGAGGTGAGAGGAAGGTGATAGAACAGACTTGAGCTTGAGGAAAGATCACTCTGTTAGCCAAGAGGGAGGAGAGAGACAAGACTATTGAGATAGCACCACCGGTGTGAAATGAGGAGAGACTATACCAAGGACACAGCAGGGTCAGAGGAGAGAAGTGAAAGGAAAGGAAGGTAGAGGCATTAAGAATTAGAGATGACTTCTGAAAGGAATCTAGCCACCAAAAGGAAATATGAACTATAGCTAGTGGGGCTGAATAGATAGAGTAAAAGCTTTTTGACTCTGAGGGTCATGATCATATCTGTAGGCAACAGAGAAGCAGTCAATAGATGGAATGAGATTGAAGATTAATGGGAGGGTATGTATATGGTAGAAGGGCAAACATCTTTGAGAAGATGAGTTGGAATGTGATCAAATGCCTGCCTTGGCAAGGAAAAGGGCCACTTCTTCTTGGCAGCTAGAGATGAAGGAGGAGATGGTGGGAGAAGACATCTGGCATGAAGGGGAGAACAAAGATCTATTCAAATAGCCTCAAAGTTTGCAATGAGATATGAAGCAAGGCTCTCACCTGAGAGGGTAACAGGGAGGAAAGCTATAGAATATTTGAGAAGGGATAAAAAAGTGTGAAAGAAACACTAGTGAGGGGGGACAGTGAATAAATTAGGCAAGAATGGCTTTGCTGCAGTCAAGGACCCAGTAACCACAATTTCATGATTTTCTACACTTTCTACACAATAATACTGCTTCATATGACAGCACAAGATAGGAGCTAGGGCAGTAGATGGTAGGAATTATCCAAGTCTTGAGCTTGCAGAGAAGGATCATTGATAGAATGAGGGAGTGCTAGATTCTAAAGAGGATAATGTAGAGTTGAACTGGTTTAGCAAGAGGTTAACATGAGGAAAGGAGGAGAGGGTAACTATTTCAAAGATAATAGCCTGGGGAAAAAAATTAAGAAATGGAATAATTGGAGGTCACCAAGAAGATGAAGTAGGGGGTTAAGAGTTATAAGCTAGAGAAAGCAATGGTATGACAAAAAGTTATGATCTTTCTACCCCAGGTACTAGTTCATCTTACCTGTCTCAAACTTTTCACAAGACTTATATTGGAAAGGAACTTTAAGATCCTCTAGTCAACGGGTTCTTAACCTTTTTAAAATCAGGAACCCCTTTGGCAATCTGAAGAGCCTATGGGGAGGGGGCAGCTGGGTAGCTCAGTGGATTGAGAGCCAGGCCTAGAGATGGGAGGTTCTAGGTTCAGATCTGGCCTCAGACACAGTACTGATTCCAAGATGAAAGGTAAGGGTTTAAAAAAATTTTTTTAATTTAAAAAAAAATTTTTAAGCCTATAGACCTCTTCTTTGAATAGTGCTTTTAAAAGCATAAAATAAAATACGCAGAATTACAAAGAAAACCAATTATATTAAAATTCAGTTACCAAATGTTTATTAAAAACAAAAAATCATGGAGCCCTTGATTAACTCTAATCCCCTCAGTTTTATAGAAAAGGAAATGGAGAATTAGAGTTCACACCTCTCGTAAGCCACAAAACTAGTAAGAAGTTTCCCAAACTATTTTCTACACTTTAATTTAACTTTGACTAAAACGTCCTCTTTTCATGTTGTGTGGTTTCTTTGGTTGGTTACTAGTTCTTCTATTGTCACTGACAATCTCAGTCTCTGAATGAACTCAGCAGTTCAGCCCAGAATTTAAGTGACAACTCACAGCTTCAAAGGCAAGCCCAATCACTTCTAGACCTTTTGGCAAAGATCAAGTGTAATATCAAAGGCAAGCCCAGTCTATAATGATCTCCTTTTCTTATGTTCCAGGGAAGGTGGCAGACTAAGGTCACGTTGCCTTTAGAGGACAAAGAGTATTTGACCAGGGGAATGGCATTTTCTGGTTTTCCATGACAAAACCTAAGAACTTTCAAAAGAGTCTAATTCAAGCAGCATTGTGGAAGAGAGTGTAGTAGACAACGGGTAAGGGATTGCTTTCTCAGACTTTCCTTCTTGTTTAGCCTTTCAGGTTGTCCTAGAGCAAAGAAAAGTGGAATCAGGATAGCCCAAAGTAAAGAAGACAAAGAAGACCAAGAGCCCATTAGGTAAGTGGAATGCTAAGATCTGTTAGATCAATTTGTACAATACAGATTTAATGATGGTTAACACTAGACAATCCAAAAAGTGTCACTGAAGTAGGTAGTGGCCATTAGCAAAGTAAAGTAGAAGCTAAACCATCCTTTTAAGAATTTAGTAAAGAGGCAAGAGAAAGGTTGTTTCATTATCAAAAGTAGAAAAAGAGGATAGCCTTAGAGCATCAATGAAGAAATAGATATTACAGCTAATGTCCAACAGAAAGTTAATGTTCATCAGAAAGCCCTGAAGGTTTGTCTAATGTTTAGTACACTCCAAGACACAAAACTATTGATAGGATCATACATTCAGTGCTGGAAGGGATCTTAGGCATCATCTGGTCCAACTCTCTCATTTTATAGATGAGAAAACTGGTACAGGAAAGTGAAAAAAACTTGCCTAAGGATGTCCCTGGGAGTAAGTGGCAGGACTGGAATTTAAACCCAGGATTTCTGACTGCAGATCCATTGCTCTTATAGCTGTGATAAAGAGGCAGTCAGTGTAGCCTTCAAGAAAGAAGGCTGGACCTGGAATGAAGAAACTCTGAATTTGAATCTTACCTCAGATTTTTACTAGTTCTATGACTGTGTCATCGAAGTGACTTGCCCTCTCTGATCCAGTTACCCCATCTGTAATATAAGGAAAATGATGATCACAGCTACCTACCAGGGTTGTTGTAAGGATCAAGTGAGATATTTGGAAAGCACTTTGCAAATCTTAAAGGAACATATTTCAGTCAAACTATTATTATCATTGTTATTATTGTTACATCCTGCTGTATTAAATGTAACAAATTACAAGTTTTTCACAGTCTTGTGTGCGATGCATAGGTATCTCCTTTAAAACACATAAATTAAACTTTTGTAAGAACTGTTATAATAATGTCCCTCAACTGTAAAATAATAACAATAATAATAATAATAGCTAACATTTCTATAATGCTTAATACATTCTAGGCATTATGCTGAACTCTACGGTTTTTATTTCATTTTACCCTCACAAAATCCTGAGAGCTAGGTGCTGTTTTCATTCCCATTTTACTGATGAGGAAACTGAGGCAAACAGGAGTTAAGTGACTTGCCCAGGGTCATATAGCTAGTAAGTATCTGAGGACAGATTTGAACTCAGTTCTTCCTAACTCTAGGCCTGACACTCTACCCACTGCACCACCTAAATAATCTTGTTAGCTGATATGCCTAGCTCTCAAAGGTATCCTGAGGATCAAAGGAGAAGTTGTGTAAACATACCTGGTGACTCAAAATACACCCTCCAAATGCCAGCTATTGTTACTTTTTGCTACATGCAGTTTAATTTTTATTAATAGACTGTGTGGCTTGCTGTCTCCCTTAAGTAATAAACAGTTTGATTTACTGATTCGGTAAGGAAAGATATGATCTTGAGGTGATGAGAAGGCACATTGACGTCTCAGGTGAATGTTTTCTAGAGTCAGGATTTATATTGAGAATTGGACATCAGACAACCCTCAGGCTATTGTGGTGCATCAGCCCATGCTTGGACATCAGCTGTGATAGAGATGCCGCAGGGTGTCTTAATTAACTAGAAGGATATGTTCTGGCTAACAATACACTAGTATCCTGTAGGGAACATAAAGTGGCCAATTGAGTGTTCCAACTCCTGCCCCCTGGATTTCCCAAATGTTAAAGCCAAAAGCACAATTCTCCTCCTCATTTAAAACTTAATCCCGTTCAGTCTTCAAACTGAAAATAATGAGACTAAACTAGATCCCCTGTGAATTTGCATTGTCCTCTTCCAAAGACCAGTAATCCATCCCAAAGGAGATCTTTTAAAAAAAACCCCAACTCATCTTTCCAAAAGAAAATCAGCCTCATTTTCCAACCTGCATCTAAGTTGGAGCCCATCTCCTACTTGCTAAGATAGGACGGTTTTCATCTGCCAAGAGCTCTCCCCCTATGAGCCGATAGACTTAATGAGTCCACTAGGTGGCGTCTTTGTTGATTTCACTTTATTATTTTTTTCTTCTTTCTTTCTTTCTTTCTTTCTTTCTTTTTTTTTTTTTTGAGTCCGTAGAGCATGATTGTTCTTTTTTTTTTCATGTCAGGTTGTTTTGACTTTGTTGTAGAGGCTACCAGGTATATGATGGCAAGACAGTAAAGTTTATCTCATCTATCTGCTATCCAGATGTCCAGTTCCTGGTTGTGATGGTCAGGGTCATATAACTGGAAAGTATGCATCCCACCGCAGTGCGTCAGGGTGCCCTCTAGCAGCCAAAAGGCAAAAGGATGGGTACTTAAATGGCTCCCAGTTCTCTTGGAAGTCAGTGAAGACGGAAGGTATGTCATGTCCCACTCCAGGATGTGATGGCTCAGGACACGTCAGTGGTAGTTTCCTTACACACCGCAGGTGAGTAATTCCCCCGTTGGTTGTTGTCTATGATGAGACCCCATTTCATTAGTCGGGAATGATCTTGTGTCCAGTCTCCTGGTCATGGTGTGAATAGGTGTGAACTGGAGCTTTTCATAAGCTCAAGGTAGTTTCTTCAATGGAAAAGAAAAACAAAGCCTGAGACATAGTAAGGGAATCCATCAAGTTTTAGTCTTCAGAGGAGAGATGGAATAAAGCTTTAGAAACAAACAGATGCATTTTGAGTACAAGCTCAAGTGTCATTAGATGCACCAAAATACAAGTTTTTCAGAGTACCATGTCCAATGCAGCTAGATATCTTCATTAATACATGTAAAATAAATATCTGTAAGAACTATTTCAATAATGTCTATAGGCTTGCTCTTAGTATAAAATGCTGAAGCCCAGCCTTTGATTCTAGTGTCTCTCCAAGCAGTGTAAGGGAAATTGGGAAATTTTCAAAAGGTTCTCTCAGCCCAAATAGTTTGGATTTGCTTTATTACGTAGGGTAGTTTGAAATAGAGGGAAATAGTCAGAAGATCCTAGGACTTAGAGGTAGAAAGGAACTTGGAGGTCATCTAGTTCAACCCCCTTATTTTTAGTGATGAGAAAATTGAGGCTCACAGGGATGAAGTGTACAGTATCAGAAATAGAATTCAAATCCAGTCCTTTGATTCCCAATCTACTGTTCATTCTGGATTCAATTAATCTCAAAGTTTCAAGGGACTTCAAAACCACATCATCCTATCTTACATCACACATTGTCAAATCAAATGTTATTAGTATGTCACAATGACAAAAAGTTTAGAATTTTTATTATTAAAACAGAGACATAAATAGCAGTAGTTTATGTAGCCCAGATGAGCACCGACTTGTGGAATGAGTATATAATAACTCCTCAACTGCCCTC
Source organism: Gracilinanus agilis (assembly GCF_016433145.1). Taxonomy (NCBI): domain Eukaryota; kingdom Metazoa; phylum Chordata; class Mammalia; order Didelphimorphia; family Didelphidae; genus Gracilinanus; species Gracilinanus agilis. The sequence goes on along the minus strand of NC_058131.1, from coordinate 199,746,343 downwards.
TAAATTTAACTAGACTATGGCAAGTCTATGGCAGGTGATTACAAGTTTAGAGGAAGTAGAGAAACCCTTGCAAAAGTTGCTCATCAAGTTCTCTCTCTCGCTCTTACCTGAAGGATTGTCAGTCTGCATCCTAGATGTACTTATAATATACTAGCAAGAACAAAAGAAAACCAAAGTGACAAGTCTAACAATAGACATGATGGCAGTGAAGATGTGTCATTAGGCTTGTGGGGGAGAGGGAAGATCATTTTAAAACATCCTATTGAATGCAACCCAGGCAGCATGGTTGAGGGGATAGGGCTCTGGCCTTGGAGTCAGCAGGACCCTTACTGGATGACCTCGTGCAAATCACTTAGCCTCTGTGTGCTCCATTTTCCTCATCTGTAAACATATGAGATTTGACCCCCTCAAATCCTTCCAGCTCTAGAGCCATGAACTCATGTATTGTATGTTCCCTTTGAATTAGGAAAACTCTCATTACAAAAAGAAAAGGCTATAGAAACAACTAAATACTTAGCCGAAATAGGGTCTTTCACAGAACCCTCCCCTAAAAGGAAAAGCAGTGTCTTCACCAGTGTAGCCTATTGACTGTTTCTACCAGATCTGTCATTAGAAAAAGGGTCTGGGTTCCACACCCTGCTCTGTTTGTTACAAACTGTGCAATCTTGAGCAAGTCACTTAACTTTTCTGAAATTCAGCTTCCTTTTCTATAAAATGAAGAGGCTGAACTAGTTGATATCTAAGGGGCTTTCCCATTCAGAGTCCTATGATCCTATGAGGGAGCCAGAGAGCATTCATTTTAGGGGTTCATGTTCTCTCATTCTTGAAATGTAGTTCACGTGCCCATATAAAATTTGCTTATAAATCATAAATGTACTATATTAGATTAAGAAACTTGTTTCTGTGGGACAGCTGGGTAGCTCAGTGGATTGAGAGTCAGGCCTAGAGACGGGAGGTCCTAGGTTCAAATCTGGCCTCATACACTTCCCAGCTGTGTGACCCTGGGCAAGTCACTTGACCCCCATTGCCCATCTTTACCACTCTTCCACCTATGTACCAATACACAGAAGTTAAGGGTTTAAAAAAATTCAAAAAAAAAAAAAAGAAACTTGTTTCCATCTGTCAATTTTTTATTGAATTGTCATAGCTGGGACAAAGAAAATTTTTCACATATCAGGGACCATTTTACCATGGAAACTATTGCTCAAAGATAGCCATTTCTCATACCTTCCTGAAGTAGGCTAAGAGATCTAAATTCTATTCAGTGGCTTCTCTTCACAAGTAAGTTGAAATGTATGGAATTAAGTTAGATGAATTATGAAAAGAGTTGTTGCCCCCAATTCCAGGCCTCCATTTCATTCTCTGTTAATGGGGGTGATTAGACAAGATGATCTCTATCCAAGACCCCATCTAGCTATGGCAGACTATGGTTCTAATTGGCTTGTCAGAGATCTGATGGTTACTGTGGCAACTGCAAGCAGGAAACAGCTGTCACATGCTCCTCCAGAAGATACTATGACCCAGAGGAGTCAGTCAACTAGCATTTAATAAATACCCATTATGTGCCAAACACTGTGCTAAGCCTTGGGGATGTAAAGAAAGCCAAAATAAAACAAACAACAACAAGTCAATCCCTGCTCTCAAGGAGCTCATAGTCTAATGGTGGAGATAACATGCAAACAACAGTATGGGGAAAACAGAGGGAAGGCAGAGAAAGACCAGGAAAGACTTCCTGTAGCAAATAGGATGTTAGCTGAGACCTGAAGGAAGCTAAAGGAGCTAAAGGAGCTAAGAGGCAGAGATAAGGAGAGTAAGAATTCCAGATGTGGGGGACAGCCATTGAAAGTGCTCAAATTCAGGAGACAAAATGTTCTATAAGGAACAGCAAGAAGAGCAGTGTCACTGGATCTCATAGTATGTGGGTGAGGCATAAGAACACTGGAAAAATAGAAGAGTCCAGAATATCAAAGGCTTTGAAAACCAATCAAAGAATTTTATATTTGATCCCATTTTCCCAGTGGAACAATATGGAATACCATTTTGGCAATGCTCATGATTCCTCTACACTTGTTCCCCCCCAGTGCTTAGCTTGGTTAACTTTCCATTGTTTCTACCTAGGTAGCAAAAAGGAGTGATTTTTCCACCAAAGAGCAGTCTCCAAGATTCGTTCCTCTTTTCTTTTCTCTTTTCCTTCTGAATCATGTTCACTATAGAATGACAACCTCAGTTCATGAGTGTTCACAAACACATAACCACTGTATCCTACAACATAAGGGCATCTTACTGGTTATACACACACACATACACACACACACACACACACACACACACGAATAACAGAATCAGGGTCCAAAAAGATGGTAGCAGAGTAGAACCATGGGTCAATTTTAATAAGATGAAATTGAAAAAATGACAAGTAGTGACTTATACATGGGTTTAAATGATCAACTGTACAAGTTCTAGGTAGACCAGTGATGGGCAAACTTTTTAAAGAGGGGGCCAAGGGAAAGGAAATGCTCATCTGTCAGTCTGTTTCTAAAGCTGTTTCTTTTGAAGTTTCATTGTATTGTATCCTACTCATTGTATTCATCAGATTAGGAATAATGTCGTGGGGCCAGATAGAAAATTTCAGGGGACCACATCTGGCCTGCAGGCTGTAGTTTGGCCATCCACTGAGCTAGACGATAGTTTGTGCGGAAAAGATGTAAGCTCAATAGGAATGGATATAGTGATATGGCAGCCAAAAAAAATCTAATGGAATCTTAGACTGCATAGTACCCAGAGGAAGAAGGAAATGACTCTGTTCTGCCTGGCCAGACCATATCTGGCATTATTATAATTAGAGGTCCATATTTTATGAAGGACATCCTTCCTTGATAAGCTGGAGCATGTCCAGAGCAAGATGAATAGGGCTAAAGTACACTGAGTGGCTTAGAAGCAATTACTTTCTGTAAAAAAAGGAGGAACCAATGATATTTATTTTGGAAAAGGCATAAAACATCTTTTGGAAGAGAGGTGGTAGATTACAGATGTAGAAAGAGGCATACCATCAAAAATGCTCAAGGTGCTAATTTTTCTTGTTGAACTGTACATCTTTGTGACAAACAAGGTTAGATTATAAATGATAGTGATAGTTTAAAAAATCAATGAAATATAGATAAGATAAGTAGAAAAGGCTTTTATTATGCATTTTCTACATACTGGGAATAATGCTAAGCACTAGGAATACAGAAGAAACAAAAAGATATTCCCTGCCCTCTTGGAACTTACATCCCAATGGAGAATACAACACATAAAAAAAGGAGCTGAGATTTTTGGCATATAGGGTGTAAAAGAAACCTGTGGATGAGATATCCCTGAAGGGGAATGGTAGAAAAGTTCAGAGATCAGGATCAGAGCTAGGAGAAGAATAAAGCAAAGATGGCTGGCTTAGGGATTTAATCAAAATGGATGTAGGTCCTGGTAGGAATTCACCAAACAGATGAGGCAACTTTAGGAGTAGAAGCATTATCCAAGGTAAAAAAAGCTTCTGCAGAATTGTGAAGAAGTCTGGAAAGTCATAAGCAAAGCTGGAAGAGGATTGAAGTAATTAAAAAATAATAATAGTAAGAGGAAGTCTTAGAATTGTTATTAGGAATAATAAATAAAAGTTGCAGAGAACTAGATTTCCATTCAGAAATCATGGACATTCCCTCCCACTATACTTCACTGTAGAAATTGACTATCCACTCAAGTAGGAATTCCTGTACAGGTAGCAGATTGACTAAGTAACCTTAAATCCCTTCCAACTCTCAAATTTTGTGATCTTACATCACTGTTAGCTTGACATCATTTTAAACCTTTTAATAAATTCTTTCAACTCTTGCATTGCTGCCTTTCTCTTTCCTGTAGAGGTCTGTCCTGTGGCCCTGACCCCATGGGAAAGAACCTATGGGCCTTTCATGAAAACTCTCCTGACCTCTACTCATATAATTAAATTTTTTTTTTCAATTTTCTAGGTTCTTGAGAAGCAGCATCTTTCCCTTTTTTCATCCTTGATTAAAACCATTTTTCAGATTTATTAGTATCTTCTGGAGTCTGTCCATAAAAACAAACAAACAAACAACAACAAAAAGAAAACCCCCTTACTAGTCTTTCCTCCAGTTAGGAACACTCAGCCCCTTGCCCAGTTTCCTAGAATGGAATACTCATATCCATCAGAATACTTTCATTTCCTCCCTCTTGTTCTTGATCTTACTTTTCATTAACAGCTTATTACCCCAGGGCCTCCATTCCACAACAGCTAATTCTTGATTCTCCTAAATATTTCTCTTAAGTTTTCAGTTTCCTTCCTCAAAACTCTTGAATCCTTCACCAGTGCCATCAATCCACTTGGCCTAATCCTGGGAGGTCTTCATTCTATGTCCACCAAGATTACAATTGCCATGTTAAACTCCAATTCATCATATCTCCAATATCTATTTTCTCTTCCAAACTTTTCAATAGTTTCCTTTTATCAACTAAATAAAAGAATAGACTCCTTAGCTTAGCATTCTAGTTCCTTTGTCCTCTGGCTCGAACCCAATCCTCTAGCCTTCTCTCAAAATGCTGAACATATGTAGCACTCCAGCTAAACAAAACAACTTGTCACTCAGTCATGTCTGATTCTCTGTAACTCCATTTGGGGTTTTTCTGGCAGACATTCCTGACAGTGGTTTGCCATTTCCTTCTCTAGCTAACTTACAGATGAGGAAACTGAGGCAAACAAGGTTAAGTGACTTGCCCAGGGTCACATTACTAGTATAACAGGTCAGATTTGAAGTCACATCTTCTTGACTTCAGGCTCAGGACTCTATCCATTGAACCACCTAGCTGCACTTAATCTTCTTCAATTATATCAAAGATAACAATGTTTCCTACTGGAGAATACTAGTCTTTGGTTCAAGAAGACCTGGGTTCAGATCTTGCCTTTAATATTTGCTGGCTAATTATTACTGAGTGAATCATTTTACCTATCTGAGCTTTAGTTTCATCATCTGTAAAAAAAATCTGTAATACCCAAAGTACTATCTCATAGGGATGTTAAGAGACTCAAATTAGACTTTTATATATATATATATGTGTGTGTGTGTGTGTGTGTGTGTGTGTGTGTATGTATTTAAGTACTTTGTAAATGTTAAAGAGCTATTATAAATGTCAATTTTAAATATAACTATCATATACTTTTCTCATCTCAAGCCTTTGCTAATGTAATTCTTTATACTTGGGATGCCCTCTTCAACCTCAACCAGTTGAAACTCTTTCTTCCTCAAAACCAAGCTCAATACTACCTCCCCCATGAAGCCTTCCCTCAACTTTCTCAAATGAAGTTTATTTTTATTTTCTTAAACCTCTCATGGCATTTTTCTCATATTTCTTTTCTATTGTTCATATTCTTTTATTTTGCATTTTGGTTATAATATTGTATAATAATAATAATAATAATAATAATAATATACCTGCTTTTTGAAATGTTGAATTCAACACATAGTCTAACTGGGTTCAGCCCTCTATTACTTCACCTACTTTTCTTACATTCTTTGGTTATTAAACCCCTAGATGAGTACTATGGAGATCAATTAGCCGTAGTTTAGATTTTGGTTAGCTCAAAGGTCTACTCAAAGGGAAGAAGTAGAGAGGAATTCAGAGTATAATATGAAGCAGATTAGGTCCAGTATTAGGTCCAGTATTTGTTTCTTACAGAAATAACACATAGATATGCAAAAAGGCAAAACAATTATAGTGATCATTGACAGAATAACTAAAAACGGGATTCAGTAACTTCATTTATAACTACTGATATACTTACTCTCCCAGAAGTCTGATATTTAAACCTCCGCAGAACATAAAGGAATTATAGAGAGCCAGCTCTCTATATGGTAGGGGTCCTGAGTGGCGTTTTGTGGCATCGGATTGTTAAGACAGGAAAAAGAAAATGAGAACAACCAAACTAGTGGTTAGCCCATGCTGAACTAACCTCTATGGGCTTTGGAGTTTATTTTATACTGGTTTCAAACAAAGAACACAAAGAAAGAGTCACAGCTGTGAAGGGGTTACAAATCATACACAACCCATTAAAGTCTAAAAAGTAGAGAGATAGGTACAAGGGCAAGGGCCAAATTCCAACCACCAATTAGTAAGGGGTCAATTCTGGGAGCAGAAATATATTTCATGGAGATTTTTACTAATTGAGTCCTGTCTTCCTGATTTACAGAATTTGGACCTGGTCAGATAAAGTCTGGACTAGGTTGTCTGGCTCCAGCTTATCTAAGTAATATTTTTTAGGGTTCCGGCTTCTTAATTATCAAGGAGAGAAACTGTTAACTCAGTAGCTGCTGGTCTACTAAGGACTCAAAGCTTTTCAATAAGTCTATAATGTTTTTCCAATAAGAAAAGGTATGGATCATAAAAGGGGTCAAAAGAGGGGTCTCAGATTTTTATCTTTTCTCTTATTGGCTTCCCACAAGGAATTTGTTAGACCACTGAATAGTTACCTCAGCTATGTACTGTCCAAACAACTCCCAATCTATATCTTCTGGTAAAAATGGATCAGACCTGGATCAATGCTCTTGTTGGCAGTGGCTGTCTTCCCTACGAATGCTGAATTCATTTTAGGAAGCTACTCCCTTTTCTTCTAATATGTTGTTCAGTTGTTTCAGTTGTGTCTGACTCTTCGTGACCCCACTTGAGTTTTCTTGGCAAAAATATTAGAACGATTAACCATTTCCTTCCCTTGTTCATTTTACAAATGAGAAAACTAAGGCAAACAGTGTTAAATGACTCGCCTGGGATTACTTAGCTAGTAACTATCTGAGATCATAATTTGAACTCAGGTCTTCCTGACTGCAGGCCCGGTGTTCTATACCCTGAGCCACCTAGTTTTCCATTATTCCTAATAAGCAATGATCAAAAGGACCCAGGACCTTGAATGCCTAACTTTGTCATCCAGCCTGCATATGGCTATCTCAGGATAGATACTTGTTCACCTAAAACCAGGAAGAATTTGGCACAAAAGAGGCAGTCTGAAGCCTAGGTTCATCTCACCTAGATAGGACACATGCCAGGGTATGGAATAAGATCAGCTATTCCCTCCCATAGTTCAAATATGGTCCATAGTGGGAAGAGAAGAGAACACTGAAAGTAGTGCTACTCCCTTTTAAATAGCCACTGATTGAACAGCTTAGCACCCAACAAGTGGCCACTGCCTCATGACCTCAAAGAACCAAGCCATTCAGATAGTTTTGATAATTACTACTTTAAAATATGGCTTAAAGATCTGATACTTTACTTTTTCCCCATTAATTCCTTTGATATTCTTAACCACCATTCAATACGGACTCACCAATAGTAGGAAGCAGCCAAGAACAACAGCATTGTACCGGATCAGAATTGGTCCCTGTTACATGTTTCTATCTGTGTCACAGCATTGTGAGGTGCACAGAGATAATATTCATAGAGCATTTGTAAACCTCGTGGCTTTTAAAAGTGCTGTTATCAACATAACCTTTAAACAGTGTTGAATATTAAGCCCAAGTTTTATTAGAGAAGTTGCATGTTGCAATAGAGGGAATGATGCATTCAGAGTCAATGGACCTAGGTTCAGATGCTTTCATTTCTTCTTACTCTCTGTATAACTTTGACCAAGTCTCAACCTCTCTGGACTTCAGGTTCCTTGTCTGTAAAATGAAAGGGTTGTACGCAATGACTCCTGCATTCACTTACAGCTATAAGTCTAAGATCTTATGATTAGGGCAACATTTTGACTACTTTAAAGCATTTGTTTCATCGTTAGTACTGCTAGGCTCTAAAATGCCTGATTCTTCACATTCAACCTCGTATTTGTGTAGTATGTGTCATTTAAAATCACTATGGGGGTCCTTAAAACTACATTTCCCGTGGTCCAATGGGTTTCCTGTTTTGGATTACGTATTGAAGGTGAGGGACTGTTTTTAAATAGGGGGGAAGTGACTTTGAACTTCCTCTTTAGCTACCTGAGCACACGGAGAGGGGGAAAGGTAAATGACTGAGGCAAGATTTGAATAGGTTTCTTACAGGTGCGTGGTCAGTTTATCTCTATCAGCATGGCTTTTATTAAAATACTATTCTTCCTTTTGATCCCGGCCATCCTCATTTTTAATCATAACAAGTAACAGGGACTATATATGTAGCACAATAATCTGAAGTCTCTCCCTTCTCTCCTTCTGCTAGTGCTGTTGATTAGCTGAGCTGTCAAATTCAGGTCAGCAAGGGATAGCTTAGATTTCTGATTATAGCATTGTTGGCTGATTGCTTAATAGCTCATCAAGCCAATGATAGGAGAGTCAGGACCACTGGAGGGTAATGAATGAATTCTCCTGCATTCCCTACACTGAATCAACACCCAAAGATCCTGGGTAGCAATGTGAGGCATACAGGGTCCACATTGCAATTCTGGAAATGATAGAGTGATAATAATATTAGACATTATCCATTTTTCAAGTCACTGTAGTAGGAAGAAAGAAATGAAGGAAGAAAAAGTAGGAAAAGAGAGAAGTAGAGGAGGGAGGAAACATTTATTTAGCATCTGTGTTCTAATTACTGCGTTAAGTTCCTTACAATTATTATCTCATGAGGATGGGCCAAATATTTCCAGAGAGTTCCAGGTATCACTAAGTGGAAAAAATATCACCAAATACTGCTGTATGGTTATGGTCTCCCCCAAAATACAGGAGAAATAGTTAATATAGCTAGTAGCATTTATATAGCATTTTAAAAACTTGACAAATATTCCATCTTATTTTTACAACTCAGGTACGTGTTATTATTATGCTCATTTTACTGGTGAGGAAACTGGGCAGAATGGAATTAAGTGACTAGCACACAGTCACACAGTGTCCAAGTAAAGATTTGGACTAAGTTTTCTTAATGTCATCTCTAACACTCTGCTGCATTACATAGCTGCCTCTAAAGAAAATGTGGGGGAAAGACTAGGTTAAGCAATTTAGGATAAAGCTTAAAATGAAAATGTCCATAAGAAAAGCAAAATAGTGAGATTACTGTGATAACTTCCAAATTGATCTTGAGGGATTCCTTTTCTCTTTTGGAACTTCAGGTTTTTTATCTGAGAAATAAGAGAGCGTGTATTTTTAGTTGGTTTTGACAACATGCTTTCTAGTTGTTTTCAGTAGCTGAAAAGGTGAAGATACAGAAAATAGTCAGATAATCCATGGTTGAGTATTAGGAGAGGGAATGGGAACTGTGGAAGGACAGGGGAGCAAAAAATTTAAAGATAAAGAATGGCGCACTAATGAAATAACTGTGAGGCAGCAATGTGAAGCCCAAAGTAGGGGAGATAGGCTGAAAGAACCACAAGAGATAAATTTCAAAAATTAAGCCTTTTCTGAGAAGAGGTGGATGGGGTGAGGGCAGAGGCAGCAGAAGGCACTAGGAAAAAAGTAAGAGTTGGTTGGGACTCTTCTTAGGCGATAAAATGGGTGCAGAAATAATTTTAGGAGTAATTGCTTAATGATTTTGTTAAGACCTTGCCATATATAGGAATTATATTTTCCCATGTCAAAAGTCTATGTTTGCTTCTAGAGTATATAGGATTTAGATTGATTTGGGGAGTGAAAGAGGTGCCCCCACTTTTGGGGGATTTGAATGAGACATCACTTGCAATGAATTTTTGGCTCTCCAAGTAGATGCCATGGTTCAAACAATGCAATAAGGTTTTCTCCCAAGTTGCACGATTGAATAGACTTTTTTAGGACAGAATTTGGATTAGGCCCATAAATGAATAGAAAGGGAACTAAGCCAGCTCCAGAAATAAGTCACAAGATAGATTCATCATAGTTCACTCAATTCCCACAATTAACCACTTACTGTCCTAATTCCCTCAATTCCTCACAATACACACACATCTGTATATATAATATGTGTATACACATATACACATGCATAGACATGTATTTGGTATGGAGATGCTTTGTTTATTCCTGAATAATTTAGTTAAATAAACATTTATTAAGGGTTCAAGGCAGAGTGATAAATGTTGAGGTTACAAAGATGAAAATGCAACCCATCTCTGGCTTCAAGGAGCTAGGTTTGCCCAAGGATACTGTGCCAAGCTTGGGATTCAGGAAGACCTGAGTTCAAATCCTGCTTTAGACGTACTCACTATGTAAACCTATACAAATCACTCAGCTTCAGGTTTCTCATTTATAAAATGGAGATAAATAATAGTACCTAATTCCTATACTATTTTGAAGATCAAATGAGCCAGCATATGTAAAGCATTTTGCAACTCTTAAAGTGATATATAAATGTTATTTATTATTAGTGGTAGAGAGGAATTTGTTGTCACAAGTCCCAAATTGAAATCCTGACTAACTCTTCCTATCTGTGTGACTTTTAACAAATCACTTAACTTATTTATTTTATTTGGTGATCTCATGCAAATGATTCTCATATGTATTTATCAAGCCCTGATCTTTCTCCTCTTGATTCTATTCTCATATTTCCATTTTACTTTTGGATATCTTAAACCGGATTTCCCATAGACACCTTAAGCTCAACTTGTCTAAAACTGAACTCATTATCTTTACTCCAGACCGTCTCATCATCTTAACTTCCATATTAATGTTGAGGACACCACTATCCTCCTAGTCACCGAGGGTCACAACCTGCTATCATCCTCAGAACCTTATTATCTCTCACTCCTTCCTCCCCATATCCAATATGTTCCCAAGTCCTATCCATTCTACCTTTGCAAGATCTTGGATATACTCCCTTCTGTCCTGTGGCAGTACCATCACCACAGTACAGGCCCTCATCAACTCAGGCTGGACTACTACAGTAGCCTCAAAGGTAGATCTCACTGCCTTGAGTGCTTCCCCACTCCAGCCCATCCTACATTTGGATATCAAATTGATCTCCCCAAAAACCAGGTCTGACCATGTCACCCCTGCCCTCATTCAGTAAACTGCAGTGGCTCCCTATTACCTCCAAAATCAAATATAAAGTCTGTTGGGTTTTTAAAGTCCCTTAGAACTGGTTGCTCCCTGCCTTTCCAGTCTTCTTGTTCCTTATTACCCTCATCATGATGCTGCCTTTACACAAAACATTCCGTGCTCTAGCCCCATGTTTTCACTGTCTGACCCCATGCATAGAATGTTCTCCTTCCTCATCCTTGCCTCTTGGCTTCCTTGACTTTCTTCAAGGCTCAACTAAAAATTCTGCTTTCTGCAAGAAGCCTTTTCTGATCCCTCTTAATAATTCTAGGGCTGCCTTATGTTAATTAGCTCCAATTTATCTTGTAAATAGCTTGTTTGTACATAGTTGTTTGGATCTTGTCTCCCCCTCAACCCTTCATCCCTTTAGATTGTGAGTTCCTTGAGAGAAGGAACTGGTTTTTGTTTGTTCTCTATTTTTTGTCTCTTTTGTATCCCAAGTATTTAGCACATTAACTGGCACATAGTAAGTATTTAACAAATGCTTAGTGATTTAACTTGTTGACTACAGGATAATTTGAGGAGAAAGAAAGCATTACTAACTAGGGAGATCAGGAATCATAGGAAATGTCACTTAAATTAGCAGAAGAGGCAGCATGCTTCAGTTAAAACAACACTGATTCTGGTCTCAGACTTGAGACAAGTCACTAATCTATAAAATGAATCTTGAATGAAATTAAAAAGAAAATGAGGAAGGATAATATTGCAGACATAGGGGAAAGTCTATGCAAAGGCAAGGAGGTGAGAATTTGGAGTGGATAGCACATTATTCCTTCCAGGAAATGTGTAAGAGCAATGCTACATGAATTTAAAACAAGAGGCACCATTTTCTGTTCTGTTTTCTGAAGCATTTGTAGGGATTCTGGAAAATATTTTTATCACAGAGATTAAAGAGAATTCAGTTATTATTGACTTTTCATAATCCCTCTTGGAGTTTTCTTGGCAAAGATACTACAATGATCTGCCATTTCCTTCTCCAGTTCATTTTACAGATGAGGAAAATGAGGTAAACAGGGTTAAGAAACTTGCTGAGAATCACCCAGCTAGTAAATGTCTGAGAGAAAATTTGAGCTGAGGTCTTCTTGACTCCAGGCCCAGCAGGGCACCATCTAGCCCCCTGATGGTAAACCTATGACACGAGTATCAGCACTGACATGCGTAGCCATTTTCGATGACACGCAGCAGCATGTGACTACATAAGGAGAAATAGGTTATTTAAACTATAAATACTGCAAAATTACATTTTTTTTCTTGAAGTGACATACCACCCAAGTTATGCTCATTTTTTTGGCGAATTTTGACACACCAGGGTCAAAAGTTTGCCCATCACTGATCTAGCTACTCCTATCTCTAAACCCACCCTTGCCTGAACAAGTATTCCCAGCACATGACCATCCAGCCTTCACTCTAAGACTTCTAGTGAGGAAGAACCCAGGCTCAAGGTAGCTCAAGAACCTTGTCTGAAAGTATTTGAAGAGTGACTAGATTTGTTCTGCTTAGACACAGGATGCAGAACTTGGAGCAATGATGTTGCAGAGAAACAGATTTTAATTGGAGGGAAGGAAAAACTTTTAGAGCATCCAAAACAAGACAAGACTGGTGGCCCCTGGTAGGAGCAGGCTATCTCTCCCTAGAGCCAATCTAGAAAAGCCTGGATGGCCCCTGCTCCTCAGGTACTCCACAGAGAATATTCATAGTATTCTTATTTAGTTGGGGTCAGTTACACAATCTCTGAGGATCCTGCTAACGCTGAGATTCTGTACTTCTATAAAACAAACCAACTTCGAACATCTGAGAAGACTAGGCTAGAATAGAGAAATCATTCTCATTTTTAGGCCTTTCTTCTCGAACAATAGCAGCCTGGTTGGATAATTAAGGAGAACCTTTCAAAGTTCCAAAAGCATAAAGAGTCCTACAGGGCAAGAAACAACAAGTTTCCTATGCCTCAGCTTCAGTTTGTACAATAAGCTTCCTCTTTCCAATTTCTTTCTAGGTGGTGGAACATTCATATGAGATCCCCCACTTTGCATAGTATTGTTCTTCCATACCCCTCTGGGCTTTCTAATTAATGAAACAGTAGTCTGCCACCAATTTCTAACTTAATCTTCCCACCTACAAGATCTATTGGCTGGATGACAATGTTTATCTCTTAGGCATGGGGATAGGTAAAATAAGGCTGGAAAATTGGGTTAGAACCAGATTGAGGAAGGCTTTAAGATATCAGTCTAAGAAGCTTATATTTGAGTGTAGAAGCAATAGGGAGCCACTCAGGGTTTTTGAAAATGAGAATGCCATATTTAGATCTGTGCCTTAGGATGATTATTAAATGTGTTCTTCCTAAACAAAGGGAGAGAGCAGAGGGGAGGTTAGCCCATAACAACTAGCTATAGACTCAAAAGACCCAGGAATTTTATTTTCGTATATTTCTATCCATTGTCCTTATTTCTGCCCTTGGTGCCAAGAAGAACAAGTCCACTCCCTCTTCAAACACTTGAAGATGCCTATCATTTCCTACTCATCTTCCCAAATATCTTTTCACCAAGCTGTCGTTGGTGTTCAGTCATTTTTCAGTCCATGTCTGACTCTTCATGACCCTGTTGGGGTTTTTTTGGCAAAGATACTGGAATAATTTTCCATTTCCTTCTCCAGGTCATTTTACAGATGAGGAAACTGAAGCAAACAGGGTTACCCAGCTAATAAGTGTCCAAAGCCGGATTAGAACTAAGATGAAGTCTTCCTAACTCCTGGTTAGGCACTGTGTCACCTAGTTGCTGCCCACTTAGTTTCACCAGGCTAAATATCTCCAGTTCCTTTATGGCATGGTCTCAAGACCTCTCACCATCTGAGTGACCTACTTGGTATTTTTGGTTTTTCATTTTTTTATGGTGTAAAAAGAGCACTAACTTTAGATTAAGGAAAAACCTGGCTTTGAATCCCTCCTATGACACCTCCTATATCTTTAACCCTCAACAAGCCCTTCTTCCCTTTGGAAGCAGAGACATATTTGCCTGTTAAGTGAGCAAATCCTGTGATGACAATGAAAATTCTATAAGATACTTTTTTCATATATGAGAAAATTTTTTTCAAGGAATAAAAAAGAGAATTTGAAGTTGAAATGTGATTTTAATAGTCTCACTATCCTCTTAGTGCCATTAAAGAATGCACAACTCTAAGCCTTCTGCTGTTTATTAAGAAACAGAATCTTCCCCATATTCTCCTCCTTTATGAGGTCCCTTTCCCTATCACCTTACCCACTGGTCTGTAGCTGTTGAAGAGGTTCATCCTCAGCTAATGCCAATCCAAGAAGTAATAGGCAAAGAGAAAAATACATTTTCCTGAATTCTCTAGAATCCATATTTCCCTTCATCTGCTTCAGATTAAAAATGAGTTTTGGGGGCAGCTGGGTGGCTCAGTGGATTGAGAGCCAGGCCTAGAGATTGGAGGTCCTAGGTTCAAATCTGGCCTCAGACACTTCCTAGCTGTGTGACCCTAGGAAAGTCACTTGATCCCCATTGCCTAGCCCTTACCACTCTTCTGCCTTGGAGCCAATACTGTATATTGGCTCCAACACAGAAGGTAAGGGTTTAGAAAAATGAATTTTGATTATCTCAAAATTATCCTCATAGATGCTTTTTCGGAAAAATGGATTTCATTGGCCCGATTTTTGCATAAGGTAACATGCTTGGGATAATTTACTCAAGGTTGCAAGGTAAGCCAATGATTGAACCTTGCATGAAAAAATTATCTAAGTCACTGCTGCCAATCATCAATTAACAATGAAAAGATAGGGACAAAACTACAATTTAGGATACTCAGAGCCTACACTACACTGAACATATACCAAAAAGTTGATGAGCCCTGAGCTTCAGTTTTAAAATACATTATATAAAGGGCAGCTGAGTGGCTCAGTGGATTGAGAACCAGGCCCAGAGATGGGAGATCTTGGGTTCAAATCTGACCTCAGACACTTCTGAACTATGTGATCCTGGTCCAGTCACTTAACCCTGGTTACCTAGCCCTTACCACACAGAATTGGTTCTAAGGTGAAAAGTAAGGTGTTTTTTTTTTTTTAATGAATTGATAAAAATAAAATAAAATACATTATATAGGTTTTGGTTCTGTTAGCAGGATAAGTACAATAGCATTTCAAAGTGCAGTAGGGGAAGATAATAATGCCAATTCCAGAAGGGAAAGATCTATTTAGATAAACAGGGAACTAGAGGCAGTTATCGCCAAGTTATAGTCATTATCTCAAGTTTGATTTTGTAGATTCTAGCTAATTTCTCGATTCCCCTTCTTAAATAAATGTCAGGACAGCTAGGTGGCAAAGTGGATAGAAAGAACACTGGGCCTGAAATCAAGAAGACTCATCTTCATGAGTTCAAATGTGGCTTTGAACATTGATTACCTGTCTGACCCTGGGTAAGTCTCAAAAAAAAAAAAAAACCTTTTTACTTCAGTGCCCTCATCTATAAAATGAGCTGGAGAATTGGCAAGAAAATACAAATGGGAACATGAAGAATTGGAAACAATTGAACAACAAACAGCTGTGACTGAGAGAGAGCAGGCAAAGACAGTTTAGAATTTACATCTACCCAAAAAAGCACTGACAAATTAAGTAAATGTCATTAAGAAAGTTGTCAGAAATTCTCTTAATCACATTTACCTCTTAAGCAAGCAACTTCTGCTTTCAATTACAGGACCTCTGTATTGGACTTACATGACCACCTTCTTTCCCAGATCATCACTTAGCTCATCAAAAATAAATATGTTCTGGGGCAGCTGGGTAGCTCAGTGGAGTGAGAGTCAGGCCTAGAGACAGGAGGTCCTAGGTTCAAACCCGGCCTCAGCCACTTCCCAGCTGTGTGACCCTGGGCAAGTCACTTGACCCCCATTGCCCACCCTTACCAATCTTCCACCTATGAGACAATACACCGAAGTACAAGGGTTTAAAAAAAAAAAACTAAAAATAAATATGTTCTTTGGAACCAATTAGTGATAGATAAATACAGTCCAAAAAATTGTGGGCTTAAAGGTGACAAGGACCTCAGAGGCTGTCTAGTCCAAAACACCTCATTTTGCAGATAAGGAACCTGAGGCACAGGGACAATAAAATTATTTGAACAAGGTCACATATGTAATAGTGTCAGGAGCAGCAGAAACCAGATTTGATTCTAGGTCCTCTGACTCCAGGCCAATCCTCTTTCCTCCTATACTATGCTATGTTGCTTCCCATAGGGTTCTAGTAGTGTATTTATGAAGTCAAAGGAAATAGAGAAAAGCTCTTAGTGTATTAGAGAATCACACAAGATTGGCAGTAATGAGATCTGTATCACTGAAGAGAACATCAGAAACTGATGGGAATTTATGTCATTAAACAAGTGATAATATTTTCCACTTTGCTATTGCACACCTTAGGACCATGGAACCTTTTCCTTTGACTGGCATCTGAAACCTCCGATATCATCCCTTTACAATAAGAACTCCTTGGGGACAGGGATTGTCTTACTTTTCTGTTTGTATCCCCAGTGCTTAACATAGTAAGCACTGAAAAAAGGCTATTTCCTTCATTCATTCATTCAACATCCACAGCAGTGCAATCAGAGCTTCATTGGCATATTGGAAAGTTTAGGGAGAAACATGTAGAAAAGTTTTCTTAAATCCTAAGCTATGACCTAAGTCATTAAAAGCATTTTTAAATATTATAGGTCTCCCCCAAATATCTCTTCTTGGAATCTTAAAGTGCATTTGAAAATTACATAAGGAGACTAATACTTGACATGTCCTCTATGATTTTTTTGGTGTGGATACTTCCCAACAGAGATCACACCCCCTGCACGCCTGGAGACATTAGCTATTCTGAGACTTCAGAATATTCTAAAAGTGACCTTGGATTTCTGAAGATGATGCTAGAGAAAGAGCCCAAAGTTATGTCTCAGCATGATAAAGTATCAAGCCATGGGGGCAGCTGGGTAGCTCAGTGGATTGAGAGCCAGGCCTAGAGACAGGAGGTCCTAGGTTCAAGTCCGGCCTCAGCCAATTCCCAGCTGTGTGACCCTGGGTAAGTCACTTGACCCCCATTGCCTACCCTTACAACTCTTCCACCTATAAATCAATAAACAGAAGTTAAGGGTTTAAAAAAAAAGTATCAAGCCAGCATTTTATTAGAGATACAATAACAATTGTAATAACGATTAATATTTATATAACACCTTAAGGTTATAAAGTAATCTACACCTCCACAACAAACTGGGATAATAGGTATAATTCAATTATACAGTTCAGGAGATAAAAGTAACTTACTCAAGATCCTAGAGTTAGAAAGTGGCAAAATGAGAATTAAAACCCAGATCTTCTGACCCAAGTCCAAAGCAATTTCCACAACACAGTGATTCCTACATCTTTTGTTCATTAAAAAAACAACAACTACCTTTTACTTTCAAAGTGTTTTCATACATATGAGCTCATTAAGGTTTCATAACAATTCTATGCAGTGAAAGCAGTTATTATTATGCCCACTTATAAAGAGATTAAGTGACTTGCCCAAGGTCACATTACTAATTAGTGACAGAAAAGAACTGGAAAACTTAGTCTCATTAAAGCCTGCCCCCTCACCACTACCATCCTCATTCAGTTTCCATATGATTTTGTTGTGCATAATCTATAAATGAGTTGTGTGTTTATACTGGCATGATAAACACACCTCCCTCCTACTTGTAAAACTCAAGAATTTTCCATACAAACCCATTGCAGTTTGTTAAACTCAGATCTTCTCCTTCAAGAGGACCAGATTTTTTCATAGGAAAATATGTCAGCTTTGTGCCTCATCTTACCCCTTTCACACACAAAATAAAATTGAGTATAGAGTTTTGGGAAAGGACAGAGATCATTTCATACACAGGTACTTAACTTTTTGTATGTCATAACCCTCTTTGCTATTACTCCTGTAGGGAAGATTATGAACCCTTCTCAGAATACTTTTTGTTTCAAATGTATAAAATACCTAGAATTAGAGAGGAAATGGATTATATAGAAATATAGTTATCAAAATATAAAAAACCAAGTTTAAAACCCCAAAATTAAAAACTCTCAATCTAGTCCAACTCATTTTTATAGAGTGTGAAGCTGAGGTACAAAATGGGGAACTCCAAAGCTTTTGCATTGACACCCCATATCCAATGCCTTTGTCATTAACTATATGGTTGGGAAAGGGGACGGAAAAAAGCAGAAAATTTAGAAATATTTGATGGACTAGCGGGGACCTAAACAATTACAATGATTCAGAACTAGTTAAGTTGACAAATGGAAAGCATAGTTACTAGTAATGATTCATTGTCAACCTAGAAGGAAGGAAGTCCTCCAGAAATTTTTACTTGACACTGTTCCTTTTACCATTTTTATCATTGTCTTGAATGAGTATAGATGGCTTGCCTATTGACAGCAATAGCTAATGCATCAAATGACAGTGATCAGTATTCAGAAATCCTAGGACATTTTACTGAATGACCTAAGATGGCATTTATTAGCGATGTAATACTTGAAGTTATACTTGGATTCAAGAAGCCAACTTCAGAAGTACAAAATGGGAGACAATTCTTAGACAGCAGATCTTCTGAAAACGATCTGAGAGCCTTGGTCTACTGTAAGCTTGATATGAGTCAACTGTAAAATGGTAGCCAAGAAAAGTTCATTCAGTCATCTTTTGCTTTATGAATCATTAAGTATGGGCACTAGGGAATTTCTGATGTATGATACTTAGTTTGAGGCAAAGCATTTTAGGAAGAATATTGATAAAATGTATAACATCCACAGGAAGGTGACCAGGGTAGTAAAGAGTCTTAAGTTCATGCCATCTGAGGGTTAGCTCAAGGAATGTGAATGATCAGTGAATCAAGGAAATTTTATGGAAGACATGATAAATTTCTTCAAGTATATAGAATACTTGAATAGTATCAGGTAGAAGAGGGATTAGAGATGTTCCCTGTGGTCTCAAGAGCAGAACTAGGAATAATGAATCAAAGTTATAGAAGAAAGTAAAATCTGAAAATACTGAAAGATTTGCTTGTCTGTTGTGGTGTAGGGGGAATTCCTGTTTAGATGGGAGTTGGCTTAGATAGCCTCTGTGGTTCCTTCCATCTCTGAGACACTGAGATTTTCTGGCCTAAAGAAGTAGAAATATGGACTCAGTTAGCACTTGCTATGTGTCAGACATTGTTTTAAGTGCTCAGAATACAATGAAAGGAAAAATGCAATTCCTGCTCTCTAGGAACTCACAATCTAATGGGGAGTTAACATACAAACTACATACAAATGTAACCTCTGCCCCAAACTGCATTGGTAGGAGACACTCTCCTTAGTATGGATGAATGCCCTGCTATGTGTGAGAGAATAACTAGGAGAGACCTTCAATTCTTTGAAGGAATCTTCAAGTATCAAGTCACTTTGGATGCTTCTGGCTTTTAGCCAGAAGAAAGAGAAGATGGATGAGGCCAACCTCACTTCAGGTTGCTAAAGGAAAAGACTCTGGGAAGACATAAGAGGATTTAGCGATCTCCATTATGTGTCTTTCCCCAGTTAGAGACTGCAAAGAGTTTCCCCTTAGGTGAGATTGATTACTCTCTCTTGCTTGAGCTGAGTTATCTCATTCCCAATGGGAGAATGCTCCTTCACTCTGTATAACCTAGTATATATTCTCCTATGTATACCTTCTGTGATCTATTTTGCTCTGATTTGTGCAAGCAAATTTCTTTGCTATTCACTATGCCTGAGTTTTTTTTGTTGGTGGTGATTTTGTTTTTGTTTTTGGTGGGAAATGGGTCAAGCCTTGGATAAAGAACTTGGGATCCTCCTTCCTCCCAATAATAAATAAAGAAATCAAAAGTTAGATTAAACCTGGTCATACCTCCTTGACTAATAATATTAAAGGAAGTTGAGCGATATACTTCTATCCTGGTACCCATCTCTGTCTGAGGAGAGCAGAGTCACCTTTGACCTCAAATTCCTGCTTCCCTTCCTGGCAGGAATCAAAGTCTCCCTTAGAGAAGGGTATAGGGAGAAGAAGCTAGAGATGTCTATTTGCCTCCCTTGGAGCCACACAATGCAGGCTTCGCATCATGTGATCCTTGCTATTTATAGGACCATTCACTTCTCACATAAACAATATATATACAGGATAAATTGGGAGTAATCTCAGAGGAAAGGCACTAATGTTAAGGAGGATAAGGAAAGGTTTCTTACAGAATACAGAGGTTCAGCTGAAAAGTTTTAAAGAAGATAGGAAGTAGAGATGAAGAGGGAGAGAATTGCAAACATGGGGGACAGATAGTGAAAATACTGAGTCTGGAGATAGAGTATCACATTAGAAGAACAGCAAGGAAGCCAATGTCACTAAATTGCAGAAGATGTGGGAATATGGGAAGGTGGAATAAGGTAAAGACTAGGAAGAAACAGAGTTATTGCTTTTAAAAGTTAAACAGAAAATTTTCTGATATTTCAGCCTGGAAGCAATAGGGAGCCTCTTGGAGCTGAATGAATAAGGTGAAATGGTTAGTCTTGCACTTTAGCATAATCAGCAATCTAGCTATAAGGAGATAAAAGTCTATTAGGCTGGTGGCAAAGACAGAGAAGAAAAAATGTTAATGTTAAAACAATGTAATGATTTAGGAAGGTAACACTAAACTATAATAACTGATGATTATTTATAAAATTTTACAATTTATAAAGTGTTTTCATACTCATTAATTCTCCTGAAAGCCTTGTTATAGAAGCATTCTGTGAGTAGGGAAACTGAGGTTTAAAGAAGTAAAAGCCATCTAGGCTAAAGCCACCCAGCTAGTAAGACTTTCTAACTCCGAGTCCAAGGACCTTTCTAATGTTCCATGTTGATTCTCATGGTCTCGAGAAACATACATTATCAGATAAGCATCGAGAAATGGAAGGGAACAGGGGTTTTGATGGATTACCAAGGACGAAAACTCATAAAAGTAGTAAAGAAAAAGCAGTATGAACAAAAGGAGAAATCATTTTGAGTAGATCTTTTCCCCATATTGTTGTGCCCAGTCCAGATCCCCATTGCAAGGATGAGCACCAACAATGTAAATTGTGAAAGGAACTTTAATGCTAGCTCGAGCTAGGGTCCAGGCAACCAGAATCTGAGGTGCCTACCTTATAAATATAGAACTATGGGATTTGAGGCTAAAAGGGACCTTAGATGTCATCTAACCTAATCCCCTCATTTACAAAGCACTCTGAGGTTCAGATATACCAAGTAACCTTTCCAAGATCAAAAAGGTGATTTTTCAAAACTAATACAATTTTAAAGAGGCTTTATTTTAAATATGATCCAATATTTTAATATAGCTGATAAAAGAAAACTGATGATAAGTTTTTTCTTAAGAAAATATGTCTGACTTACTTTTTTAAAAGCTCATAATTCATTTATTTTAAATTCTTCAATACTTCAAAAGATAAAAATCAAACTAGACGGCACTTAGCTAAGCACCTACTATGTGTCAAGCACTGCTAGATGCTGAGGATACAAAAACAAAAGCAAAAACAGTCTCTGACTTTAAGGAATCCATTTTCTAATGGGAGAAGACATCAAGATTAGGATTAGAAACAGAATTAGAGTTAGAAGCAGAATTAGAATAATATATATGTATTATTATCACATATGTAAAATATTTATATAAAGTAGATACAAGGGATGGCTCTAGTCACTGAGAGGACAGGAGAAGGGCTCACAGAGGCATTTGAAATGAGTCAAGAAGTAAGCTAGGTACTCTAAGAGGTGGAGATGGGGGTGGGAGAACATTCCAGCCATGGGGGATAGACCTACAGAGGCAGATAAAGGATAACCAGTGACTTACAGCAAGTAAACGTCTGTGACTGGACTATAAAGTACATGGAGATGAACAATGTGTAATAAAGCAAGAAAGGTAATATGGAAGCCAAATTATGAAGAGCCTTAAATTCCAAACAGCAAAGTTTCTATTCCGTACTAGAGGTGACTGGATGCCAGTGAAGTTTATTGAGCTGGAGCCCAGGGTGGTTAGACTTATCCTTTGGAGAAGTCACTTTAACAACTTTGTGAAGTTTGGATAGGGAAGAGTAGAGACTCGAGTCAGGGAAATTAATTAGAAGGCTATTGCAAAAATCCAGGGGACAACTGATGAAAGCTTAAATTAGGTTGGATGGCTATGAGAATGGTGAGTAAAGAGCAGAAAGATTTCACTAATATTTTGTAGGAAGAAACAAGCTCTAGGTCCTAGGACAAGGATGGATAACTAGTCATTTTCTAGAATTACTGATTAAATTTAAAACAGCAACTTTTAAATTTGTTTTCCCTCATATTTGGAGGAATTCGTGATCCCTAAGGGTTTTTATAAAAAGGAAGGAAAAAAGGGCCTCCTTCAGCTATTTTACAGTTCTGTAATCAAAGAGAAGAGGAAAGGAAAAGGAGGTTGAGAATTACTCCCTCACTAACCTATGCATCATTAGCCAAGAGTTTCCTTTGTCCCATTTGGGAAGCATAAATGCTGTGATTAATGAAAACATGTATTCTCCACTGTATTAAATGGCCCCACAAATACATGCTCTGTGGGTCAGGCTCTAAGAGTTCTTTTTCCAGGCCTATGAATGATTTTGCATTGATTCAACCATATCCTTTCATCGTGTTATCTTGCATGATTTATGGGAGGCAGCATTATGTAGGAGAAAGAGTACTAGTTCAGAGGACCGATTGGAATCCCAGCTTTGAGACTTACTAGCTATGTGACCATGGAGTCTTTTTACATACCCAGCACTCTATTTCCTTATCTTAAAAATGGAGATGATAATACCTACCTCATAATTTTGAAGATCACGTGAGATAGCCTTATTATTATATGTGGGGGATGCGAGGCCAAAGTGACAAAATGCCAAATAGAGGCCAAGATAAGTGGTTATATGTAGCTTAGGTCCTGTGTCTCAAAGTGGCATTAAGTAGAGCAGCTGACCCTCAGACCCATTCTACATACTTACAGAAAGAGTAGCCATCCATGACCTTGTTCTTCTGGCAGACTGAATGCCCAGTGGGTATTTGTAGAGCTATGCTTTCCCCTCATGATTTAGGAGATTATAACTCTTTGTTTTCATTACTAAAAGTGCCATTATAAGAATACTTTACTTATAGAAACTGTTTCCACCTTATAAATAGGCTGTTTCAAATGTTTGTAAGTCAGCTGTTTAGGACAGGTGATATATATTTTTATAGAAACAATGATATACATGTTAATAGGTTTCAAGTTCAGACTACAAATTTCAGTTAATCTTTCCCCCTATCCTGCAAAGTTTTAAGAGGCATCATGTATGCATCATGTCATAGTGGTTGGTCAGCTGGTCTTGAAATCCAGTTCAGTTCTAGTCAGGGATATGGTAGTAAATGTTTAATAACTCCAAGAAATATGTTTGTTTCTGCAGCACACATACTAATAACTCCTAAAATGCATGATCATCTTCTTTAAGTGGTTCCCAAACTTTTTTAGACTACTGCCCCCTTTCCAGAAAAAATATTACTTAGCCCCTTGGGAATTAATTTTTTTTTTATTTTAATAGCAATCAATAGGAAAGATAAATGCACTGGTAGCCATCACCACTTTCCTGGATCGCTGCAGCACCCACCAGGGGGCAGTAGCGCCCACTTTGGGAATGACTAACAATCAACAACAACTCCAAAAAAAAAAACAAGTCAAGCCCTAATTTGTAGCATTTGTCAATTTTCAAACTGTAAATGCTAACACAAAACTTGTTCAATTAGATCTCACAAACAAGTCTGAATTAGCTTCAGTACAGCATGAGTTCCAATGCATCTCCAGAGTTCTCATGGGACAAGAACATTCATTCTCCCAAAATTTTACAGGCAACTCTCTATGACTCCAAGTTATATTTGTGTTGCTGATATGGATGAGACAGACAAGTAGACAGAAAGAGATAGAAAAGATTGAAATCAAAGGTCTTCAAGCTTTGGTTTGGTTTTTTAATGTCTGCAATACCTACCTTCATGGGATTTTTATATTTCTACTATCTACCATAGTGCCAGGCACAGAGTAGGTGATTTTAAATGCTTGTTGGATTGATGTGAAGAGCTGTAATTTTGTCTAAACAGATATTCCCTCTACCGATGCAGATTGCAATCATTCCACTTTACATTCATATTTTAGGTAGTTTCAAGATTTCTTGTGACAGAGTAAGGATTGCTTACCAGCCCCTACTACTGCTCTTTTGTCTCAGAAAAGCACAGCTGGTGGAAAATAACCCTTAGGCTGTTCCATATAATATAGCTTGACTTCAAAAGAGAGGACAAAGATCAGGGGGCCACCAGGTGGCAGTACTAGCTCATGTCTGTTACTTTGTCTCTGTTTTCCGCTTAAAAATTTTTTGACCAAAAAAAAAAAAAAAGGTGACCAATGAAACACAGAATATCCTGTCTTATGTGTGCTTACCCTCCCATCTATATCAAGTTTTATTAGCAGAATCTGCATACAGACTAATTAGGGGATTAAAAAGAAACAATCAGGTTTTCTTAAGGAATATTCCACAGCAGACTCTTTTCCAAAACAGAACTAATTAAAATAAATGTGTGTGTGTGTGTCTCCTAACAAACAAAAGAGAAAAATGAAAGAGGAAACAAAAGGTTCAGTCTTCTGAGCATATCGATTTATTAAGCAAGGAATGGCAATTACCCACCAAATCAACACTGGACCCTTCTTCAGCTTAGGACTGGACCCAGAACACAGGGGTAGACAGATTTTTTTTTTATATGTTAAAAAAAAGTTAAAAACCAACTAATTAAAATCAAACAATACAGGCATCTGATTTGTAATTGGATAAAATATTAAGGACTTTCCAAGTTGGAAGGGGGAAGAGTGAAGAGGTCCAATTCCCTGAATTCAGGAGAAATTAGTATCCCACTCCTCCCAAGTATGTGTAAACAGTTAAAAGGACAGGGAAACAATAACTGGTCCGTCAGTATTGGACCACTTTTCAGATGGGACATATGGATCACTTGAGATGGACTGTTAACTTAGAAAAAACGCAGAACTATTAAATAGTCATAAAATCACTCTTTAATCAAGGGAAAGAGGGATGAGGGCTACTTGGCCTCGTTTGCAGAGCTGCGCCTTGTGCAGAGTCTAAGAAATGAACAATGCTTTGCTCGGCTCCCTGATCCCCCTGGGAGTGACACTGCGGTAGATGATGACTCCCCAGAACAAAGGAAATTGGGGAACTTATATACCATTTGGGAAGATCCAGGGGCTGGGAGAGATGATTGACATTTTACTGACAGGATACAATCAAGCTTGGGAAAGGAATCATAGCTAGAGGCTAGGGTGTAAGGGAAGGGGCTGCTTACACAATGGATTCTAAAGGATGGTCCCTGCCCAGGTGTGTCCTCCTGGGTAAGGGTCTCAGATACAAAGGGGAAGACTACCCAAGACAAAAGGGTATTTAGCATTTACCCTAGGGTCCATTATTCAGTCTGCAACTGCTAGCCTAAGATTCCCTTCAGGGTGGATTCTCATGAGAACAGGGAACAAGCACAAGCTTTGGGGTCTCCAAACTACAAGCTATTTCTAAAACTTGGGGTTCATCAGATCTCACTAAGCCACAAGTTTGGGGACTCTAGATTTCATGTCGACAGTACAATCATGAGAAAACTCCTTACATCAATCTGAAGATCTGACTGTATTTATGATCTCCTTAACCTAGGTCCTTGTCAAGGGTCTGAACTTCAGGAATAGTGGTTCTATTCCCCAGCCTTGCAATGCTAGCTACAACAGTGCAATAAGCTTTTCTCCCACCTCCCACAATTGAATAAAGTTTCCTCAATGGACAGAATTTAGGATAGGCCCATAATTGAATAGAAAGGGAACTAAGTTAGCTACAGAATTGAGTCATTAGATGAATTTGAGTATAGTTCACTCAATTCCCACAAGTGACCACATGTAGACCTAAATTCTTTGATCATTGCAAAAAATAACCCGACTCTATGAAAAATAAGATATATATTAAAATCATCTTCCTTCCCTTATTAGACTGATATATCAAGGGAATACTGTAAATTTACCAAATTTCAGAACGGCTTTTGACAAAGTCCTTTATGCTTTAGAAGCCAGACATCTAGGTGGCAGCAGTGAATAGAGTGCTGGGCCAAGAGTCAGTAAGACTTGGGTTTAAATTCAGACTTAGACATCTTTATTTGTATAACCTGGTTGAGTTATGTCATCCTCAGTTTCCCTAATTAAACATGGGAATAATCATAGTACTTAACTTGCTGGGTTATTGTGAAGATCAAACGAGATAATATTTGTCAAAGTGCTCAGCACTGTGCTTGGCGCAGTCATAGGCACTATATAAATGCTAGTAATCGTTATTATTACTGTCTTTTTGTACAGGATGGAGTAATATAAGTCACACACTAATATAGTTAAGTGGATATGGATTCAGAATAGATAGAAAAACCAAATTCACAGTCAGAACAATCCAATACCAACCTGGAAAGTTTTCTGGTACAGGACTCCAGGGATCTATCCTTAACTGTGCTTTTAACATTTTTAAGGGACCTGACTGAAGGCATAAATGGTACCTATTAAATATAGACAATGTACACAATATACGGAATGAGAAATCCAGGATGGAAAAAAAATTGACAGTCTAGAATGTTGGGCCAAATTTAATAAGATAAATACTAATAGAGTTAAATAGAAAAATCACCTTTTAAAAGTAGAAGATGGAGGAGTAGAATTAGCCAGTTGAAAAAAAGATATAGATTTAGTGGACTATACTTTGGATTCTCATCAATAGTACAATATGACTTTTAAATGGATCTTAGGCTGCAGTTTTATGTTCAGGTCCAAACCTCACCATTCAGGGGAGACCCAGAAAAGCAGGAGAACCACTGGAGGAGGGTGAGGAGGGGGGTTAGGGGACGTGGGAGTGTTTAGCCTAGAGAAGAGAAAACCTAGGGAGGATTTCATGGTTCCTGGAGCCTGGTCATTCTTTGAGAGTGTGTACCCTCCCCATCCAGATAATATCAAGCTCTCACACAACAGGTGTCTTCAAATGTTTGCAGTGGCAGGGAGATTGGGTTAGCTGTCCTAGGCACAAAGGGTAAAAGCTTTGAGAGGCCAAATTAGCTTCAGTAAAGGAAAAACTCGCTAACAATTAGGTTCATTCAAAGTGAAATGAGGTGCATTGAGAAAGAAGAGGTTCCCCCTCACCAATGGCCTTGAAGGTGGGTGACCACACTTGGGCGTGTCATGCCAGAGAAGAGATTAATTACACATACCTATTTTGCATCACTTACTAAGCACATTTCAAACATTATCTCATTTGATCCTCACAACAACCCTGTGAAATGGGTGCTATTATGACCCCCATTTTACAGTTGAGGAAACTCACAAAAAGAGGAAAGTCACTTTGTGAGTGACTCACAAAGCTAATAAGTGTCTGAGGCTGGATTTGAACTCAAGTCTTCCTAACTTCAGATCCAGTGCTTTATTCACTGCACCACCTAAATGCATCTCTGCATCTTTTGAGGTTCCTTCTAACTCTGAGATTCTTTGAGTGTTTTTGACTCAAACAGTAGGGAGCATAGAGTAATAAGATTGAATCTTTGCATAATGAAGATTATTCTGACATTGGTTTAAAAGATGGGTTAGTTGGATAGGAGACAAACATTATAAAAGGCCATGCTAGGTAAATAATAATTAATACTATAATAATAAAAATACAAATAATGCTAAAAATATGTTGCACTCTAAAGCTTACAAAATACTGTACATAGTTGTTTCATTTGAGCCTCATGAAAACCCAATGAGGTAGCTGTGATAGGTTTTGTTATTCCTTAGCTACAGATGAAGAAATCAAGTCACAGGGAAGCTAAGCAGCTTGCCTATAGTCACCCAGATGGTTAAATGTCCGGGTGCCTTTAGTCACCCAGAAATAAAACTTAAACCCAGGTCTTCTCAACTCCAAGATAGAACCATTTAGCCACTACATACTGCCCTCCAGGAGCTTACAATCTAATAGAAAGGAGATGAACTCTATGTATAAGTAAAACAAAATAGAATATAAAGAAGAAAGTACAAATGAATCCACTTCCAATTCTGGGGCTAAGGAAAAACTTCATGGAAAGGGTAACAGAGAAGTGAGGTGTTGAGAAATGAAGAATCCAATAAAGAGAGATAGAAGGTTCAGGGACCCAGTGAGCAGACCTGCAGAGGCAGGAAAAGGTGGGACTGAGATCAGAGAATAGCAAACAGGTTATCAGAATTATAAAGATATAAAACAGTGTGAGATAATAGGGGGGCCTCCATGGGTTCAAATCTGGCTTCCAACATTAGCAATATGACCACACACAAGTCACTTAACCTACTTGAGATAATAATTTTAAAGTGTTTAGCACAGTGCATGGCATATGTTAAATCTATATGAATGTAAGCTGTTGCAGCTATTATTATTACTCTGGGAAATTAACTCACTTGACTAACTGAAGAGATGAATAAAAAGTAGCTAATTATCTTGGGTAGCTAAGTGGTAGAGTAGGTAGAGTGTTAGACCAGGAGTCAGGGAAATTTGAGTTCAAATCTGACCTAAGACACTAGCTGTATAACCCAGTGTTGTTGAGAGGATCTAATTGTTTAGCACAATGTTTGGCACATTGTACATGACATAAATAAACAAACAAACAAACAAACAAACAAATAAATAAATAAATGAATGAATGAATAAATAAGGAACGAACAAACAAATAAATAAATATATACATACATACATATATATATATATTATGCTGGGAATTTTTATTTTAATGCTAAAAATTTATGTTAGAACTAAATTATAGAGAATGTTCAATGCTAGTAAAGACGTTTGAACTTTAAAGTAAATAATAAAAACAAATTTTTAAAGTTTGAACTTTATTAGGTAAGCAATGGGCTATCATTGACTTTGGTAGGGGAATGACATCATAACCGTGTATTAAAAGATTCATCTCGATGCACTATTAAAATATTCATATAACAATCCAGGTATGAAATAATAAGTCAGGGCTCACATAAAGCAAGAGAAAGAAGCCAGAGATATCTGTTTTCCTAACCCACTCACTGAATCCCATTTCAACAACAAACTGAAAATTGCCTAGGTCAAGGAAGAGATGTACCCAGGACTATGATAAAATAGATCCATATACATATGGCTGGGCTTTCTAGAACAGTGAAAGTTACATTCCCTTTGGCTGTCATCTAACTACTGTTCCCTTTTGGAATGCACCTGCCTCTGGACCACATACCATGGAGACAATAATGAGGTGACTCACTCTAAATAACAACTACTTAAACTACACAGGTCACTATCTCTTGATTTATCAGGCTTGCCCCTGGACTCAGAAGACCTGGCTTCAAATTTTCCTGATACTTATTGCCTATCATGTGGCCAAGTTGCCAACTCTCTGAACCTCAGTTTCTGCATTTGAAAAATGAGGGGATTGGACCTAATTCACATCTCTTCTAGCTCTAGATCTATAATCCTTTGATTCAAATCAATTCAATTCAACAAACATTTATTAATCGTCTCCTGTGTGGTAGGTGTGGCAAATATTTTCAGCCAATGTGAAATAAAACAGAGGCAAAGCCCTGTCAAGATCTATTTATCATCTCTGATAATCTGATAAGGACAGTTTAGTTGATAAGGAAATAACTAAGGGACATGGGAGTTGTCTTTTAACTCATGCTTCCAGCTCCAGCTCTAGGACTCATTTCACACAAAAGAACCCCCCCCCAAAAAAACTTCACATTTGCGCAGAAACACAAATTATGTCATATCAAAGCACAATAAAGTTATAGTTTTACAAAGAATTTTCTTATGAAGATAATGCCAGATGAGAAACAGTCTCGAGTTAAAAATGAACCTCACTTTATCTAAAAGTTATTTTGCCTGAGCTTGCCACTCCGTGACCTTGGGATGCCTGGAGCAGTTAGAGAGATATACCCACAGCTGCAGCTTTACTCTGATGAGTGAAAAAAGGCTGTTAACTCATTAAGTGCTGGTTTACTAAGAACTTAAAGTTTTCCTAGAAGCTATAATGTTTTTCAATAAGAAAAGATGTGGATCATAAAAGGGATCAAAAGAGGAGTCTCAGATTTTCACCTATTTAAGACTGTTTCTCTTATTGGCCTTCCACAAAGCCCCAAGCTAGAAAAAGGTTTATTGAGAGAGACCCATCTCTCAGCAAAGCTGGGTCATTAGGTTTTCCTTACAATCTAAGACAACTGAATGAGAGGTTTCTCCCCTTTTTATACCCTAACATTGCATCACCCCAGTAGTCAAACACCAATCCTAGGTCTCAATAGGTGGGAAATATATTTTCTAGCAATGACTGGGTGCTGTCTTCTTGAGGAAGTGTCTCAGCTTCTTATTGATCTTTGCTTGGTTGGGATGGCCTTCAAGTTGATATGCTAGCAATGTCCCTCTGTCAAGGGGGTCAGCACATTTCCAAGACCTCTACCACTCACCATGATGAATCATACTCTGTTGCAAAATGGTATCTAGTCAAAAGAAGAAGTAGCTACATTTCCTATGTAGATTTAAATTTTTCCTTGTAAAATATAATTACTTTAATTCTATTAATCTTACTATAATTCTGTTAGTCACTGTCCCAGATCAATCACTTCTTTTGGCTGCATACTAATTAATTGTGATAATTGGTGTCTTATTTTAAAAGGAGTCAGGAGGGCAGCTGGGTTGCTCAGTGGATTGAGAGCAAGGCCATAGATGGGAGGTCCTAGGTTCAAATCTGACCTCAGACACTTCCCAGCTATGTGACCCTGGGCAAGTCACTTGACCCCCATTGCCTACCCTTACCACTCTTCTGCCTTGGAGCCAATACACAGTATTGACTCGAAGATGGAAGGTAAGGCTTAAAAAATAAAAAATAAAAGGAGTCAGGAGTCCAGGAATTCTCATTCTTTTGACAAGCACTAAACAAAGCACTGGGAATACAAATAAAAAAAAAAAATACACAATCCTTTCCCTCAAAGAACTAATCCAATACACAAAAAGAATCTGAAAAGAGCTACAAAAGGAAAGGGAGGTGGAGGGAACAAGAGGGAAGGGAAACCAGAGGCATTTGGTTCAGGACATGATGTTTCATGGAGTTGAAACCATGCACAGAAAAGCAGCTGATGGAAAACTGGAGTTACCTGGAAAGTTCTGAACCTTTCATCAAGGGAGTCTTTAAGAATTTATTGCTCTCTTTCCAAACCTCTAGTCAAAAAGGAGAGGCAATTTAGGGAGTTGAGGTGATGAATATTAAAAGCTATAATTGTTATTTTCTCAAATGGGAAAATAAAAGTAAAGTGCTTATCATAGTGTCTGGCACACAGTCAGTACTATATAAATCTTATTATTTCATAAGAGAAAATTGGGATAATTTTGAAGAACTTATTCTCTTCAAAACTCCACCCTGTAATATTTTCATAAATCTAATTACAATGTGATTTTGTCATGATTTATGGATTCTACTGCAGATCCTTCCCTCCTTCCCCCTCAAGAAATGGAATAAGGCAAATGCTATATTGTTTAAATCCAGGCTATTGCCCTTGTCTTTTTTCATCTCTAATAATCTGCCCCTTTTATTAAAGTTTTTTTCCAATCATGCATGACTTGGTGGAGATGTTATCTTCTCAGAAGTTGTGCCAACAGAGCACAAGTGCCAGCAGATTCTACCAGTCTCCCAAAATGAGTGGTTTTACTTCCCCAGAGACCTGCATTGTGAACAGGACTGGTGAAGAGACAAAAGCTGGAGAGCAGCCAACAGGAAGCAGATAGTAAAATTTCCTGGGAAGATGGTTGGATGATTGGATGGATTTATGAAGATGAAGCATGATTGCTGATTGACTGATTAATTGATTGATAGGAGACAGCAGACCCAAAAGAGTAACGTATAAGAGCAGCAAGTAAATTAGTTTAACTGAAATGTAGAGCTAGTTGTAAACTACAGTCAGTCCAGAAAGACAGATTGTGAAGGGCTCCATTAAAGACTACTATGATTAGAAGGTTTTAAGAAATGTATTCCTGTACTCTATCCCCTCTTTTTTTCCGAAAAGTTAAAATAAGGTTCAAAGTTTGACGATTTGCCAGAAATGTCAAAGTCAATGAGTAGGAAAGGGAACCTAAGCCTCCTCACCTTTGCAATTGCAAACCACTTGGGATCACTGGAAGTATTCAGGAGAATTCTTAAATTATAAGGGGAATATACTAACATCTTCATGTGTTTTCCCATTTATGTCAACATTCAAACTGAAATATTATTTTATCAGATTCCAGCAAAATGTAGGAGGAGTTGGGAAACACATTAGAAAAGGTCATTTCTTCTCTTCCTCCCAGTTTCTAGAGGTTGATTTAAGGAATTATTTAAATGTTGGTGATTATTAAATTAACTTTAAAAAATAAATTTTATAACAGTTATGCACTTTTATGAATGTATGTACAAGTTATTTAAAAAAACAACAGCATGGCATAATGAATAGAGAGCTGTCCATAGAGTTAGAAAGATCTAGGTTCAAGTTGAATCTCTGATATAGTTAAATCTGTGACCCTGGGTAAATCCCTTAATCTCTTAGTGCCTCAGGATGCTTAAATAACCTTTTAAGATATATTGAGAAATTTTCAAACAAAATTATTTGAGTTAAAATTAAGCACGCATGGTTATCATTTAGATGCAGATAAGATGGAAGGCATTCTTCTGCCACAGAGATCAAAACTAAAACATGTCATGTCACAGCTTTAAAAAACCGAGAATTACTACTCTATGGAACTAGAATGTGGAGGCTATAAGGGGGGAACAACCCAACTACAGAATAACAGAATTTAACCATATAATAACAGCTAGAAGGAGCCTTATTAGCCATCTAGTTCAATCCATATACCTGACCTCCTAATGAATCCATAGAGGCTTTATAGTTCTGTGGTCCATTTTTTTAAACTAATCCTTGATATTAATCATCAGGTGTGTACTTGCACAAATAAACACACATACATTTCTGTAGGGCAATTGTGGAATCTAAAACTAACTCTATTTTGTTTCATTATTTCCATTTTGTGATTGTCTTCCATTTTATGAATTAGATCTCCCTTTGATGTATGATTGCTCCCTTTCCCATATGATTATGGGAAAAGTGAGACATTGATATAATCTCAGGAAATTGGAGTAGTAGGTGCTGACCACATTCTATACATTTTGTGGTTTGTTTTTATAATAACTACAGAATATGCCAGGATATTCTTGAAATAACTGTAATATTTGTAAAACTCTAATCACTAATCAGAGAGAGCAGTCATGTTACTCAAGACAGTATAAGTTGATTGGTTCCTCATTACTGACTATAATAAAGCTTTTCCAACTGCCCACTGATATCCTTGTACTTCCTGAGGGGTCTTGGACCTCATTTGTTGGGTACCTGCTATCCTTGATTGATATGATCAGATTATATTTCCTCAATTATCAATTTCATTTACAATTGTACATGAGAATATTTTGGGATTGGGAGTCATTTTTGGAATATTTCTGGATTTGGGAGTTTCCAACCCAGTTTTGCCATACCTATGTAACTTTAAACAGGCCACTTCTCCTTCCAGGCCTCAGTTCCCTCATTTGTAAAATAAAAAGGGTTGGACCTATATAACTTCTAAGGTCCCTTCTACTTCTAAACTTATGATTTTCTGATCTGAAAAGAGATAGCATGAAGGGCAGCTAGGTGGCTCAGTGGATAGAGAGCATCAGACCTGGAATTGGGAGGACAGGAGTTCAAATTTGACCTTAAATGTTTCCTAGCTGTGTGACTCTAAGCAAGTCACTTAGCTCCATTTGCCTAGCCTTCACCTTTCTCTCTTAAGAAATGTTACTAGGACAGAAAGTAAGAGTTTAAAAAAAGAGAGAGAGAGAGAACAAGAGAGATAGCATGAAATAGTAGGGGTGGTAGATAAAGAGCCAGGCTAGGAGTCAGAAAAACCAGGGTTCAAGTACCCATTGCTTGTGTGATCCTAGATAAGTCACTTACTCTGTTAGAACCTCAGACAGCTGTTTAAAGATATAAACTAAGACTTTCATTCCTTAGTCATTTCTTTGGATGAAACTCTTATTATAGATGGAGATATAAATATCTGTATACTGATACACATAAGTATAGTCATAGATACATGTGTAGACATAAGTAGGCATGTAAGTATAAATGTGTGTGTATGTGAGTATGTATAAAACTTGTGTATAGAAAATTTTGTGGATTCCAAATGAAAAGACTTCTAGGTTTGTAATTCCAATCATAGTCCTACATCTAACAGATATGTGATCTTGAGGAAAACACTTAATCCTTCATGATCTCAGATGCCTCATCTGTAAAATAAGGGCTTAGCTCTGGAGGACCACCAAGGACATGGTCACCTCCAAAGGTACGGTCCTGTAATCTAAGAGATGGCATGATGCAATAGAGAAAGCCAGCCTGGGAGTAAAGAATGCCTGAGGTTCAAGTACTGTCTCTGAGACATTAGTTGTGTTGGCTCTTAGGTGCTGTTTTCTATTAATAAAAAGAGCTCCTGAACAGATCTTATATACCCAGGAACTCACAACTCTGGTCTAAAAAAAAAAAAAAATTCTAAGAAACTCTGCTGTGGTATTATTGGCTAAGCACTGTATTCATTTTCAGAAACTGAGGTTTCAATACAGTTTGACTCTACCTCTTGGACCTCAGTTTCCTCATCTGTAAAATAAAATGTTCAACTAGTTGTTAGGCAGCTTGATGGTAGAGTAGATAGATTGCTGGGTCTGAGGTTAAGAAGACTTATCTTTGTGAGTTCAAATCTGATCTCGGATCCACTTTCTAGCTGTGTGACCCTGAATAAGTCACTTACCCCCATTAGCCTCAGTTTTTGCATCTGCAAAAAGAACTAGAGAAGGAAATGGCAAACCACTTGTCTCTTTGCCAAGAAAAGCCCAAATGGGGTCACAGAGTCAAACTGAAATAATTGAGCAAAAACAACAAAAGATGCTATTTAAGGTCTCTTCCAGTTCTACCTCTTTTATCCAGGAACTTTAATAGGATTTAAATACCCATGGACGGAATTTCTGCCATTTAAAATTATATATATTCAGAGTAAGATTGAAGAGCTTGTGAAGAGCAAAAAAGATCTGGATAAATTTGATATCCAGAGAATCAGTACTGGATAAAGTCCTTTCACAGCCTAAAGGAGTTTTCATAGTTTAAAAGTTTTGTTTTTTGTTTAGTTTTTTAAAATAATGCAAAGAATTTATTCTTCATTTTAAAAAATCAGGTATTATGAACTGGGGATTTACGGCTTCATATAGGATCTTCTTTTTATGTTCACTATCACCAGCCAAAATGTTCAGTGGTTTTGAAAGGAAAAGTGTCAAAGACTCTGGAGAATGGGCACTCACAAAAAAGTGTCACAGCCAGCAAATGATGGGAATAGGAGAGGTAGCAACTTCTCTCCTGGTTCCTGACACAAAGATGGTCCTTCTCCTCATTCACCATTGGCTGGTTACTTGAGAGTTATCATCTTATCTAGAAAGTTAACTAATCTGTACTCACAATTTACAAACCGGATTATCTCAGTTATTCAAGTGGGATTTAACCAATCAAACACAGACCCTTTCAATACTATTTATCTGCTATGGGGCTTAGGTTGGAGATGTGCTATATAAAAAGACTCCCTTAGTGATTCATTGAGAGAAGTCCACCATCTTACTGAATTTCATCTCTCATAGTTTTGTTGTTGAACTGATTCAGTAGAAAATAAAGTCTTAGCAATATCAATATATTTGGGAGCCATCCTCATGTTTGTTTGGGTTTTTTTCTTTTTTCCTCTCCAGGTCTAGTTTTCTAACCTTTACTCAGTCAGTCACTCTTCTCAGCCCCTTTAAATTGTGAAGCCCCAGTCAGAAATGGTTTATTTATTGTAGCCTGTTGAGTGTAGTGTATTCCTGGAGAACTAACCTCATTTTTTAAAAAAGCAATTCATTTTGTTCCTATATCCCAGAAAAGGCAGAAGCTAGAGAGTGCTTCAAGCTCCTCTGATGGTCCAGCCTCTGGAGGAAGACACGCTTATGTGCTGGTTTCTGATTGTCTGGCTCTAATCAGTATCGCCATGCAGACCCAGGGCTAGCTCTGCCTGGGAGGCAGTAACCATCAAAGGCCATAGCACCCTGCCACAGGACCTACCTCCATACTCTCTGCAAGTTCCATTCTTGTTAGCTCTCTTCTTGGTTTCCTGAGCTCTGGATTTGATTTGTTCCTATGTCTCCTGACCTTACACCATAGGACCATCCTTACCTGCCCCATCGTCCCTAGGCACAGCCATCAAAAACAGATTCATAGACTGGGAGGAGTTTTGGAGGAGGGCCTGCCAAGTTGTTTGTTTGTTTTTCAATATGAGAAGTTATTGATAAAGTTAAAAGCAACAACCACTTCAGATCTCCAGAATTGCAGGATCCCAGTGGAGAGTTCATTGGCTCAGGAGTCATAGGATCTAGTTTCACATTTTGCCCCTGGTACTTAATAGTTGTGTGACCTTGAGAAAGTTTCCCACCCCCCCAGGACCTGAGTTTTCTCATCTTTCAAATGGAGGAGAGTTGGATTAATTGACCTCTGACCTTTGACTTTCTAAGTCTAGATTTATATTATATAGCAGAAGGAATATTAATATCTAATGGTTGAGGAAATACATATTACCAAAAAACTGCTCCAAATTCATAAAAAGTCTCCCCAAAATTGTTTTCAGGAGCAGCATTTGCATACAAGGACTTCCATGAGGATCATAAAGAGAAAGAGGAGCTAGAGGCAAGAACTAAGAACCCTCCAAATAGGTCAACATATATTTTGTATTTCATTTATAAATAATATTTGAGCTGTTATTTGGAGGTCCTCCAAATTATGTCAATAGATACACAAGAGGAAGGAGAGGTTTGCCAGGGTCCTCTTAGGAGCTAGAATATAAAATTAGAAGGTTAAAAAGTTAAAGAAATTTTAAAAAGTTTATGTTTAGAAAGTTAAAGAAAAAATACTCCAGGAAAATTGAAAGAGAGAACATTTTTTATTTGGGAGAATCAGAGTCACTTATAGATACAATCCTGTTTGTTTTTTGTTTTTTTTAAAACCTTTACATTCTTTCTTAGAATCAACTAAGGCAGAAGAACAGTGTCTGAGGTCAGATTTGAACCTAGAACCTCCCGTCTCTAGGCCTGGCTCTCAATCCACTGAGCCACCTCCTTCCCCACTATACAATCCTGTTTTGAAGAATTAATTGATGCATCTGAAGAGCTGTGTTATTTCTGAGCCTACTTAAAATAGAAAAGTGATCGCTGATAAAGGAGGGAGAAAAACTAACACAGACACAGAACTAGAAAATCATGAAAATCTAAATCTAAGAGCATTTACTGTCAGAACAGAGAATCCACTTCAATTCTAATGGGATTATATTATATATCCAGAGTTAGAAGAGATTTCAGGCCATCTAGTCCAATGCCTTCATTTGATAGATGAGGGAAATGAGACAGAGAGCCTTGCCTAAGTAGTAACAGAATTAGGATTTGCTGCTGTCATAGAGCCCAGAGCCTTTGCTCTTCCCACTGTACCATTAAACGCAGGCTAGCCTGAGTGCAAAGGCTTGGGGATCATCTAGCTCACGGCCCTCACTGTTACCTGTAAGCCGTAGACACCGAAATGAGTAAGAAATTGGTCACGGAGGATTTCACAACACAACACGGGACCCAAGGAATAGCTCTCGTTGGTGTATGACATTGTGCTTTGATGGATATCCTAGTACCTGTGATTAATAGGCTCTCTCTGTTCTTGTTGCCTACAGTCTATCAGGATGCCCACGAGCCACATCAGCCATGAAGAAAGCAAAGTTGTCAGGAGAACAAATGCTAACGATAAAGCAGCGGGCCAGTAATGGTAAATGCTCAGGCGTTATGTTTTTCATTGCATCCATGAGTCAAGGGAGGGGGATGTAGTGGGGGAAGCAAAACCTGAACAGTTATACGGAATGGGCTTGGGTTTGGGGATAAGAAATTTACATACACTAATTGCACACCAGGTGCTATTCTAAGCACTTTATAGATATAATGTCTTTTTTTTTTTTTTTAAACCCTTGGACTTCGGTGTATTGTCTCATAGGTGGAAGATTGGTAAGGGTAGATATAATGTCTTGATCTTCACAACAGGTAACCATTATTGTCCCCATTTTGCAGATGACAACGACTGAGGCAAACAGAGGTTAAATCATTGGCCTGGGGCACACAGTTAGTTAAGTGTCTGAGATTGGATCTAGTCTTGGTTTTGCTCTTTGCTTTGAAATGATATGATGGCTAAGAATCCTTTGCAAGCTGGCTTCTATTCTGAAAAACCCTATAGTACCAAAACAAAAAAAAAAAAAACAAAAATCTGTGGTCCCAAGAACTTTGCCCATCCACCAACCTGATATTGTTGAAGGGAGAAAGCAATAAATATTACCTTTCCAGTAATAAGAATACAGTGTGGGAAATGTGTTGGATTTGGAGCTAGAAGATCCAGATGAAAATTTCATTTCTTCCACTTAAGAGAGATCCTGGACAAGTCTCTTTACTTCCTTGAGTTTTGTGGCAAAAAATTATTGATCAGAAATACCAATAAAGAAAACAAAGGGGGTCAGCTAGGTGGCTCAATGGATTGAGAGCCAGACCTAGAGACAGGAGGTCCTAGGTTCAAATCTGGCCTCAGACACTTCCTAGCTGTGTGACCCTGGGCAAGTCATTTAACCCCCATTGCCTAGCCCTTAACACTCTTCTGCCTTAGAACCAATACACAGTATTGATTCTAAAACAGAAGGTAAGGGTTTAAAAAAATAAAAACAAACCAAAAAAAAAAAAAAAAGGAAAAAGTCTCCAGGCCAAAAAGAAATAGGTTTATTGAGAGGACCGGTCTCACAACAATGCTGGACTCTGGTCAAGACCAAA
This sequence comes from Gracilinanus agilis, assembly GCF_016433145.1. Classification (NCBI taxonomy): domain Eukaryota; kingdom Metazoa; phylum Chordata; class Mammalia; order Didelphimorphia; family Didelphidae; genus Gracilinanus; species Gracilinanus agilis. The sequence continues at coordinate 199,707,292 of NC_058131.1, read as the reverse complement.
GATCCCAAGCCTTAGGAGATGGTCTGTTTTATACCCAGAAGGCTGGTGACAGTTTATATTCTCAGAACCAAGCATCATCCCTGGTGCTCGTGTCTAAGCACCAAGAACTCCTTTGAATCAGCAAAATACTAAGCAAAAATAATAAAAAGCAGAAGTGATGTTTGATGTATTTGATACAGAATAGGGTTGAGGTCATCTTAAGGCTATGGTTTCAGGCTTAAGGTCAAGATGCTTAAATATGGCAAGCCAGGTAAATACATAATAATAAAGGCTAAAGAGAAAGAATGATTCATGCTCAGAGAACAAGGTTATAAGTTTAAGGCTGTATTCACTGGATAAAATACTACTAAAATTATAAGGGGTTGAATAATATTAATTGACTTATGCTAACATTGTTTAACTAAGCTAAAAAATAGTCATTATGAAGCTAATCATAGAGGCGGGTTGGGGATTTTTCATTCACTGTTTCAGGAGAAATGATATTTAACAAGGTTAGATACTGAGGACACCTTGAGTTGATTCTGTTGAACAAAGTTCATTAGATTAAATTACCTTTCCTGATCCACCAGCTAAGCATCAAAAGTACTCATCCACCTTCTGGTCACTGTTTTGCATTCAAGCAATGAGGGGGTGACACCAACAGTCCCAGGAGCCTACGTGTCAAGGAAGCTCCCAGTATCTTTTAAGGAGAAAAAAATAGCGTAGCTTTCATGAGGGGAAAGTTTAGGAGTCTATTCAAACTATACTGTCCGGTCTAACCCTCTCATTTTGCAGAAGAGAAAACTGAGACCCAAGAAAGATTAGGACTTGCCCAAGGTTAGACAGGTAACAGAAGTCAGATTTCAAAGCGGGTCCTCTAACTTCAAGTTGTTGACTTTCCTTTCCAAGAGTAGATTATATCATCTCACCCAGCCTTCCCCTTCTCAAAAATCCCCAATGGTCCATAATTGCCTCTAGGCTGCTGAGCATTTAAAGCTCTCTACCATCTGGCTGCCAGGTATCTTTCTAAGCTTGATTCTTCTCCCTTTCCTTCATGTGCTTTAACCCTGGAGTACAAGTGCTTCTTTACATACCACATGCCATCCCCTGCAGCTGCAAAATCTTCCTCACTTCTGCCTCTTAGGATGCCTCTTTTCCTTTCAGGCACAGCTACAGTGCCACTTCCTGCTACATAAGGTTTTTCAGATCTGTCTGGGTGCCTTTTCTCCTGAAATCACTTGTCATGTAGTTTGTATATGGCTTTGTGTTTTCTTCTATGTGTACATGTGTGGGAAACACACAGGCGCGCACGCACACACACACACACACACACACACACACACACACACACACACCGGGTACAATATCTAGGCTCTATAAGGATAGGAAGCATTTCATTTTTATGCCAACAGACACTTAGCTCATCACAGTGCCTTGTACTTAGCAAGTACTTAATGTATTATTTGTTGAATTTCATTATTTTTGGAATGACAATGACAATGTTCAAAGGAGAGCAACCTGGAAAGTGAGGGACTTGAGACTGTAGGAGAATAGCTAAAGGAATTGGAATGTGTAGGTTTGTTTCCTGGAAATGGAATTAAATTAGCCACATTATGGAGAGTAAAACTGGAACCAGTAGATGGAAGGTTTCATCATTATCTGTGGCTGCAGATTTAATTTTAGTGTAACAAAAAACAAAAACTTTGGGACAGTGTTGTAGAGGAGATTCATGGAGGGAATATGGGCCCAAGAGAGAAGGGAATAAAGCAACCAGAAGGTCTGTGAACCACAGCAAAGGTGATGTTGGTGAAGTTCATCATGCATCCCCAGATATAGAGCTATACCTACACATGTATGCACACACACTTATGCAGAGATCCACACACTCTCTGAAAAAACAACAGATACAGCTCTACAGGTATGCTCATGAGGAAGCAGCCCCCTTTCCCTCAAATCCCCCACCCATGGCACACATCCCTAACTGCCTCTGCTTGAAACTTTGAGTGATGTAGTTCTAGCAGAGTCAGCAGATAATGACAGGAAGAGCCCTAGGCTGAGAGTCAAGAGACTTGGTTCAAATTTCTTTCCCTTCTCACTTGAAGGCTTCCAAACAAGAGTTCTTCAAAAGTGGAATGAGTGGGCTTTCTATAGCCGAACATAGTGAGTGTCATATCACTGGAGGTATTCAAGCAGAGGCTTGAATGATGGAGATATGGTAGAGGGCATTCTGTTCAGTAAGGTGAAGATTAGCCTAGATGCCCTCAGAAGACCCTTTCCAACTTGAGATTAGACTCATTTTACCCTCCTGTAAAACACATTGAACCCCATGATCCCTAAGGCCTCTGATAATCTCCAAGGGTTCCCCAGGAACCTCTACTAAGACAGTAGACAAAGCCAAGATATTTGAAAATGCTGGTGACTTTAAGTGCTTTAAGTCTTTTTTTTTTAATATTTTATTTTTTAGAAAAATTTTCCATGGTTACATGATTCATGTTTTTACTTTCCCCTTCACCCCCCATTCGCCCCCTCCATAGCTGACAGGTAAGTGCTTTAAATCTTGTGGTGAGGGAGGTACATTCCCCTCAAGGATATAAAGAGGTTTGTGTCTTCCCCTAGGCATCCCACCCACTCTCATTTTGGAACACTTCTGGGTGACTAATGCACCATAATTTTTTAAAAAGCCCACCTCCCCTTCTTGCTGAGGTGCGGGGGGAAGGTATGTGCATGGCCACTCAGGCACATGTGTACATTCACAAATAGGTACACACACATACACTTTGGTCCAGCCACCAGACTAACTCTAGCAGTGAGCCATGGGGCTGGTCCAAACGTCCTTGGTAGACATTTAGTTAGAGGTCAGCGAGGGTGAAAGGAGAGAAGGTCAAAGAGGACTCCAAAGTTTTAAGACTTGATCATTGGAAAAATGTTGTTCCTATGGACAGAAATTATAAGCTGTAAAAGAGGATGTTTTGAGGGGATAAGCTGATGAGCATTTTGAGGGGGTAAACCAAGGCTTTGCGCCAAAACACTAAAATTTGGAGCATGCAAAATTTAACATATCCTCTTCTTCAGCAGCATAGAAAAGCCTAATTAATAACTAAAAGTTTTGCCCCTAAATAACTAGAATAACTAGATAAAATAGGAAGCGAATAGATCTTGTTACTAATAGCCATCTCTGAGCTCTGTCCCTCTTATTTTCATATCGATGGGTTTCATATTTGCCATGCATAAATTTTATGCTACTTGCTCCAAGCACCTGCATAGCTAGCTATGTCTTGGATGCCAGAGGGACCTCCATGAGACAATTGGATTGCTCACATCTCTTTACTATTTACGTTTTCAAAAGTTTTATACTTTTAAGTTTTCTTCACAACAAATACATAACTTAGGTAGCATAATAATTATTATACATATTTTACAGATGAAAAATGTATAAAGGATAAATTACTTGATCAGGGGCACGAGATTATTATCAGGTCTTGGAGCTCATGTATTCTGTCTCTAAGACCAGTGTTCTTTCTATTGGACCATATCACCTCTGTTATTGACAACATGAAATAAAGGTCTTTAGATGTTTAAAGGAGCATAGAGATCATTTAGTTGGAAAATCACAGCATCTCATATTAGGAAGGGGCATTAGAAAACTTCTATTTTGGCTATACCTAAATGAAAATCCATTCTACGGTGTGAACAACAAATGGGCTCCAATAGTTCTTCAACTTACTTTTGGATAGCTGTAATTTTGGAGAGGTGGAAAGGACATCTCTATGACTTGTCCATGATTTTTCAGCAACAACTGACAGTGGCTGAGTAACCCTGGATTTCATTTCACAGAATCATTGGATCATTGATCTAGAGTTGTCAAAGATCCTAGAGGCCAGGTAGTCAAGCCCTCTCATTTGACATATTAGGAAACAGAGGTCTAGAGGAAGTATGTAATTTGCTTAAGGTCACTTAATTGGTAAGAAGATTTGGGATTTATTACCTAAATCAATCAGTCAAAAACTAATAAACATTTATTAAGCACCTTGTTCTTGTTCTACTCTTTGTGACCCCATTTGGGGTTTTCTTGGCAGAGATACTTAAATGATTTGCCATTCCCTCCATCAACTCATTTTACAGATGAAGAAACTGAGGCAAACAGGGTTAAGTGACTAGCCCAGAGGCATATGGCTAGTGAGTATTTTAGGCCAGATTTGAACTCAGGAAATTAAAGTCTTCCTGACTCCAGGCCTGATACTTCATTGGACCACCTAGATGTTCCTAGTAAGCCAAGCACTGAATTTTTTTTTTTACCCTTAACTTCAGTCTTGGAATCATTCTAATCGACTACTTATTGTTTCTATGCTCTTTTTTTTTTTTTGTACAGCTACTTGTCAGGGTTTGTGGGACATCATTCCCCACTCCAAATAATACAGGGCTAACACAGATTTAAGGACAAAGAAGGCCATTTAGAAACATCATTTTCCTTGGTCCCCATCTTGTATCCTGGGATAGGAGTAAAGGTCAGTCTTCTGGAACTACTTCCTGCAGAATAGGGGCACAGGATCAAGGAGAACCACAGAGTCCTTGGAACAATCTGCATATTGGTTCCAAGAGAGAAAAGTAGTAAGGGCTAGGCAACAGGAGTTAAATGACTTAACCAGGATCACACAGCCAGGAAAAAATCCGAGGTCAAATTTGAACCTGGGACTTCCTATCTCTTGGAATAGCTCTCAATCCACTAAGCTACCTAGCTGCCCCCAGCCAAGAACTGTTTAAACCACTGAAGATCTAATTTACTTGGGCCTGGCAAAGTTTGAAACAAGGTAAAGTTATCCTAGTATCATATCAATGGCAACTACTCTCTCTGTTATGATCTCCCCATTTCTCTTGGGTATTCACTCTTATTAGCCATTTTTGTTTTGTCCTTTATAATCCAAGTATCATTCTCTATGGCAGAGAAGATGGAAATAATGTCAGATTGGAGCAGATCTGCTTTCTCTATCATCCAGTATGAGCCTTTTATCCATACAATCAAATAGTACTATCCCTTCCATGATCTTTTTTTAAGAAATTATAAAATAATTATAAAATTATAAATTTATAAAATGAAATTTAAAAAACTATAAAATAAAGAGAAATTCTTAAATTTAAAAAGTACTTTTTTTGTTGTCATTAGCTTTTCTTGAGCCTCCTCTGAAACTTTGGACACTCTTGCAGGAATAACAAAGAGATTTCCTATAGGTGGCTGGATAACTGATTTCTTCAACAGGATTATTTAGTCAATCCACACCATTCTTGTGATCCATTTCCCAATCTCCTCATCTATTTCTCATTCTGTCCAAACGAACTATGATTTCAATTTCTATTTCTATTGATCTTCATCTAAATTCTTTGCACCATGTTTCCCTCCTCTGGAGGGAAATTCATCACATTATTATGATTCTTCATATATCTTCACATTCTTTTGCCTACCCTGTTCCATTCAAATAAAGTATACCCTCCAAAAAGGATATTTAGATGTATGAGTCATCCCACCAAGTCTTAAGCGCCTTAATTCACAGTTTTCAGAACTAATACTAAGAGAGATGAAATGATTTATCTAAGCTCACACAGTGGGTAGCATTGGTAGCACAGAACTTAGAATCCCTCTGATTTGTATACTTCAGTATTTTTTCCCTGTCAGTCCTGGCTTATAGGGGTTAGACCAGAGGCAAATGAGACTCAAGAGTGGAGTTATGCAATAAGGTTTTATTAGAGGAAAGGAGGGGGCAAAGGAGAATAGGAGGCTGGTAGCAGTAGTAGAGGCAGTGGGGTGGGGGGAATAGCCTGTGGATGGCTAGGGGTCTCCACCTGGATGGAGAAGGGGGCAATCTTTTATAGGGTGGTTGTCTGGAAAGAGGTAAGCTGTGTTGCCTCTAATTGGTCAAAGTTGGAGTACTTGGGTTGAGTTGATTGCATGGCCCTAAGGGGGTTAGGAACCTAGGTGTCTAGGGGTGGAAGTTCTCAGATCAGGCGTGATGGTCAGTTATGTAGGAGGTCATTTGCCTAGGCCTGATAGCAAAGTCCTGATGTTCTGCCAGGTGCTGCTTCTGTGGCAGTTCCTGTCCCAGGCTTGGGCAGGTGCTGGGGGAAAGGGAGGAAGGAGGGTCTTTGGTCCCATAGTCTATTATTCCCTACACATTTTTATTCCCTAATATTTGTTGGCTTGGATAGTTAATGCTATTGGATACAATATCCACACGAACATGATGTTTTTTAAAATGCTTGTTAGGATTTTTTTAGTGAAAATTTGAAATAAATACTTTAATAAGTCTTTGAAACTTTGCCCACATTTGTGAAATATAGCCTATCCATGTAACTTTAAAAGTTTTCCTAAAGATATAACCATTAACATAAAATGACATCTGATCCAAATGTATAATTATGGATATAATATTAATATTTAAACATATTTCAGTACTGATATAAATCTGTGATTTCCCTGAAATTAATATATCTTCTGGCCACTGCTTCTCATACTATGTGACTTACATCCATGTCGTTCCATAAATGTTTCATAAGTTTTCTACCAAAGGTACTGGAGTCCTCATTCTTTGATGTCAGTACAATTAAAATTAGTTCATTTCAAACTGTGAATATATATCAGGAAATTGGGAAGTTTTGCCTAGAGAAAAAGAGTCTTACAAGAGCCCCGATAACTGTCCTCATATGTTTGAAGGATAATACCAAATAGGGTTTAGTCTTCTTGACTTGGCCCAACAGGGTAAACTGAGCAATGAGTGGAAGTTTCAAAGAGGTATATATAGGATTAATGTAAAAAACAAAATAAATCAAAAAACAACTTCCTAAGAATTAAAAAGATCTCCAAAAGAATGCCTTTTAGAGTTTGTGATTTTCTTCTATTAAAAGCTGTCTGATCACTTATTAGATATATTTGTAGAGGGGACTGGTGAAACCATGAGTGGTCAGATATGTCACATAGAGAGAATAAGGATGTAGAAAAGATAATATGATGTACTCATAATGAGGTTAAGGTTATTGGATCTCACCCGAAGAATGGATTGATGATTCAAATTAACTTCATTTTGAGGAAACAAGTTTTATTGAAAAAGTAACAGAGTAACTAGTCTAGTGAATAAGTAAGGTAGGATAAAGATGTGGTAAAGTAAAGGTAGAGTGAGAGATTAGAAAGGCAAGGGTAAAAAGTGGGCAGGAGTTCTCAGGATTGCCTTTCATCTTGCTTAGCTACTAAGGAAAAGGGCATTCATTTGTCTGTGTGGCTTTACCCATGGTTCACCATTTGTCACCTGAGGAAAGCAAATCACAATGTAAATGAGATCCCAAGGCAAGTTTAGGGCAAGTTTTGCTCTTTTCTGCACAGACACTAAGGCAGGCAATGAGTGTGGAAATTGAGCCCTGTTTGAGTGTGTGTGTTTCCTGTGTGACTAGGAAACAGCTCCAACCGAGGACCCTAGGTTATGTCTAAAGACTGATGTGGGGAGTGTTCTTATAATTGTGAATCTAAGCAACTCATTTGTCTTACATGAAAGGTGGCCCCATTCTAATCAACTAGTATTGTTTCCATGTTCTTTTGTGTACAGTATTTGGCAGGATGTGTGGGACCTTTCAGCCCACATTATTCCCTACTCCAAATAACACAGGACACAAAACTGAGATAGGGGCACGCGTCAGGGGACAGGATGAGGGAAGAGCTTAGGGGCTTGTGTTCTTGGTGGGGCAGGGGTCATCAATGGCATCCAGAGGTTGGAGGTATATTTGTTGCTTAGGAGCCATCATCTGGAACTGGAACCTGGGAAAGCTGAGAGGCAACAAATTTAACAAAGCAATTAAACAGGCAAGGGCCAAAAAGCAAAAGAAGCAACAGTGAAAGCAAAGCGGGTATGAAGGTACACCACCAAGTGCCCAAAGGGAGGAAGCACTTAATGAAGTTCCAAAGGGATATTGAGTTACCTTTGTATGTTCCTAAGGTTCTTTCCTTATTTTCTTCTACTTCCAAGCTTCTATACATGTTACTAAATTTATAAATCAAAGGAAACTCAAGTTTAGAGCTTGTAGTGCTTGTTTTCACCTGTAATATTGTCAAAAATATACAGTGATTTATTTTGTATTTTTATCAATTATATGCAATAACAAATTTCCACATAAGTTTTCCAGAGTTATATGATCCAAATTGTCTCCCTCTCTCTTTCCCTCTCCCCTCCCTGAGCTGGCAATTCATGCAAAACATTTCCATGTTGTTCATTTTTTTAAGTGAATAATATTATAAAAGCAAAACATATACCTAAATAAACAAGTGAAAAATCACATACTTTCACCTATATTCTTACTCCAAATGTTTATTCTCTGGAGATGTGGATAGCATTATTTTTCATAAATGTCTCTCGGAATTTGTTCTGGATCATTTCATTGCTTATAGTAGCTAAGTCTATCACATTTGATCATTCCATAATATTGCTGTTACTATGTACAGTGTTTTCCTGGTTCTGCTTATTTCATTGTGCATCAGTTCATTGTAGGTCTTTCCTGTTTTTTCTGAAATCACCCTGTTCATCATTCCTTACAGCACAATAGTATTCCATCACCATCATATACCACAATTTGTTCAGCCATTCCCCAACTGATGGACATCCCTTTATTTTCCAAATCTTTGCCAACACAAAAAGAGCAGCTTTAAATATTTTTGTACAAGCAGGCCCTTTCCAATTTTTAAAAAATCTTGAGATACCGACCTAGTAGTGGTATGACTGTATCAGTGGGTATGCATTATCATGATTTAAAAAAATATATTTTTCCCAAATTACATGTAAAAATAACTTTTAACATTCGACTTTAAAAAATTTTTTTAATTCAGAGAGGGGGAGAGGGAAGCGGGGGGAGCGGGGAAAGGATCATGAATCATGTAACCATGGAAAAATATTCTAAATAAAAATTTAAAAAGATATATTTTTTAATCCTAAATTCTCTGCCTCCTCCCCTATTCCCTCACTAAGGAAAGCAGTCTGATAATAGATTTTACATGTAAAGCACTGATTTTTGTTGTGGGGGGATAGAGGTGAACCCTCTGGGTTCAGGAAGGGTACCTTTTGCAAGAATGCAAGACTACAAAACTTAGCTTAAAAATAAAAAGAGAAATTTAATTTGCAAAGTAATGTTGAATCTGGCCAGGAGGGAAGCATAGATGGAAGCCTGTCTCCTAGGTGGAACAGCATGGGTGGAAAGCTGTCCCTTAGGAGAACAGCATGGATGGAAAAGCTGTCCCCCAGAGGGCATCAATTTGGGGTTTTTTATACTCTTTACATCAGTGAAGAAATGACTCTAGATTGGTAACCCCTGAAGCAAGGAGTGGGGGAGGTTTGCCTGAAGGCTTGGAGGTGGTTCCTTGATTTGGAGGACAGATGAATTAGGTGTGTCTCAAATCAATGTGACCATCCAAGGAGGTTAATCCTCCAGGTCAGATGTTTTGGGTTGGGAGTCATGAGGGTGTTAGGGAACAAAGGAATTTCCCTGTTTACAGTTTGCCCAGTTTTGGGGGTACAATGCCCATGCCAGATTTTAACAATATAACACTGTCTAATTTTGAACTGAAAATAGCACCAATTGGTCCAATAGTTGTTCTTCTGACTATTGTTCATCTAGCAAAAATGTAAAATATTCTTTATGTATTATCAAAACATTGATGATGTAAGAACTCATGAGCCACCCAGGCAGCCAGAATAATAATGGTTCTTTCTTGTATAGCATTTTAAAGTTTGCGAAATTCTTTATATACAATGTACATGGAATATTTTGCCAAGTACGTTTGGTACATTTACAAACATACGTTATGCCCGTGGTCAGTGATGGGCAAACTACAGCTGCGGCCCCCTGAAATGTTCTATCCACCCACACCACATTATTCCTAATGCTATAGGGGTGCAAATGGTGAACCCCTGGGTTTGGGAAGGAAACCTTTCTCAAGAATGAGAGGACTCCAAACTTAGCTTAAAAGTAAAAAGAAAGATTTATTACTAAAATAGGATCCTTGGCCAGCAAGACAGCATGAGTGGAGCAGCCATGGGAGGCCGCCCCCGAGTGCCCCAGTTCTGGCCTTTTTGTCTCCTTTCCAGTAGTGTGGATGTGACTCCTTGCACTCAGGCATTCAGTGAGTGCAGGGTCCCTCTGAGACAGTGTGCATCTGATGTGTATCTCTTTTGTCTATCTCAACTTAAAGGAAGTCCAAGGATAATGGTCTTTGCCTGTGGAATCACAAGGGCAGGAAGGAGGAAGGGAATTTCCCTATTCACAGCCTGCCTGAGTTAAGGGGTTCAGGGTCCCTGCCATCTCTGCACAATGCCCATGTCACTAATCTGATGAATACAATGAGTAGGATACAATACAATGAAATTTCTAAAGAGTTGCCTTAGAAACAGACTGATAGATGAGCATTTCCTTTCCTTTGGCCCCCTCTTTAAAAAGTTTGCCCATCACTGGTATAGATCACTGTAGTGTGTCAGGCACTGGATTCAAAGTCAAGAAAGCCTGGGTTCAAATCCTTTCACAGACACTAAATATAACTGTGTGACCCCTCCCAGACCCAGGTTATTTCACCTCTCTGCTTCAGTTTATCTGTAGTTTAAAAAATATGAGAATGTTGGATTCAATGATCTTTAAGTTCTCTTCAAGCTCCAAATCTATAGTCTTATGTGCCAATAACCCTCACAACAACCCTGTGATATAGGGGCTATTTTATATTTGGCATATAAAAGATGAGGAAACTGAGTTTTTAAGTTAATAACCCAAACCCAGGGTCACAAAGCAACTTGGTAGTGTCAACTGTAATTCTGGAACTACAAGTTTGCCCCTGTCCCTGGGGAAAGTGCCTTTAGGAGAAGTCCCAAACTAACTTTGTCTTAGACTGAACAATGGATTATAGTTGATACAGAGCCAAAACTCTGGTACTCAAAGTCAAAAATGGGGTGAACTGTTCAGTTTAGAGGATAATTAGGTATCTGGAATATAAAGTAGATGTTTATCAGGAGCAAACTGGGAGATGCCTATCTGTGCTCATTAAGAATGGTGGGGGGAGAGGCCAGAGGGGATCTTCCTCTTAGCTCAAATTCACCCTCCCTAGCACTGCAGGAATGTAAGGGAAAATGAGTCTTTTATGTTGTTGAAATTAAGTACTTAACTTTAACAATGTCTTCTTTGCCTGGGATACAATCTGGGGTTTTGGGGTATCTAGGGGAAGTCTGTACCCTCACATCAAAAATAAAAAAAAAAGAGATTTATTAATTTGGAGGTAATGTCGAATAGCCAGGAGGTAGTGTGCAGGTGGAGCACTGCCTCCCAAAGGAGATGGGGTCTGGGTTTTTATTATCCCTTTGACAATAGCGGTTACAGAATAAGAAAGGGGATGGGGTGAATCAGGAATGAGGTAATTCATTGGGTTGAGGGGTACAAGGGATGATGTGTGGAATTCAAAGGAAGATTAGATTGGGTCTGACCCAATACTTCTTAGGGTGGAACTGGGAGGTGCCTATCTATGTTAATTGAAGATCTAGGGCATCTTCCCTTTCATTTTACAGGAGAGGTAACTGAGGCCCTAGAGCAGTGATTCCCAAAGTGGGTGCTACCGCCCCCTGGTGGGTGCTACAGTGATCCAGGGGAGAGGTGATGCCCACAGGTGCATTTATCTTTCCTATTAATTGCTATTAAAATTAAAAAAAAAATAATTTCCAGGGGGCTAAATAATATTTTTTCCGGAAAGGGGGCGGAAGGCCAAAAATGTTTGGGAACCATTGCCCTAGAGCTTTCTCACTTTTTGTTCTGAGATGCTGCCATTTCTTCCACACTGTCCCATAGCAAGAAATAACAAGAATCTTCCTATTTAAGCTGGTTTTTTTTTAATTTTTTTTTAATTTTTAAAAAAAAAAAATTTTAAACCCTTAACTTCTGTGTATTGACTTATAGGTGGAAGAGTGGTAAGGGTAGGCAATGGGGGCCAAGTGACTTGCCCAGGGTCACACAGCTGGAAAGTGTCTGAGGCCAGATCTGAACCTAGGACCTCCCCTCTTTAGGCCTGGCTCTCAATCCACTGAGCTACCCAGCTGCCCTTTAAGCTGTTTTAAATTAAATATTGTTGTTCTCCAAAATACATGTGTATGTTGCATTGGTTAATTTTGATATTTGTAATTAGAGTATCATAGATTTAGAGCTATAAGTAATCATAATGAAAATCAAATCCAGCACCTTAATTTTATAGGTGTGTAATAATTAAAGTAGATTGCCAAGCCATAGATGAATTCTGCCTAATCTGGAAAAAACAAAAAGCCTCAAGTCTTTGATTTATTTTTCTTTGAATTCATTTATCTTATCTTTCAGTGCATTGCATTTCCTATGACTCCCCAACTGAATTCATTTTTGTATTTGGAAAAGTTTTCGCGAGAAGAAATAGAAGTGGTAAAGCAAAAGGTTCAAGAATTCACAAGGGCTTCCTATCATATTTTTATGTATAACTCATGGAAATACATTTTAATCATGAAAAAAGTGGGGAAATCTAACAGTTTGAAACTCCTGTAATCCAGATAATGGAATAAAATATTTATTCCTCTTTTGTTTTTTCATCATCACAGGTATAGAAAATGATGAAGAAATCAAACAGTTAGATGAAGAAATCAAGGAGCTAAATGAATCCAATTCCCAGATGGAAGCTGACATGATTAAGCTCAGAACTCAGGTAACAGTTTTTCGAAGCCCTAAATTTCAGTCACACCTCTCCATTCTCACTCAGACCACAAGAATCATTGAGTTGTGGCGAGATAAATGTTTATTATTGCTTTTGTCAACCTGGAAAAACACCAAAAGCAGTTACAAAAGACCATATCTTTAATTAGGACAAGGGAGACACGGCCACCACACAGTCAAACACAGACAGACAGACACAGACACAGACAGACACACACACACACCACCACCACCACCACCACACAGGGCCAATATAGCTGGGGTAAAAAAAAACCAAAAATGGGAATTTCAGTTGAAGTAAAGAACTTTGGGTTCTATTTTTACCTGAGAGAATACAACCAAAGATAAACTACTGCCTCTTTATGTAGAGGCTTGGGAAAGAGATTGTAGCCCAAGGCACTTATGAGAGTGCTACATACAATAAGAGAAACTAAGAAAAGGAAAGGCTTGGCTATCACTACCATTCCTATCCAGGGTGCTCAATGGGAGCTTGATGGCCTGTTGTTCAGTCTGGGACAAAGGATCTGTCTGAGAGTTTCTTGAAAGCAGGTTTCCATGGGAAGAAGGTAAATTTGGAGTTTTATAAAGCAAGGTTGTCACTTAAAAAAAGTTAATTCCTCATCTTTTTCAATTTAAAATTTTTTATTGAGATTCATCTTGCTTTGAAGTTTTTTTGTAACAAAGTTTGATGCAGTCTAAAAGACTTCATTTTTTTCCCCAAAGAAACCTCATTTGTGAAGTCATTGCCAGAAAATTCCCTCTTTTATTTTAACTATTATCATATTAACCTGTTTTAGGGTATTGTTATCCATCTAACCCTTTGTTAGACTATCAACCATTACCATCTCAGGGTGACAAGCTTGCTGTAATCTGCTTGCTATCAGCGTTTGACCAGAATGGTAGTATTTTAATTGATCTAAAACTCTCAAAAGATTGCCCAGAATTCCTCATAGTGTACCATGCTTTGGCATTGAAAGGGGGTACTGAGAGAAGTTTGGGGCTGGATTTGATAGTCTGCCATAACATATAATTGTTGGCAAAGAAGCCCACTTCATTTTGGTAACTCAGGAAAGGCACAGTAAAATTTATACTACTAGTTATTCCCCAAATTCCAACTTCTGACCCATTGGTCTCACCCAAAGAGGACATACTTTCCCATACTAGATGGCACTGTAGAATTTACTTAGATGATGATTCAGATGGATGTAAATAGAACCAATGAAACATTAATGCCCTCTAAAGAGTTAGCTAAAAGACTCTTATCCTTCTATATGCATTAGGCATAGTTGTCCTACTGATTGGTCTTTCCTAGGGGCTTCCTAGTGACAATTTAACTTCTGAAACCCCATTTGATTTTTGTTCCTGACCACCACCCTTCAAGAAACTCCCAGATGGACCCTTGTCCCAGGCTAAACAATAAACCCTCAAATGCCTTTTTAGTCACCCAAGCAGAACTCAGCTAGGGACAACCAAAGCCTTAATTACTTGTTGAGTATTTTTAGCCTCTTGGCTATTGCATGGAAGCTTCTCAAAGCCACCATAGACTGGTTAGTGCTTCATTCCCAAACTGGTGACTGAGCCTATGACCTTCTCCCTCTCTTCAAAAACCTATATAAGCACAGGGGAAACTCCCAGTAATTTTATTCCTGTCCCTCTTTCCAGAGACAGGATCATCCCAGAGCATTTGGCTTTTGCATGGTGTCTGGGATCATTTCTTTCTCTTGTCCTGATTAGAAGACCTGTTCTTAAAGCTACTCTGATGGTTATAAGTTATTATTCAGGTTGACACCAGAGTGCATAATAAGTAAATAAAAATCTGTTGCTCAAAGCTCTGGGGCTTTGAGTAAGGTACAAGGGAATAAATAGGAGGGCAGCCATTGCACCTACCTGCTACAACCATTCCCAAGAACTGGCCTGTGAGCTCTGAACTCCTTTCCAGAGAGAAGGAAGTTCTGAAGTGAGTTGGGAATTTTCTTGAACAATTCTTTGCACTTTGGGTTGGATTGCTAAGGCCCTTCAGTTTGGCCAATCATCAGACATAGCAACCCAGATGGCTTTCTGTTCGTTTCAAACTATTTCTGCCCAAAAGATATCTGCTTGTAGCACCCCTGTAATTTTCCACAACACCCTATTAGATAATCAGTGTTCTGTCGACGTGGAATCTAGAGACCCCAAACTTGTGGCCTAGTGAGATCTGATGAACCCCACATTTTAGGAATAGCTTGTAGGTTGGAGACCCCCAAAGCTTGTAATCTGTTCCCTGTTCCCGTTAGAATCCACCCTGAAGGAAATCCCAGACTAGCAGTTGCAGACTGAATAATGGACCCTAGGGTAAAAGCTAAGTGATTCTTTTGCCTTAGAAGCTTCTCCCCTTGTACCACATCCCCCTTTCCAGATCTAACTCAGGACCTTCAGCTTAGGAGACTGATGTGCTGCTTACAGCACTAAACAGTCACTTAGCTTTTACACATTTCATTGTTTTGTAATAGTTTATAGAATCACATAATCACAAAAAAAGAATCACTTTAGAGGTGACCTAGTTTGATCAATACTTGGTCAAAAATCGAACCAGTCGCCATATAACTTTGGCTTGAAGACCACCACCCTCTGCAACAAAGCGAAACCCTCTCATGGCTACCCTTTCCACATATAGATATCTATAATTGTCAGGCTTGCTGTGTGCTTACAACTTTGTAATTTTCACTCATGGCTCCTAGTTTTGTGCTCTTACGGCCAAACTGAACAAACAAACAAATTGCTCTTGTACAAAATGGTCCTTCAGATACTTGAAGGCAGATGCTATTACACATATAACACACATACTTCTTCCCCCCAAACTCTTAAATATTCTGTTAGTAGATTGATTTCAGCAAGAATGAATTTTAAGTCTAACTGATGTTTGAATACTATTTCTTTACAAGGTATTTGCTATTTCAAGAGATTCTATGAATTACAAAAAAAAATCATAAGAGCTAGTCATACATGATAAATCTCCCTGCATGCCTATTATTAGAATTTAAAAATAAATTCTATCTTCAGTGTTTGTCTTCCACCATTTTATTTTGTATTTTTTGACATCTGAGGGAAATACTTGTTTGGGATGAGCACTTATTTCCATCTGATCTCAGAAATGAATTTTAAGGGTTAATGTTTATACTTATTGACTTGTCTTGTGAATGATCTGATCCAAATAGGCTATTCAAATGAACCTGGAATAGGGCTTTCTTTCATAGATCCTTCATTTAATTTTGGGAAGAAAAGCAACATTTTCAAAGTAAGACAGTAATACAGAGCTAGGACCCAAAGTAAAACATTATAAACAGTTAAGCCCCATCACAAATTATACTTAGCGCAGGCCAGGGAAGAAACACAAGCCCTCATATAACCATAATTTTTTTAAAGACAGTTTAGACATAGTGATTCAAGGTCAGATGGCATCACATACACACAGGTAGGAGATTTTTCAGGCTTTCTCTATTTCACCTGATGTTCTCATGGGGATACCAATGGTATTCTGCCATTCTTTGTCATCTCAGTGCTCAGCAGGGTCCCTGGTACTTAATAAATGCTAGTTGGCTAACTGTGGTCAAACATCTTGGATCTGTGCACAAACCTCATCAATCAGGAAATATCCTGGGTTCATTGTTTTCCAAGATCCACATTCCTTTTTCTTACATAACTGTTTTTGTCAGGTTTCCCAGTCAGTAATTAAAATGTGCCTAATTGATGCCTTCCATTTTTCATCTTCTATTCTAGGTTTATAGAGTCATAATGTTTATTCTGGCTCCTGCCCTTAATTCTCTATTCTCTGACTTTGGGGCTACTGGTCAGTTAGTTATTGGACATTAATTCTAGAAGGGGTTGGATGTGTGATCAAGGGGTTCAGCTTACCAGCTCTACTACTTCCCCTTTTGAAGGGATTTCAAAATCCTGATCTTAAATAATTATTAGATAACCTCAGCGATCCCTCTTCAGCTCAAAATCTATGATACTTTATTAATCTGTGATGTTCTTCTTAAGGGTTTTATCAATTTCATCTCAAAACCAACTGTTATAAAACTGCAGATTGGTTTTTGTCCACTAATGATTTCTGAAAATTCATATTAAGGCGCCCAGTGGATTGAGATTTAGGCCCAGAGATGGGAAGTCCTGGGTTCAATTCTGGCCTCAGACACTTTGTAGCTGTGTGACCCTGGGCAAGTCACTTAACCCCCATTGCCTAGCCCTTACCACTCTTCTGCCTTAGAATCAATATGGAGTATTGATTCTAAGACAGATGGTAAGAGTTTTTTTTTTTTAATTCATATTAGTATGGGAGAGAGAAAGGGATAAGGTTTTAGGATTATGATTTGAAGGAAGCCAAAGATCAAGAACTAGATACACAGCTAGGTGAATTACAGAAACATTACATTCTGAGTTTTCAAACATTTAATCTGGATTATCATTTTGTGCTTCATGGGCCATTTTGCCATAGAAGACTGGGATATTTATAAATCATGAAAAGCAGAATTTCTGTCATTTATAAGCTCTTATATCATAGCTAGTAACTCCCAGTGGGTTTTTGTGCTAGGTATACATTTCTCTTTTACTAGTGGAGCCAACAAAGGGAACTCTGAAAACTGCCATTATATTATGAGTTATACCTAATAATAGTAACGGGTAGCCATTACATAGTCTGTTAAAGTTTCTAAATCAATTTAAGTGTCATCTCATTTGATCTTCACATCTTGTAAGGTAGATGCTATTATTAGACCAATTCTACAGTTGAGGAAACTGAGGCAGACAAAGCTTAAATGACTCTTCCAGGGCCATACAACTAGTAAGGATTTTAACTAAACAGGATTTTAACTCAGATCTTCATGACTTTAAGTTCTTTGATCGATATATCCACTATACCACCTACATGATCCTCAACTATAGACTCAAAGAATGTAGTATACAACTATAGCTAACAGCAATAAGAAGGCAGATCTGAGGAAAATTACAAGCAAATGCCTTGGAGTTGTGCCTGTTATGCCACTGAAATAATCAGTTTGGATCTGTGTCTTTTAAAAAATTGATCTTATTTACAACTAATTGATTTTGTCCTCTAAATGATAATTTTTTTGTCTCTGAACCTAATTCAGAAATTTAGATGGTCCATATAATGAGTTAAGTATAGAAATTCAGTTCAGTTGTAAATCATGGTTCTATTAGTGTGTCAAGGAAAACTGTTGCCCTTGAAGGATGCAGGTGTACAGCAGGGAGTGTGGTCTAATATCTTATACCACCAACTTATCTTTCAAGGATGTCTGGTTTCTTATCCTCAGAAGTCTGGTTTCTTATCTCTGTCTTTGCAGAGCTGTACTTGAACAACAAAACATTTCTTAGTCACAAGAGGGAAGGGGGGGAGGCCTGCTGGTAGCCCTCAGTTTCTGTCTAAACATATTTTCTTCCACTTAGGACACTGCCTTCCTATTTTCTGTGTCCCCCCCCCCCAAAAAAAGAAATATCTCCTTCATTCAGGGTCTTAGCTTTGCTAGGGAAGCTGAGATTCTATTTATTGTTAAATTCATGTTTTACATTCATTCATGACCATGACCTTGTTACACCACTAAGAAAGATGTGGGAGATTTTTGCAAGAATGGAATCCTCAAACAGATTTCTTCAAAATAGAATCAAGGTAAAAAAATAAAACTAGTTCCCAAAGATTTTGTTGTTTTTTTTTTAATGGAAAAGCATAGTAGTTAAGGTGGGAGGGAAGCAAGTTTTCAACTGAATGTTCAGTAACTCTTGGTAAAGTTCTCTCAACAACCTGTTTTTCATAACATCCAACTCACCCTCATGTTGGAGATGTAACGTGATCTGTGAGCCAAGTGCTGGACTGGGCTTCAAGAAGATCCAGTTCTAATCCTGGTTAGAGGCAGTTTATTAGCTGTGTGACACCCAGCAAGTCACCACCTCTCTGGGAGTTCCAGTTTCCTCATTTGTTAAATGGGCATGATTACATCCCTACCTCAAAAACCTAGTTGTAAGGTGTTTACATATACATCTATAAAATGTTGCCTGGTGGCAACCAATCAATAAATATCTGGCAACCTAAGTATGTGCTGAAGTTATTTACTGAACTCAGTCCCAAAAGGAGTTTATAATTCTATTCTATGGGAGAAGCAAGTAACAAAGAATAATTATTCCTCAGAATAATAACAGAATTGGCATTAGACAAAAGGCCAGTGTCAGGGTCAAGAAGACTTCCTTCAAGACCTTCCTCATAACAAACACTTAGCCTAGAGTCTGGCACATAGTACAGCCTTTTAAAGAGGTTATTCCCCCTCCCTTCCCCCAGTTACCTAATCACTCAGGGCCCCCAGACAACTCTCTGAGACTATAAAGCACAGGTAAGGTGCTGTTCAGCATTGGTGATGGGAGTCCCTGCTTTAGTCTCCACAGGTCCTAACCAAAGGAGATCAGTAACAATACATATATTTAATGCTTTAAGGTTTTAAGAGGTTCTCCCAAAATAAATCCCTATCCTAGATAAGGCAAACAAAATCACTACCCCCATTTTTCAAGATAAGAAAACTGAGATTTAGGGAAATTAGATGAATTGCTTAAGCTCAGTTAGAGTTGAACCTGGAATGTGAGCTCAGGTCTCCTGATCCCAGCTCCAGTGTTTTTTCTGATGAAGCGCAGGATAGAATGTAATTAAACTTGCATATTTTGGACTACATTATTAAGAGATCAGGACAAGGAAAGATCCAATCAAGGATGACTTCTGAAAGGAAGGGGTACACAAATAATATTTGGAAGGATTGGTAGGATTTGAACATGTAGAAAGAATCTGATAAATATAAATGATTCATATATTTGATTGTGTAAATTAGAATCATAATATCTCATTGATATCTGGTATTGATGGTACCAATTTATGCAAAAGAGTTGACTTTTAAATGATCTCCATTCAACAAATGAATTGGGAAGTTTCCAAACTTTAATGGAAGAAGGAACAGAGAGATATGAGCTGCATGGAAAGGTTTTTTTGGTTTGGTAGATTAGAAGATATATTTGTATTTTTTTTCTTTTTTCTTAACTTCTGTGTATTGGCTCCTTGGTGGAAGAGTGGTAAGGGTGGGAGATGGGGGTCAAGTGACTTGCCCAGGGTCACACAGCTGGGAAGTGTCTGAGGCTGGATTTGAACCTAGGACCTCTCATCTCTAGGCCTGGCTTTCAATCTACTGAGCTACCCAGCTGCCCCGATATATTTGTATTTTACTAAGTCACGATAAAGATGATAGTAAATTTTAGCAAATAGCCGGTGGCATTTAGGACCAAATTACAAACAGATAACATACTGTTATTGATGGTGTTTTTTCAAATTGAGACTAACATGCAACAGACTGAATTTAAGAAAACACAGATTTTGAAAAATAGGGACAGAAAGCAATTTGTGGTTCTAACCAGGCCAGTATCTTCACATAGGATTTTGGAGATCAGGGTTGGAGGGGGTACAGAAGTAGAATGAGATACAAGAAAAACCTAAAATGGAAGCTCCAATATAGTGGAAAAGAAGAAGGAGAGTAGAGGAACAGAAAGAGGATTCAAGGGGAAAAATAGTGAAATGAAAGTAGAAAAGTGTTAGATACATGAAAAGGGCAAATGGCGAGTAGCAAATATATTCTATAATGACTGAAAGTTGACATATCTTACATTTAGAAACTCTAGGACTTAAGACCCAGAAAGAGTCTTAGGAGCCATACAGTCTAACACTCTTATTTTAGAGATGTAGAAACTGAGGCTTAAAGACATTAAGTGATTTTCTCAAGATCACACACAATCCACTCAATCACTATTACTCTCCATTCTTTTCTGTCTTTCCATGTTTCACTATTTTATCTGCTCTTCTAGCAGACAGGGACCAATAAAAAGAACAATGAATCTGAAATCAGAGCTTCTGGCTTCATATCCTAAGTCTTAAAATGTATTATTTGTGTGACCTTGAAAAAAGTAATTTCACTTCTCTAGAACTCATCTATAAATGAAGAGGTTATACTAAATGTTGTCAAAAGACCTTTACAGCCTTAAATCTAGTTTTCTAAGATCCTATTAAATCAATGCTTATGTCCAGGGCATGGCATAGGATGCCTCAGACAACTGTGATCATGTTTGGTAGGGGAACTATCATATAATAGCTGGAAGTTCTAAGTCTATTGCTTAACATTTATAGAGTATTGGGCCAATGCATCACCAAAATGGAAGTGTTTCTTTCAAGAGGACTTAGAGTGTCTGAGGGTAGATTGAGGTCATTATGAACTAGGCACAAACAGCAGGCTGGTGTTAGAATTATCACAATCTATCGCTCTAAGATTTTTTAAGGGCACAGTAAGTCCAACAGAATTGAATTGGCAATTTTAGGATTCCTTTGTAAATTTAAATTCAAGATCCAGAAGTGCAAATATTATATAACAGCTAGTCGGTCAAACATTTAGACAGTTTGCTAACTGATTCTGTTAAACCCATGCCTAGCATGCAACATACTTTAAAAAAAAGAAAAGGTTACCAATATAAAACTTAAATGGCAAATCCATTGTTCGTTCCCACTGTGTGGAATATAAATTTGAGCAAAGAACTACCTACTTACAAAACAAACTGCAGTCAGGAAACAAGCGTGGAAGGGCCAAGTTTTAATTCCTTTCATGAAAGGTGGTACTACTGGCTTTTTGTCTCAGGAATACAAATCAGTTAAGTTGGAGCAATTGATATTTTAAGAGTTCCTAATCCCCAAATCCCTTCCCCCACCTTTCCTGTTACAACTTTAGATTTGAAGTTTGTAGTAAATTTTTTAGGTTCAAGGTACAAGGAAGTAAGATAAAACATACAAGAGAAGCATTCCTCTGACATCCTCCAACATCCTAAGAGATAAGGAAGTAACCAAATTGTAAATTGCCCTTGAATTGGGACCTTTTATCCATCATTCACCCCCTCCTGGAGTCTTCTCTGAGTTGTTAGATAAATAACCACAGAAAGGTCTTTGTGATTTTTAACAGTATTGCCAACCTGATTAATTGAGACAGGCCAAACTCTTCATCTGAGAAATCCACATAATTTGTTTTACTAGCTAGCAATAAAAATTTGATCAACCCCACCCCCAGCAATTTACCTAGTCCTAGTGAAACAATTCTTCATAAAAGACAAGCCAATGAAGACAAATGATAGAACTGTTCTCTAATTGCCACAAACCCTTAAAATGATACCTCTTTATGATTTAATGCAATGAAGTTCCTCCCCCACTCCCCCACTTCCATCCAATATCACTGTTTTCACCCACTTCAAAGAGTGCTTGCGTCCTTTCAACTTGCCTTATATTACATGTTACACAAATTTGTGCATTTTAGATTACCACAATGGAGAGCAACTTGAAGACGATAGAAGAGGAGAACAAAGTAATTGAACAGCAAAATGAGTCTCTTCTTCATGAACTGGCTAATTTAAGCCAGTCTTTAATTCATAGTCTAGCTAATATCCAGCTGCCACATATGGTAAGTGATTGAGAGCAAAAGTTAAGGAATTTGGCGGTCGTCCTCAGTTCACACCATACAGTAGATGTCTCTTTTTTTGTGTGTTTATGGTTCCTCAACCCGTTGGATGGTGGTGGTTACAACCCTGAAACTATAACAATAAATGTAATCACCCCCCCCAAAAAAAAAAGACATGGTGGGTCTGTTCCAATGTATCCTGTAAAATTAAGTATGCTCTAAATAGGCATTTTAAATATTATAAAATGGTGGCGATAAGCTATTATAGTATTTTATGCTTATATGAATATACTGTTAAGAATATAAAAGTTGTATATGAACTGCTATTTAATATCTCGTAGGATCCAATCAATGAACAAAATTTTGATGCTTACGTGACTACTTTGACGGACATGTATACAAATCAAGATCGTTATCAGAGTCCAGAAAATAAAGCCCTACTGGAAAATATAAAGCAGGCTGTGAGAGGAATTCAGGTCTGAACAGCTGCTGTAGTGATGAAAATCTTGCTTAAAAAAAAAAAAAAAAAAAAAAAAAAGGATGCCTCTTGTTTTTTGCTGCTGTAACTTACCAGAAAGTGTTATATATTTATTTCTGTTGGAAACAGTGTTATGCTTACAAGACTTCATGATGATTTTATGTCTTGCTTTAAAGATAGTAACTGCAGACTAGTTTTTTGAATACATTCACATTTTGTACGTTTTCATATAAGCTGACATAGTGTGATATGCCATGTAATGTTTATAGCTGCTAATGTATGCACATTTTTGGGGTATATATATTTCTGAAGAGGTAAGCTGATCAAAATAAATAGAGTGTAAATTCTTTTTAATGCTTTAGTGATTAAATGTTTTAGTATTTTGAACTGAAATGGACGAAAACAGCTTTGAATGACAATGTTGCGGCCCTGCAGCCACTTTTTAAACACTATCATTTTTCCTCATGTTGGAGGATTTTATGGAATTTAAGAAATACATTTTGTGTGTGTATTGTTTCATAGCAAGAATTGGTTGCAAAAATGCTTTATTTTTGAACAATGCTTGAAAATATTATGTGATCTTTGTTTTCAGAGGATGGTGTGTGGTGGGGGCAATAAAATGAGGTTTTTTGGATTCCAAGGAAATGGCATGGATTAGATGTAAGATACAAGAAATGGGTGGTTTATTGTAAGACAACATCAAGCCATGGAAACTTGACAGAAGATTCAAAGCAGCTTAAACAGCACTTTTAAATTAACTTTTAAGCATTACATGGTATGAATATGGAAACTTCCATTAAGACAGGAACTTTTCAGAGGGGGACAACCTGAAGATTTCTTTTTATTTGCAAAAAAAAAAAAATAATAAACAAAAAACAAAAAGCAAACTTCTGGAGCCACACTCTCTTATCTCCCCTGCAGCAGCATTCAGTACCCCTCTGAACTGTCGGTAATTTGCTATGTTGTTCATCTTTCAAAATTTGCGTGTTATCAATTTGAGCTACAAGACAATAATTTGAAAATTGCTCTCTCCTTTCCCTTTTTTTCTTTTGCCTCTTTCCTTTCTGAATGAACATAAATCCTTAGTGACAACTCGAATTACTGGACTGAATTCATGGCCAGTTTGGGTAGGAATGCAGTTCAGTAAGAATTATGGGGTGGTTGTTTCCTTCCCTTCTTCCCCCTTTGGCTTTGAATAAGCACTCGCTATCCCATTCTTAAGACTTTTTAAATGATGCTTCATGTTCTACCTTTGGTTGGTGAACAGTTGTTCCTACAGCATTCACAATGCTTTGTTTGTTCTATTATTATTCTAACCTAAGAAGGAATGCAATCAGATTTTTAATGTAATTAAATATACTTGGGCACTTTTTTTTGCTTTCCACTGGATCATTGTAAGACTTATTTGTACCTTCCAGACTTTATTCTTTCCTTCCCAATGACTGCACTATATGTATGCATAAGACCACTTTTTCTTATATTTGGCGGGTTATTATTTTTTTTCCTTTTAGAGGAGTAATTCTAATGATGTGTTGTGTTTTCAGATGTTGAACTGATTTATGTTTGCTAGCATATCTTTTCCTTCCATGTCTTGATGTTATGCAGAAAGTACAAAAGTACTTTAAAAAATTTTGTTATTGAAAAAAAAAAAAGATGGGTTTTGTAAAAAAAAAAAATATTTTTAGCAGAACAGGACTTACAGGGTCATTGTCCCCACAATGTGCCAGTTGACTATTTGCACTTACCTTGTCCTATATATCCATACGGAGGTGTGCAATTTCTCGTGTCATTAGCCTTGTGACACTGGATCTGAACAAATTATAGTGGAGGCCACGGCGGCCCATCCAGTAATATTGCTAAGGGAGGCTACAGGGATCTCACAACAAATATTCTGATACAATACTCAACCTCGGTATATATATATATGTATAAATATATGTATATCCCAGCGGCACTTTATACTGTTCACTGTACAAAAGCTTACAGTTTTCCACAAGGACTTTAATAACTAGCTGGGAAAAGATTATGTAATTACTTTGGGGCTCTGCAGTATCTTCTCTGTACAGCGCCCTCTTTCTGTTGTGCTTCTTAGTTGTAGCTGCCATGCTCAGAATTGCCTTTTTGAGAGCTGAAGCAAGGTGCTTGTCGTTCACCTTATGCCATATATATTGTACTTTGGCCCTAGCCTCCTTTTAGGGCTTTCATTGTTCATAATGGCATATGCATTTCTCCACTGCATTGTGTCTGCCGCTTCTTTGCCAATATAGTAATGCTTTCGGTAGAGTAATAGATAGTATCAGTTTTGGATTCTTATTGTTATCACCTATGTACAATGGAAAGGGATTTTAAGCACAAATCTGCTGCTCATCTGATGTTGGTACATAATATCAAATCAAAAGTTATCTGTGACTATTATATAGGGATCACAAAAAAAAAAGTGTCACATATTAGAATGCTGACCTTTCATATGGAATTATTGTGAGTCATCAGAGTTTATTTATTATAACTTATTGTTCATATTCATTTCTAAGTTAATTTAAGTAATCATTTATTAAGACAGAATTTTGTATAAACTATTTATTGTGCTCTCTGTGGAACTGAAGTTTGATTTATTTTTGTACTACACGGCATGGATTTGTTGACATTTTAATTTTGCTATAAATGTGTGGAATCACAAGTTGCTGTGATACTTCATTTTTAAATTGTGAACTTTGTACAAATTTTGTCATGCTGGATGTTAACACATCTTACTCTAAATAAAAAAAGAAACAAAAACAAAAACGTGTTGCCACCTCTATGCCATGGTGGCTCTTTCCATGGTCACTGGCATCTCTTTTCTGCCCATCATGAAAGTCAAGGGGAATGGAATACCTACTCAGCTGCAGGGGCTCAGGGTTGCCCCCAGTCTTTCTCTGATACTTCATCTTGGGGGAGGGGAAATTGAAAGTGGGAGGAAGGAATCTTAGAGTAAGTAATCTGGCAGGTGCCACCCAGCTGGAAAGACTTCAGATACAAGCTGGTGATGGTCAGAATGGCTGGAGTCGGAAATCCATCCTAGCAGAGTTAGGAACTCATGCTCATGCTAGCTTCGGCATGATGCCTTTCTCAGTCCCAACTATGAACACCATGGCCTGAAGGTTGGGACTAGTGATATGCTTTTGGGCGGGTGAGGGAGCGAGAAAGGGTAACCCGTCATTGAAATCAAGAGATCCTTTTTTTTTCGACTTAAGCTTTCCAGTAAGTTCCCACTATAAATCACCTTGTTGGGGATATACTGTCCAAAACAAACAAGCTGATCTCTTCTCTCAGGAGTTTATGTAGGATCTTTGAAACATAATCTGGTCTAATAATCATAATTTGCATCTACATGGTACTGTTTAGTTTCAAAAGGTACTTTATTAGCTTATTTAAATCTACCAAAGATATACACTGAAGTGCAGAGAAGGGTTTTCTAGGTTATGTGTTTGAGTATATTTTATTGTTAACTCAAAATCTCAAACAGGACAACATACTTTCCTAGTAAGAGCTACATCACTCCATCACTGTGGGAAAGACACTAATAATGAGAATTTCTGCCAAACTAAAAGAACTTCAGGTCATTTGCTTTAGGGAGTATTGGCAAGAAAAAACAATAGACTAGTTATGTAAGGCTTGGGAAAGAGGATGTAACCAGAGGCTAGGATACCTGGGAGGGGACTAGATACAATTAGAGAAATGGAGAAGACAAAAAAGATGCTTAAGATTTTAATATATCTGTTAAATCTATCTAGGGTGATCAATGGATGCTGGAGGGTTTATTGTTTATTTGGTGATAAGGGTCAGTCCAGGGGTTTCTTGAAGACAGGTTATCAAGGACAAGAGTCAATTTGGAGTTTCTTATATAAAACAAGGTTCTCAACACCATTTTGTTAAGTATATTCTATATTACTTCAAGGCCTTCTGCTAGGTCACTAAAAAATATAGAGATCTCCCTCCTCCTCAGGAAAAAAAAAAAAGGCAAACCAGTCTCTGACCTCAGTTTTCATTTTATTGGGGAACAGATGATTTACAAATAGATAAGTAAATGCAAAGTTAAGCAATGATCCCAAAAAGAAAAGGGCACTATGAGCATGAATTGTGAAATAAAGCCATGTACAGTGGAGTCTTTCCCACAGATAATATAAGTGATGGTTACCAGGGAACCTCTTTTTTTTTTTCTTTAAAGCCTTAACTTCTGTGTATTGGCTCCTTGGTGGAAAAGTGGTAAGGGTGGGAGATGGGGGTCAAGTGACTTGCCCAGGGTCACACAGCTGGGAAGTGTCTGAGGCCAGATTTGAACCTAGACCTCCCGTCTCTAGGCCTGATTCTCAATCCACTGAGCTACTCAGCTGACCCCACCAGGGAACCTCTTGCAAAATTAGAGCTTATTAAGTTTGCTTTTGTGATTGCATTTTTTTTTTTGCAGGGGGGTTAAATGAATCATAGTTGCAGTTAAAAGCAATATCTATATGTCAAACCAATTCACTTTTTTTTATTTTTCAATTACATGTAGAAACCATTTTTGACAATTGTTTTCAGACCTCTTTTGATTCAGATTCTCTCTTCCCCTCTCCACTCCCACAGAAAATAAGTCTGATGTTGGTTATACCAATGTTTTCATGCAATACATATTTCCATATTCCCTATGCCATGACAGGAGATACATATCACCCATACAATAAAAAAATCATGAAGGAAATAAAGTGAAGAATGGCTTGCTTTTATTTGCAATCAGATTCTAATAGTTCCTTCTTTGGTTATATATAGCATTTGTTATCATGAGTCCCTTGGGGTTACCTTGGGACCTTGTTTTGCAGATAATAGTTTAGTCCTTCACAATTAATCATTGATCATTGAACAATATTTGTTACACTATGCATTATTCTCTCAGTTCTGCTCATTTCACTTTGCATCAATTCATATAAGTCCAGGTTTTTCTGAACTCATCTTATTTGTAATTTTTTAGGGAGCAATAGTATTTCTTCTTTTCCACTGTATACGGCATTTTGTTCATCCATTCCCTAGTTGATGGACAACACATACCTTAGTTTACTATTCTTTGCCACTACAAAAAGAGCTGCTAAAATTATTTTTGAACAAGCGGGTCCTTTTCCCCTATCTTTGACCTCTGGGATACAGACCCTAGGTCAAAGATTATACATAGTTTTATGGCCCTTTGGGCATGCTTCCATATTGCTCTCCAGAATGATTGGATCAATTCACAACTCCACCAATAGTGTATTAGTGTCCTAATTTTCCCACATCCCCTCCAACATTTATCTTTTTCCTTTTTGGTCATATTAGCTAATCTGAGAGGTATGAGGTGATAGATAACTCAGTTGTTTTAACTTAAATTTCTCTAGTCAATAGTGCTTTGGAGCATTTTTTTTTCATATGACTAAAAATAGTTCTAGTTTATTCATCTAGGAACTACCTGTTTATATCTTTTGATGATTTATCAGTTGGGGAATGCTTTGTTTGTATTCTTACAAATTTGAGACCATTCTAACCAGTTCACTTTAGTTAAAGGATAGTATATGGCCAACAGCCATCTGGTATAATTGTCTTGGCTAGCATTTTCAAGTGTTATTTACTTTGGCTGCACTTTTTGGAATAGTAAACATTCCTCCACCCACTTCCTCCTTAGAGTTTGGGTCATGCACACTAACATTTTAAGAACAAAAACCTAGCACAGACATATCAATGCAAGCTATGCTGCTAGTAGTTCAAGGAAGCAAATCTTTCTAAAGGGGGTCTCTGGTAAGTACAATCCCCTAACAAAGTGTAGACTGATTTTCCTGGCTTTGTGTGATTTTTCCTTTGGAATTCTTGTATCATAAAGTGAATTATACTAGGACACTCCCCAAGTTCCAGTGCACAATAATTGACTTAGCTTGCTGGATTCTGAGGAAATGAGCTAAGAAAGGGAGGAAAATACTGGAGAGCTCCCTGATAGCAGTCCATGGAAATGTGGGTGCTGGTGGCTTGACTAATAGATTTGTATGGACCAGCTAGGGATGGGAGGGGAGGAGGTGCCCCCAAAACACCACAGGTACTAACAGAAAAAGACCTAAGACTAGAATGAGATATGTAGACTATTGCCTCCCCATTAATGAAAGGAGTAAAAGAGGAAAACTGTCTCTCTACTTGACATTTTAGGATGGGTTTTACAAGGGAAAGAGGGCATCTAATTCCAAAAGTGAAGGTCCCAGCTCTTGAAGACTCTAAGGATTGGAAACCTTGGAATGGTTTAGACAGCCAGAGTAAGTGGAGGTGGATGAGAAAATGATTTGTGTAGATGTTATCTCCCTGGTTAGACTGAATTTCTTGAAGGCAGGGATTACTTTAATTTTGTCATTATATTTCCGAGTAGCATAGTATCAGGAATAGAATAGTTGCTTACTAAATGTATGTTGCTTGAAGGAAGAGGAAGAAAAGAAAATTATATTGAAGTGGGATACTTCATAAAGCCAGTCAAAGTTCAGTTATTGGAACTGGTATTTATTTATCAATCAATTGATTAATAAATGTGTTTACTGGCCAGGGCAGACTTTCCTAATGAAAGCTGAAGTTACCGACAGTTTTTATAGGGTTACATATATGTAAAATGTAAAGCAAGCTTATACAGTGTTGAAAATGATCCTGCTTTAAATCATACCATTAATGAGATCTAGTCTTACTGACTGGGACAGAATGACCAGAGCAAGCAAGCCTTATCCTACAGAAGCCAGATGTGCCATTAGCATGGGCGTGTAGGACATTCCATTATGTATCTTGTCCTTGTTAGTAAGGGGTCATCCTCTGGGGTACATTAACCATATGTTGCTTCGGATCCTGGTCTGAGCAGACTGACTTTCCCCTGAGAAAGCACATTCCTGATGTGTGCTTTCTACAAGGAAAAGCAGGTTTTTCTTATTAATACCTTAACCAATGGATCAGGGACTTGGTTTTATTTCACTTCAAAACTATCCTGGAAGAACTGTGAAATTGTAGAAGATGGAAGCAATCTTAAAGATGTTTTTGTTATTTGCCACCAAACAAAACCTAACTGATATTCTTAAAGTATTTAAGTTTACGGTTTGCAGAACATTTTACATGCATTATCTATTGAAGAGTGATTGTCAAAAACTATGTCAGAAGTGTTACAGGTATTGCTTTCTTCATGTTTTTGGGAGGAAGGGGTGCTAAGATTTTGCCCAAGGTCAACCCTCACCCCTATCTCCACCCCCACCATTTTCCTGATTTCGGGTCCAGCATTCTTTCTCCTATACCACACCGCTGCTCCTGTCACTATTGGATCATACTTAGTGAATGTTTATTAACTAATAAATAGCTATTAATTACTGATTGAATCATAGATTTAGAGCTGGATGGGTTCTTAAAGACTTACCTAGCCCACTGAGGGCCAAAGATTTGCCCTGGGCCATTGTAAAGAATACAGTAGCTTCCTCAAGACCCAGGGAAGTCCTGAAGGAGAAACTAAGTCACCCCTGTCAGCGTAAAGCCACAGATTGGGCAGAGGCTAGGGAAAGTGGTAATGGGGCTGCAGCCTCTGGCTGGCTAAGTTTAAACCCTCAGGACTTCTCTCCATTCTAGCTACCTTTTTCCTCTAAGGTCTTTCCTAGGCTACAGACATGGCTTCTGACCAGTTCCCCTGCCTTAATGGGGAGGTGGGGGGAGGTGAGAAGGTGGGGAGCAGAACACATTGAACTCTCACCTCTGTCTCCACCTTACCTTTCTGTCTCTGCCATAAACACAGGGCTTGCGGGAGGTTTCCTCTGAGATTTTGTTTCTAGAAATAGCATCAAAGGGAAACTGGTGGGAGAGAATTCCATTCTAATACCTCCCCCACATTTTTTTGCTCAGCTATTAAAGCTGCCCAGTAGCTAGCTAGCCAGGTGAAAATAGAAAGAATGTCAGCCCTAGGAAATGAGCTTATTCAAAACTGCCACCCCAGCCATTATTACCTCCCGTCTCTCCCTGAGTCTGCTGGCCAAGAGGTGGTAGCTAAAAAAAGAGGAAGTTCCTCCTCCCCCCGGGAGATTTAAACTGTTCTCTGCGTGGAGACGTAATTTCAGGATAAGGATCCTACCATCTCCCCAGAATCCAGACGATGAACCTGTTTAGTGAAGACACCATGAAGATGTCTGAAAAGCCTTCACTGTACCATGAAGACCAAATTTTGAACTTTGGGGTGCAGTTGCTATGGGGAGTTGAAATTGAGTTGTATATATTGTTTTAATTGTACACTGTTAAACCAATAGGGGACTGCCCCCAAATTGGTTTTTTGTCAATGCGGCCAGTTTATCCATTTGTTCATCTATTTCTTTTATTCCCCAAATTCCTAAATTTTAGAAGTTGTCTATTTTTACAGGTCCAGTGAAGAAAAAGGGCTAACCTTTTTTTTGCCGGACCTCAGGGGGAATTGTAACAGTGAAATTTGGGAGATGCCATCTTTAAGTATATATATGTATTTTCTATGGACATGTGGAAATTATCAAACTACATTTCCCGTGGTCTATAGGGAGCCATGCCTCTATATGATTTTTTGGGGTCCTGAGCGGCGTGGTGGCATAGGATGGTTAAGGTAGGAGAAAGAAAATGAGAACAACTAGACTAGTGGTTAGCCCATGCTGTCCCCAATTCTGCGGGCATGGAAGTTTATTATATACTGATTTCAAGCAAAAGGAGTCACAGTTGGTAAGGGGCAATAAATCACGCATAATCCATTGAAGTCTAAAGAATACAGATGTAAAGACAAATGGTCAAATTCCAAACCCCAATTCAGCAGGGGATAAAATCCCAGGGAGATGCTCATCAATTGAAATCTGCATTCAGACTAAAGAATCCGGTTTTAATCTGAATATGGGATTTTATCTAAGTAGCATTTGTTAGGATTCAGGCTTCTCAATTATCAAGGAAAGAAGTCATCCACTCAGTAGAAGCTGGTCTGCCACTTCAAAGCTCTCCAATAAGAATTGTAAAAAAGGTGGGGATCAAAGACTGAGTCAAAAGAGGAGCCTCAGATTTTTATCTTAGATGGCCCATTCTGTCTGTCCTGACATGCAGTGCAGAAAATCATACACACAGTTTTACTTGTCGATGATTTTGTAATGGGATCCAGATAAAATATCTGTTACAGACTCTGTTTCTCTAAATGACTCCTAATAGCCTCTTGGAGGGGTCAAGTTGATTTTGGATTAACCTACCTGCTGGTACCAGAGCTTTTCAGGGCTCAGGTGACCAGGACCAAACACAAAGACTGCCTCAGCCTGGATTGGTCATGTAGGGAATCCAGATAACAGGCCCTAAATTTGATCCTATTTCTCCAATGACTTTAATACATCGAATGGCTTCCCACAGTGGTCCAACGGGTTTCCGGTTCTGGTTCTTTGGGTGTGGGGACGCCTACGTCTCCACGCAGAGAACAGTTTAAATCACCGGGGGGGGGGAGGGGGGAGGAGGAACTTCCTCTTTTTTTAGCTACCACCTCTTGGCCAGCAGACTCAGGAAGAGAAGGGAGGTAATAATCGCTGGGGTGGCAGTTTTGAATTCTTATAAGCGAGTGGTCTAATGACTTTATCTATCAGCATGGCTTTAATTAAAATACTAATTTATATATTTATATCAGCATTTATTATTTTTTATCTTTATAGGGGATTTTCACAGGGTCATCCAGATTTCCAATATAGAGTCACCTGCTAATTAAAAAAAATGTAATTAAATTTTTAAAATTGCAAACAATTTTTCTTATTTTGATAACATTACTTAAAAAAAAAAATCTTGCCTTCCGTGTTGGTTCCAAGGCAGGAGAGGAGTAAGGTCTAGGCAATGATGGTTAAGTGACTTGTCCAGAATCATACAGGTAAGGAGTGTCTGAGGTCAGATTTGAATACATCTCCAGGCCTCTCTCAATCTGCTGAGCCACCTAGTTGCCCCCTTCACCTGCTAATTTTTTTTTAACATTTATTAATATTCATTTTTAACATGGTTACATGATTCATGCTCCTCCTTTCCCCTTCAACCCCCCCCCACACCCCCCCCCACCCATGGCCGATGCGCATTTCCACTAGTTTTGTCATGTGTCCTTGAACAAGACCAATTTCCCAATTGTTGGTAGTTGCATTGGTGTGGTAGTTGCGAGTCCACACCCTCAATCATGTCCACCCCGACCCATGCGTTCAAGCAGTTGTTTTTATTATATGTTTCCTCTCCTGCAGTCCTTCCTCTGAATGTGGGTAGCATCTTTACCATAACTCCCTCAGAATTGTCCTGGGTCATTGTATTGCTGCTGGTACAGAGGTCCATTACATTCGATTTTACCACAGAATGTCAGTCTCTGTGTATAGAGTTCTTCTGGCTCTGCTCCTTTCACTCTGCATCAGTTCCTGGAGGTCTCTCCAGTTCGCCTGGAACTCCTCCAGTTTATTATTCCTTTTAGCACAATAGTATTCCATCACCCACATATACCACAGTTTGTTCAGCCATTCCCCAATTGAAGGACATACCCTCCTTTTCCAATTTGTTGCCACCACAAAAAGCGCAGCTATGAATATTTTCGTACAAGTCTGTTTATCTATGATCTCTTTGGGGTACAAACCCAGTAATGGTATGGCTGGATCAAAGGGCAGGCATTCTTTTATAGCCCTTTGAGCATGGTTCCAAATTGCCAGCCAGAATGGCTGGATCAGTTCACAGCTCCACCAGCAATGCATTAGTGTCCCAATTTTGCCACACATCCCCTCCAGCATTCATTACTCTCCCCTTCTTTCATTTTAGCCAATCTGCTAGGTGTGAGGTGATACCTCAGAGTTGTTTTGATTTGCATTTCTCTAATTATTAGAGATTTGGAACACTTTCTCATGTGCTTATTGATACTTTTGATTTCTTTACCTGAAAATTGCCTATTCATGTCTCTTGCCCATTTATCAATTGGGGAATGGCTTGGTGTTTTATACAATTGCTTTAACTCCTTGTATATTTGAGTGATTAGACCCCTGTCAGAGTTTTTCGTTATAAAGATTTTTTCCCAATTTGTTGTTTCCCTTCTGATTTTGACTACATTGTTTTTGTTTGTACAAAAACTTTTTAGTTTAATATAATCAAAACCATTTAATTTACATTTTGTAATTTTCTCTAACTCTTGCTTGGTTTTAAAGTCTTTCCTTTCCCAGAGATCTGACAAGTATACTATTCTGTGTTCACTTAACATGTTTATAGTTTCCCTCTTTCACCTGCTAATTTTTACTCAGTCTCTCTAGCTTGTTATAATGTGGCAGACAGAGAATGCCATGCTGGAATTTCAAGAATTCAAGGGTCATCTCCACATCATAATGAGACACCACAGTAGGTTTTTATGGGCAGATTTTGGGGGGTGGAAATATGTTTTAGAGGCATTGGGCAGTTTACTGGCTTTACTGATATGATCAGCACAACCTAAATTTATCTGAGGCAGGACTTGAACCTAGATCCTCCTAATTCCACTACCTTTTCTTTCTAGTATTTTCATTATATTATTCCCCTGCTCAAAAAAATGTTAGTGGCTCCCCACTGTCCAAATTCCTTAATCTAGCACTGAAGATCCTCTACAATGTGACTTCAACTTATTTTTCCACCCTCATTTCCCAACACTCTTGTCAAATGTCAGAATAAGAGACCCCTACAAGAGTCTGGGATAATTAAAGGGGGCTGTGATAGAGGGCAGAGGTTTAGTCCAAATAAAACTCCAAAGTTCCTTATAATTCTCACAAAAGTGTGGTGAAATTTTATCACACCAATACAGAACTCCAAGCTAAATAATAGGTTTATTGAGAGGAGGCCTCCCTCACAATAAAGCCGGACCCTGGTCCCAACAGAAGCAGAGACCCTGCTCAAGCCTTAGAAGAGAGAAGTCTTATGACATAGTGACAGTGACACAAAAAAATAAAAAGATGCTCAGATCTTCCACAGAGGTGTTCTTCATTAGTGACACAAGTGCTATTTAAGCTAGTGAATGCAAAAGATCACTTTGGGTGGTAGCTGAAATCTGTTACTATTGCTGACCTTTTAAAGGCCTTTGCACTCTTGGTGTCTTTTACTGACAATATTAGGAGTGGGCAGTTTGTAGAAACCACAGTGGCCTTCCTCCTGGGCGATGGTTTTAAGCTCCTACCCAATAGGATGTGGTGGGCTTGTTAGTAACTTTTGGTTATAGGCTTAAGGTCAAAAGATGTAAACGAGATTTGAGACCACCCAAAACTGTAACTTTCTTAGCTAATCCCTATAATTTTATAAAACAAACTATCACTTTGACTATTAACTCAAAAGGAATGATTCTGTCATTAAAATAATCATAAAGGTTAGTACTATTATAATCATAAAAGGGGGAAGGGGGCTTCATACTCACGAAAGATCTCAGCTTTTGGAAACGATACAGCTTATTGGTATTCTCTATGGTGTCAACGAGGAATCTAGGAGCCCCCAAACTTGTATCCTAGGAAGAATTGATGAACCCCTGTTTAGTTGGCCCTAAGGTAAAGGTTCCAGGTTTGACCTTGTGAGTGATGGTTCTTCCCTGGGGAAAGTCCCACTTTACCAGTCTCAGACTAACAATGGGACTTCAAGGAATCTAGGTGGGGATGGCTAATCCCATCAGATGTTCTGTATCTCTTATGACCCAATGGTTTCTCCCCTTGGCCAGGGTCCTTTATCTAGGTGACTTGCCCTTGGCTGAGTCTTTCCCTTTTGTGTCTATTGTAAGGCATCAGACTTTCACTATATTCCTGTCTGTCTGGAACTCCTCATTTTCCTTTGTTAATATTGTAAGGTCAATCAACTATCCCTCTTGTCCTTAGTCCCCATGTTCCCCAGAAAAGGTATTTAAGCTCCCCAACTTCAATGGCTCCTCAGAGTTATCTATCGCCTGGGCACTCCCAGGGGTCAGAGCATTTGGAGTGCAATCCTGGCACTCTGCATAAGTGTGTATTGGGTAGTGCTCAGCTCTGAGTAGAGGCCTACTCAGCCCTCTTACCTCTGTCCTTGATTAAAGAGCGGCTTTCCTGACTACTTAATATTTCTGTGTTTTTTTTCCAAGTCAACAGTGGATCTGAGCACGGTCCCCGAAATGAACTTTTGTAATTTTCCAAATGCAAGATATTCAATAAACATTTATTAAATGACTACGATGTCAGGGATGTAAACAGAAAGGCAAAAAGATTCCATGCTCTCAAGGAGCTCACAGTCTTATAAGGGAGACAACACATGGATAGGAGCTATAAAGCCTGGGGTAAAGGGAGAAATGAGACTGGTGTTGGGGACCTCATGAAGTCCTATAGCCAGGCAGGAAATCGCAAGGTGTCTTCCTTGAGTTCCTACCTGAAAAAGAAGATCTGAGAAAAGCTCTCTGATGTCCATCTTACCTTCTTCAGGGGAAGAAGGGGCAAGGGAGGGTAAAGGAGTTTACAAGTACCCCAGCCTCTTCTTTATTATAGCTATATCTATCCAGAGACAGACATAAATCCATAGACTGCAGCCACCTCGATTATGCACAAGGGCACAGAAAATACGAGAGAGGTAGGTGTAGGATGGAAAAGGTGGGATCCTCAATTTTGAGACGATAGACTGCCTGTGTGCCCCAGGGGTGTGTACCTGCAGTCATGTTATAAGAAACATAATAAATCAATCACCTGGTAATTACTGTTTGTGTATGTAGTGGTGATGGTGGTGGTGGTGGTGGTGGCACCAATCTTTCCCACTTCTAGTGGAGAGATGGTGTATATTAATGCGTGTGCAGTGTTAACTGGGAACAAACACAGAACTATTAAGTAGTCAGAAAAATCATTCTTTAATGAAGGAAAAGGAGTTTTTAGCTCTAAAATTTAGGCCTCGTGGCAGAGCTGTGCGCTACAAAGCCCATGCAGAGAAACCAGACTATGGCAGCTCATCAAACTCCTGGGAGTGACACCGCGCTAGATGACAGCTCCCAGGAACAAAAGAATTTGGGGGACCTACATACCATTTGGGGGATCTCTAGGGAGTGGGAAAGATAATTGATTGACATTACCATAGCTACACGGAAATGGGAGTGTTCAAACTATACTGTGTTGACGTGGAATCTAGAGACCCCAAACTTGTGGCCTAGTGAGATCTGCTGAACCCTAAGTTTTAGAAATAGCTTGTAGGTTGGAGACCCCCAAAGCTTGTACTTATTCCCTATTCCATGTTCCCAGGTCCCGTGAGAATCCACCCTAAAAGGAATCCCAGACTAGCAGTTGCAGACTGAATAATGGACCCTAGGGTAAAAGCTAAGTGATTCTTTTGCCTTAGAAGCTTCTCCCTTTGTACCAAATCCCCCTTTCTGATCAAACTCAGGACCTTCAGCTTACAAGAGTTATGCACAGCTTCATTGCTGCAAGAGAAAACTTAAAAAGAGATCCATAAACACATTCTTTAACTGAACTTGATCAACTCCCAATATACTTACTCACCATAAAGATTATTCATATCCACGCTTCTAACCTTACTCTTGACATCCCATATTATTGATTCTATTCGTGTTCATTGTACACCCGTTATAAAATTATTTAAATTACATGCTCAATCAGAAAAATTGCCTTACTCTACCAAAAATATAATTTAAAAGCAACCCTACAAACTATAGAAATATAAAAGCAAAAAATAAATCCACATCACAGATTAATCAGGGTTTGTAAATCTGAAAGTAGCCTTTCCTCCGTACAGTGACCAAAAATTAAAATATCATCTAATACCAAGAAAAAGTCTAATTAAATATTCTATGACAACAATCTCAAAATCATATGAAAAACTACATGACAATTTCAACTTCAAAATAATTTTTAAAAGTCTCAAATTAAAATTAACTCCAAAAATTCTCTCAAGATTGAAAATGCTTCTAACTTTCCCTAATTTTAAAACATCTCACACACCCCACTTTGGGGAGGTTGAGATGCTAGGGATTTAAAAACTGTTTTCATTCACCTTTAATTACTTAACTATAATGCCCAAACAGCTTAAACCTTTACTCCTATTACTTTGTATGAAAAAATAATGTTGCAACTGAGTCCGCTAATGTAAAGTCTGCAAATAAAAATTCTTGTGAAAATAATTCTCTTGCTTAGGCAGTTAACATGAGATCTCCTTAACCAAATTAGTTTTGGGTATACTTTTCAATTTCCCAAGTATCATTGGCAATAAAGGTTCATTCACCATTGAACTTAAACCTAGTCTGTAGGTGATTTCAGTAGCATTCCTAGGAGCAAAAGTTTCCTTATCTCATTGTTTCCTGCCTATAGTCTTCAAGATGTGTAAACTTTACTGGTACTGGGGAGAAAGTCAGTGTTCTATCTGAACCTTGTTTATTAAAAATACTGCTTAGGATCTACTATTTATAAGTGTACTGCTTCCCCCCTTTTTGACACTGGTGTTTTGTCAGGTTTTCCTTATGACCTAAATTCTTCCTCCTTTTAGGAAAAGGGACCTCTTAATCTGCTAACCTCATTTGCAATGGCTAAAATTTCTATTTGCCTTCACCATTCCCATATTCTAGGCCTTGCCTTTCTAAAGCTCCTTCTTCATATGATTACTAGAATTTTGCTAGAACAGGAGAAAAGTGGGAAGTAACTTGAAAGGAGGGAGAAAAGCTCCTATAACTTGGAATATTAATGCCACGCATAAGTTGGTAATGATCGGTAGTCACCTGTAGAACTTGGCTGAGCCATTTCTCAGCCCTTCCATTCCTTTTGTGACTGCATCCATAACCAATTTTCCTCCATAGCATTTCTTTTCCCAATTATCTTTCCATACAATTCGCCCTTAGATGGCAATTCTCTCTAACCATGTTCAGGGTTTAAACTACACTATCTTTGGCTATTAGCAATTATTTCTAGGCTCCATCCTCTCTTTTCCTCAATTCTGATAATATTTTGAGACCATCTAGCACTCTGGAATCTGTACGCAGAGTTTTCAAGTCCGATAGACATTACCTTTAATCCTCTTAACAACAAAAAATGCTATTATTCTAAACTTTTACCTGCTTTAGCTGAATTTGGGGAATAGCTCTCCTCTCTAGGTTCTCTACTTTGAGAGTCTTTGCTCAGGCTAAGTATAATTCTCAGAGTAAATGCTAAATATCCTTTTGTCTTGGGTAGTCTTCCCCATTGTATCAAAGACCCTTTCCCAGGAAGACACAATAGGAAAAGCTTCTAAGGCAAAAGAATCACTCAGTTTTTATCTTAGGGTCCATTATTCAGTCTGCAACTGCTAGTCTGGGATTCCCTTCAGGGTGGATTCTCACGGAAACAGGGAATATGCACAAGCCTTGGGGGTCTCCAACCTACAAGCTCACTAGGCCACAAGTTTGGGGTCTCTTAGATTCCACATCAACAACTGACAGGATACAATCACGCTTGAGAAAGGAATCATAGCTAGAGGCTTTGGGAAGAGAAAGGGGCTATTTACCGGGAAGGGACACTAAAAAAGATGGTACCTGCCCAGGTGTTGGGTCTCCTTGGGAAAGGGTCTCTGATACAAAGGGGAAAACTTAACTAAGACAAAAAGAGTATTTAGCATTCCCTTAGCCCCATTTAACTGGGATCATCATTTACCTTAGTCTGAAACTGCTAGTTTGAGATTCCCTTCTGGGTGGATTTTCTTGGGAACAAGGACAACTTGGGGTCTCCAATTTACAAGTTAATCCTAAAACTTGGGGTTCATCAGATCTTACTAGGCTACAAGTTTGGGGTTACTAGATTCCACGTCAACAGCAGCTAGGCTCAGAGTCAGGAGAACCTGGGTTTAAATCCTCTCTTTGGCAAATGTGAGCTATATGAGCCAGGGCAAATCTAAGCCTATAAAGTTGCAGAGATGTTGATATTCAGGATTGGGGGGAGTTTCCTCAATTCCCTACCCTAATGAAATCATAGATTAGTACAAAATTCCCAAAACAACAAAAGCAACTTGGTTTTGCTCTATTCATTTCTGATTTATGGTCCTTATAGATGGGCTTTGTGCTTCCTGGAAATATTGACAAAGACTTGCAAACCCTGGAAAAAATAATCAAAGAGAAAAACAGATTCCACAGCAGTTGCCTTTATTTCATGAGAGAAAATTGAGGCACATGTCAGAACCCAGGCAAAGTTGAGTTCATCAGGGAGAAAGGCTAAACTCGGGTTCCATATAGTGTTCACTCATGGGATATTGGAAAGGGGGCTGTCCTGGGGGAGTAGTCTGGAGGAGCTATGATTCATAGAACAGGAGATACTTAAGTCTATTTGGAATGTTATTTTCATAGTCGGGATTGTTTATTAGGGCACAGGACATAGTACTGATAAGAGCAAGAAATAGCTTTGAAACCATGTGCAACATTTAGAGGCTTCTTCAGGAGAAAGGTGGCATTAACTCCTTGCAGGATTTATGCTCAAGATAGGCACCTCTCAGTGGGGCAACTGATAACAACAGGTCATTTGGTACCAGGGCATTTAGAGATGGGGAAACTGTATCCTGATCAGACATCCCCACATCGTTATTGCCACTTTCACAGAAATAGTGAGAAGAGATGCCATTGGGTTATTTGTTTAGGGGGAGCAGGAAATGACTGGCATATAGATTTTGCTTCTCTGAAGTTAGGTCACCAGAGCCATTTTAATCAGAGAAGACAAAATTTCCCTATCCACACAATGTCATGGGGGGAAATGACTCTTGTTAGCAAAGGAGACTGATTTCAGATCCACAGGATCTTACCTTTTCATCTATTTCTTATTCCTCCTATTTATTAAAGTAACATCTTGCATCTGTGTGCCTGCTGTATTCTCCAATATGTGGTCAATTCTTTAAGGACAGGAACTGTTTAGGTTTTTTTCTTTTTGTTCAAAACAAATTTCTAGCACTTTTAAAAGGGAATTCTTAAACCTTTTCTCTAATTTAACTGGGGTCCTGGAGGTCCTTTTATCATAGAGATGTGTAAAGATATTCCAGCCCACAGTGAAAAGAAGTAGAAGCCAGAGAAACAGGAAGTGAGGTAGGAAGAGGCTATAAAAGGCCAGTGTGAGCCCTGAGAAGGGCATTTTTGACCATTTTGGGCTGGGAGGTAGTTGGTCCTTGGGGCTTGGTTGCTGGTGGTGGGGGTTGGTGATTATTTGGTGGTTGGGAGAAAGAGATAATATATTGATAGATATAATATATTGATTCTGCCTGGTGAGCTGAGCTGAAGGGTGATCAGCTGGACTTTCTCTAATGGCAGTTGTAGGCAGTTATAGACAGTTATAGGCAGTTATAGGCAGTTATAGGCAGCTATTGGCAGCTATTGGCACCTATAGGCAGTTATAAAACCAAGAGTAAAAGAAGACTGGCCTGAGGGGAAAACAAATTCCCTCAAGCCACCCAATTTATTTAGAGTTGGACTAAGGTTTTACAAAAAAAACTTTTTTTCAAAGATTAAAAACTGGGGGGTGGGAGTAGGGGAGGAGGGGTGGAGTCTGGGTTGTAGTTTGGAGTCCCACCCACTATCTTCCTC
The DNA here is from genome assembly GCF_016433145.1 of Gracilinanus agilis. Taxonomy (NCBI): domain Eukaryota; kingdom Metazoa; phylum Chordata; class Mammalia; order Didelphimorphia; family Didelphidae; genus Gracilinanus; species Gracilinanus agilis. Next base: position 199,666,068 of record NC_058131.1, on the reverse strand, counting down.
AGCTTTTTAAAACTGCTTGGCTTTCAGCTGGGGAGTTCATATACTCTGAAGGTCAGGATCTCTTTTTCTTTCCAAACCTTTGGAGAAATGAGTTGGAATCGTTATCAGCAGGACTCTGGGAGATCTAGCCATGGCTGGCAGAGTAGAGGCTCTGGAGGTTGGAATGAGCATCTGCACCAAGGATCGGGTAAGCCCCCAAAAGAATTGAGGAGGGGTGTCCCGGGACAACTAGAGTAGGGTCCCCCAAAAGAGGTTGAGGCAGAAGCCTAGTCTTATCTGTCTCCCCTGTCTTTCTCACAAGGCTTTTTTCCCAGTCATGTCTGTAAAGATTTGAAGCTTGAATGAGTCTTAACAGGCCACATTTAATCTTATCCCTAGCCCCATTTTACATAACAATCAGAAAAATCAGAAAATTGACTCACTGAATTGTAAAAAGGTTAAATGACAGCCCAACAGTTGGGTTAGGGAGTTAATTCCTTTGAATCTAAACCCATTGCAGTTACATTCTGCCTTAGCTTGTTTATATTCTGGGTAAGGGGCACTAGGCTCACATTTAATGTTAGGAAACTTTAGTAGGGAGTCTGCCATGACCCTTCTTAAAATCCATAAAGGATGCTTCCACATGTGCCTTCAAGTTAAAGTTATCTTCCCCCACCCCCATTAACAATTTGGTGGTGATGATCTCTAGAGGAGCCCGCAGGATACAGTCTATAGATAGGCTACTCAACCTTGAGTTTGTGATATGGGCTCATGTCCTTCCACTGCCTTTAGATGACCTGTACAGCCTGTTTGTAATTCTCTTATTGTTGGGCCTCCTTTTCTGCAAACTGAGATTATACTAGATGATCTAAGCTATTCCAGCTTCAGATCTAAAATTCTAGTCCACCTACTTCATTTTAACAGATTAGAAAACTGACCCAGAGAGGTTAATAACTTAGTTGCTCATAATCATTGGTATAGGGGCAGCTCAGTGGATTGAGAGCCAGGCCTAGAGTCTGGTGTCCTAGGTTCAAATCTAGTCTCAAGACACTTCCCAAGCTGTGTGACCCCCGTGGGCAAGTCACTTGACACCCCCCCCCACCACCACCTTTTAGCATTCTTCTGCTTTAGAACCAATACACAGTATTGAGTCTTAAGACAGAAGGTAAAGCTTAGAAAAAAAATCAGATAGAAATATTTAGGAAGTAGGAGAAATTGCAAACTCAAGTCTAGGGAAGTACAAACCAAAATAGCAAATTTTAGTATATTCTTTAAAAATACTCATTCTTCTAAGGACTAGAATGACTGACTCATTGACCAAGCTACTCCCTGCAGTATATTTGTATAAGGAATCCTTAATTTTATGTCTTACATTAAATATTCATGTTTGATTTAGAGGCAGGCCCAGGATATGGATTCTGGATCTGCTACTTTTAACAAATTTTGAGTGTCCTTGGGCAAGTGGTTTTCGTGTCTAGGACCCTGGGATCATCCCTCCGTAAAAAGGGGACTAGATGTTAGGGGATCATTCCAGCCCTCTAATCTCTTAATACAAAATTTGGAAGCTCCTGTAGGCACCTCATAGTAAGCCCCTAAGCATTTTAATTAAAAAAAAAAAAAAAAAAAGAACCTGCATGTTCTAATAATGGATAAAGGTGTAATGACTTAGATAAATATGTGTAGCCATATGTGTAATATACCTATATGTCATAAGTAATAGGATCTAGAACGAAATTTTAAAACTACATTGATTCATATACTGCCAGTGGATATTTCTCTAATGAAGACTGGCTTTCTGCCCTGTCTTCCTCTTGACACTCCTGAGCTTGCCCTCTTACTGGTCCAGGCAATTAAAGATTTTAAATTTGCAGATTCACTTTGTTAACTTGGACCGCATCCCCTGCCTTTGCTCTAAGCAATGAAAACTCGGATCTATACGAGAAAATAGGCGGCAGTTGCAGGTTTGCAAAGTGCCCAACCGAGGTAGTTTCTTTCATTACCGCCCCGTCAGACACTATTTTTTTCCCCTCCGTATACCCGTAACAATGACGAAACTTTGAAGCCCAAGAGCTTAGGTTACTTATCTGCTAGTGAGAGAGGCCGGCTTTGGATCTCGTCTTTCATCATTCCTGGGGCTCTGGCTTGGAGTTGTGAGGAGGCGGCTGCGGGTTACCCCCCCTCACGCGCCCTAATTGTGGTCATGGGGGAGGGGCGGCCGCGGGCCGGTTTGCGAGAACCCCCCACACCCCCCGCCGTGAAGCCCCATCTGTGAAGCCCGGTGCTTGTTGAGCACTTTTCCCATTGTCAGGTGTGTAGTGCCTTTTTCATGAGAAAACTAAAAACTCATACTTTGACTCTGAATTTTCATTTGGGAGGAGGTTATCGCCACCCCACCCACCTCCCCAGAGCTTAAATACACTGCAAAATGATTCCTTTAAAAATGTAAAGAGCCTCTCTGGGCTATTTAGGACCACCAGGATTTAATTTAGTCTATCCCCAAATAAGGACTTAGAGCATAAAATCACTTATTCTACAACGTTATCTTTGGGAGTGGCAGAAAGGGTGTAAAAATTTACTTCTGAGTTTTGTTCTTAAGTTTTTAAGACTTTCATAGTTTTATTAAGTCTAGCAAAAGGTGGGGAGGAGAGTCAGTGGTCACAGGTTCCCACTAACCTTCCATGAGTCAAATATTTAGGATTCAAGCTAAGGAATCAGGAAGCAATCCCCTGACTGGCTGGCACCTAATGAGGTTTCCATAAGACAGATTAAAATTTAGACCTCGGGAATTTTGGACATTTTTTTGCTCTTGATATTTAAATCCCTAGAAGGTTTCGGTTGGGAGCCTGACCTGGGCATCCTGAGTGGAGCATTAAAACTAGCCTAATCTCTAAGGAATAAAAATCTTGGTTACTTCTCATGCAAAGCTAGATTTCAAACAAAAAAAACTTAACTTTTCTTCCACAATCTCATTTAAGTAATACATTGCAGAAATATGTTTTACAGACCCTGTATATACCAAGGGTGCTTGCAAAAATAATGGAAGAGAAGGGGCCCGAGGAGGTATAGGTGTCTTCTGGCCAGAAGCCAATGATCTGTAAGTACACAAACATTTTTTAAACCTTTAGTTTCTGTTTTAGATTCAACACTATGGTTAGAAGGAGTGGTAAGGGGGCTAGGTAATGGCTGGGTTAAGTGACTTGCCCAGGGGGCGCTTATACATGCAGGAAGTATCTGTTTTTTTATTTTTTTAAACAGAAACACAAGGAGTATCAAATTTGAACTCCTGACCTCTCATCTCCAGGTCTGGCCCTATCCACTGAGCCACTTTTAATTGGCCCCTCCTACACAAGTCATGAAGCAAGCTCCAAAATTATCCTTTTTCAGTGCATTGTACTGAAAAAATGAAGGACAGTTGAATTAATTGGAAGACCAATAGCATTTCTTTTTTTTTTTTAAACCCTTACCTTCCATCTTAGAATCAATACTGTGTATTGGTTCTAAGGCAGAAGTAGCAGTAAGGGCTAAGCAATGGGAGTTAAATGACTTGCCCAGGGTCACACAGCTAGGAAGTGTCTGAGGTCAGATTTGAACTGAGGACCTCCCATCTCTAGGCCTGACTCTCAATCCAGAGTCACCCAGCTGTTCTATAGCATTTAGTTCTCATACCTAAGTAATTGACTCAAATACAAGAGAGCCAGCTATTAAAACAATACCTAGGGCCATTGGTATGCATTGTTTTACAGAGTGGGTGATTCCTAGTAGTAAAGCTTGAAATATGAAACCAATGTATTGGCTATTAAACAATATAGAATCCAAATTGTTCTAGTCCGCACTGTCTTGCTCTTTTGTGTTTTTTTATTTTTTTAAACAGAAACACAAGTAGTACATATTCTGGACGGCAGACAAACCAAACTGCTTCATTAGAAGTAAGTTACAGGTCTTGATCTTTTATTTTTAAAATTTCTTTTTTTAAGTGTTTTTCCATGGTTACATAATTCATGTTCTCTTCCTCCCCTCCTCGAGATTGACAAGCAATTTTATTGAGTATTATCACTCAATACTTCCATGTTCATTTTTGTAATAGAGTAATCTTAAAACCAAAATCCCAAATCTTAATAGGTCTTGATCTTTAGAAGAGAAAAATGATTCTGAAGTTTGTCATTTTAGGTTTTTATTTTCCCTTTGATAAGTTTCAAGTTATACAGTTTCTTCTATCTTGTATCTAAAAGGCAAAAACAACAGTGAGGTCTTAATATTAAAAATTGATTTCAAAATTCTTTTCTCTGTGAGGGTTAACAGCACTATGATTTGAGGTGCCAGTTTACTCCAAAATAACCTGCTTTAGCAGATTGTTATTGTATACAGTGTACTTGTCTTGGAAGTTTTGTCTGGGAATGTTCAATGTATAGCCAGCATTTCTGTATAGGATTGCAATTTGCTTTTTTATGCTCATGGTCTTTATTTTGATCCCCACAACAACTGTGGAAGATAAGTACTAATCACATTTTAAGGATGAGGAAAATTGAGGTTGAGATTCAGTGATTGCTCAAGGTCTCACAATTTTAGTGTCTTGAGGCAGGATTTTTGAATGACTTAAGGTCTTCTTAAGGTCATCATTCTATTCACTGTCACCTAGCTGCCATTTATTCATGAGTGTATTTGTCCTACTGGTTTTAAAGTTTTTAAGCCCTTAACCAGTCTTGGAAAATCAGTATTATTGGTTTCAAGGCAGAGAGGGAGTGGGGAGTAAGGGCTAGGTAATGGGAGTTAAAAGTGGCTTGGCTAGGATTACACAGGAAAAAGGTGTCTAGGGCAGATTTAAACTCGGGACTTCCCTCCCATCTCTAGACCTGACTCAATCCACTGAGCCACCTAGCTGTTGTCCCCATGCTTGTATTTTAAAGTATTCTATATCTAGGGAATTTGGAAAGGCACCAAGAATAGGAATAAATATTTGGAAAGTCTTGCTCCCTTCCCAGGGAAAAGGAAAAAACTTGCAAACATACAGCCTCCCATTGACAATGTCCTTCCAATTCTTATCCCAAGGAATAGGAAGAGAGAGCTTAAATTCACATCTCCTCATTACAAATTACCTTATATTGATTTGCTATATTCATGTTTCCTCTGATAGCATGTAAGTTTGTATTGAAATTGCCTTATTAAGGTTTCCCTACCACCCCACTACTAGTGTATAGCAAGTATATAGTTAATGTAGCATAACAATAATGGGAATTAAGATTATAAAGGATAACTAAAAGTACTGAGTCTGTTCCCTACTACTAAAACCCTATTCAAGTGGAGCCTCCAAACCATCTCCATTGCCACTTCCCTCTGACTTTTCCAGTTGTCTGCCTCTAACCACCACTAGAGTTGCTGAGAAACATCTGGTCTGTCATCTGCTCTGCCTCTTCTATGCCTTATTACCCACTTGCTGTCAGAATATTTTTTCCTTTGCACTATGTAAAGAACTAGCACATTCCTAGATCCCTTGGCAAATCCCATCATGTAAATAGCTGGGACCAGGGAACATCCTTCTTGGGTGATGCAGGTTGAGGTGAAACGCAGGGGAAGGACCAAAGGAATAATATCCTGTCCCTTCCAGAGCCAGGATTCTCTTCTTAGGGTTGGGTTGTGGTATTACTACACCTGGCATTGTGTCTAGTAAATAGGGGAGGCACTTTTTGCTTATTGATTTAATGACAACCTGGGAAGGGATTTTCTCCAACTCAAATCTCCAATTCTTTTAACAACCATAAACATTCTTGATTTCTTACTTGACTTCTACTCCACTGTTCTTTACTTCTTCACACTATTCCATGTTGCAATTTTAAAGGTGTATTATTAGGATTGGACTTGAATTACCTGCCCACTTGTAATTTCCACCTGTGGTCCTTCCTATTCATGATTATATTCACTTATTCACAACAGTCTTGTCATTGGTTGTACAAATTTTATCTCTTCTCATTTTAACAGATGGGGAAAGAGGAAGGAAGCTGATGGTTTCACAATTTAAGGTTTCAGAATTAGTGGGGTATGGATGGCATAAGACTCCTCATCTTAATAAAGGATAACCTCAACCATCTTGGAAGGGGTTTTCTGGGGATTAATTGTCCTAGAATCAGATTTAAGAGCTTAGAAAAGTTCTTGGACGTACCTAGTCTTAACTCGCTTGAGACGTATCTCAATATGCATTCCTAATTCCTTTTTACTTATAAATTAGAAGGGTGAAAATTGAAATTTCATACCTTTTACAATTATTTTTTAAGGCAGCTACCAAGGGGATTGAGCAAGCTAAGGCCCAAAACCTTCCAAGAGTCACTGTGTACTCGGATAATCAACTTGTCACCAAAGGTAAGCTTTGTACTACTTTGGGTATGCATACTATAGTATTTAAGTGAAGAAAAGAGAAATTCATCACTGTCCAAAATGCCTAGCAAAAAGGATAAAACTACAAGAAATACTAAAGTCTTAAGACAACCATCTAGTTTAAATCACATTTCTTTTGAAGGGCAAGAAGGTTGGGATGTCTGGAGACCTGGACCTATTTCTGCTACTGACCGAAAGCTGTTAGGCATTGAAGTCACCATCTATTTGGTGTCTCAATTTCCTTATCTGTTAAAATGAGGAATGGTAGAAGATAAGTTGAAGAGATTTGAATTTAAGATTCCTTATCTCTTTCTATGTTTCAGGGCATACCAACATAAATGAGGTTCTAGTTCAAAAAGAAAAGATAGCATATAACCCTGGTTTAGGAAGGATTTAAAAAATAAATTGTTATGGTCAGGGTTAGGAAGGAAGGATGGGTAGGGTACAGTGGCAATGAAAAAGAGCCAAGGAAGACCCAAGGAAAGATTAATGGTTAAATTTTAGATGCTAAAGGGAAGATAATAGACTTATGAGAAACTTAAGAGTGCATGGGAATGAGGCTTGCCAGGCTAGAATGAGAAGTTGTTTGAGTACTTTGAGATCTTGATAGATTTTAGAGTCTACAGACTTTGGTTCAAATATGTTCTTCCTACTCTTTTCTTAGGCAAGTTGCTTAACTCAAGTGAGTCTGAGGAATGGGTTGGACTCAACCTCTTTAAGACTTTTTCCAGCTTTTTAAATCTTGATTCTAGGGTCTTTCTCTGGAATAAGAATATTTTCTAAGGGTCCAACCTTCTTGAATATTAATGTGATTTTCTTATGGCTGATACTGGTTGATAGAACCCTGGAATGGACTGTCATTATAGAATAGTGAAATTGATCAAGTCACTTACCTGAGTCTTGATTTCCACTTGGTTACCTGTAGCACTCATATTGTGCCAGGGGAGGATAATAGAAAGGTGAAAAATAGGTTCACCTACACCTTCAATAAGCACATCTTTTAATAGCAGTTCTAAACTGCTGTGAAAAAATTGCTTTGCTAAAGTTTGACACTTCAATAAATGGTTCATCATTGTAAGTGTACTTTTTCATCTATGCAGCCCCTTCCAAAGCCTTATCCTATATAGTTATGTAGAGTGAGAATTAGTGGTATATTCTAAATGTATTAGTTAGCATAGCAATAGGAGCAATATTAGTAATTTAAGATCAGTATCCCTGGAAACCCCAGAAGTTGAGGCCTTTCAGGAGGAAAGAGGTTCAAAGATATCCTGTCTTTGTCATAAAGCCATAAAAGACCTTTTTGGCTGACATGGAACCAGGACCCCCACCACTCAACAAAATTTATGGAAAGACCTACCCGTAACATCTCCCCTTCCCTTGTGATTTCTTACTGAGCCTGACAATGCCTTTAATCAACATTTAAAGAGTCCTGAGAAACCAGGTTAAAAGATATAAAGACTCTAGAAGACCTGAAGGCCTAAGTTACAATGGAAAAATACAGTCAACTCTTTCCTTGGTAAAGAGACTTACATTGACAAAAAATGTTTCTTATTGAATATTTCTGTATATTCTGGAACTAATTTGAGAAATAGTCCACTTGTTCAGGAAGTGCTGGGAAACTTGGGGGAAGTAGGGAAAAAGGAGAGACAATATAAAATATAATACAGGTGGTGATGACTTAAAGAGCATTGTATCTTGTCATTGCCTTGGGTCACTGTCCTTGTACTACAAGCAATAAAAGCTGCATTCTATCTGGTCTACTCTGTCCATTTCAGTGAGTATGGGCATGCATCTTTACTCCCCAGATTCCCACTCCAAACATATCTTTATTTTGCAAAAAATTCTCACACACTTTATCTGTTGTTTTCCTCACTATTACATTTTTGGCATATGATCAACCACACAAAATTACTGGGAAAACATTTGTGATTATGGGCATTTGTCCCACCCTATGGAGGAGCTTACATCCTTAAATGTACTGAAATTTTCCCAAGTGTAATTCCATCAACCTACTGTTTGCCATCTATCACGTCCTCCATCTGTAGTTCTTGTCCGACTTAGAGGAACCAATAGGCTGGTTCTGTGACTTGGACATCTGAACTGCTTGTCATATGTTCTTAGCCCATTTATTTTCTCTTTTGTATTGTCATTCATGTAACCAGGGATGTCTAGGTAGCAATGTGTGGTACCAAGGGTAGGAATAATGAGTTTGGAAGGTGTTGGCTTTGACTTCTACCTCTGTCATTTAGTGCTTTGGGACATTTGAGATGTCATTTAGTACCTTGCATTCAGTTTCCCTTCTTTACAAAATGAAGGAACTAAGCAGTTGCATATTCTCACTACAACCCTGGAAACTGGGCCCTCTTTTGCCCAAGGAGCCCCAAAATAAATTACCTAATACCTATAACCAGTGATAGAGCAACTTAGTTTGATGCTGGGAACCCTTCTATAACCAAACCTTATAGCTATGCCCCTGCTGGGATAGGTTTCAAAAATTAAAGAGGATCCCCTCAGTATTAATAGTGTTAAAAGTAATATATAAGAGTTGTTGCTCTTGTAGGATGTTCTGAGGACTGAGTAGAATTCTGTATTCTAGTCCTAACCTTCTTTGTAGTTACCAGCTAGTTGCCCTTGCTGAAACTAGTGTTCTACATCATTAAAATGGAGAGTATAGTTCTACCTCTTCTACATGCAATGAATACTGGGTTTGAATTCCAAATAGTGTTTTCACTCCTTGATTTCTCCAAAGGCTTTGACTTTTGAAGAGTCTTTGCTCTTCAAAAATGTTTCAAAAAATATTTTTTATTGAATGTTCTTTGCTAGGTCTTAACATATTGGAAAAGCTTCTATCCTATATACTACATAATGATTTCTTTTGCCATTAGGAATTAGTCTTAAGTTTGTAAGGGACCAGGACCTGTATCAGGAAATACTTACCTGCTCTGGATTGACCCCCATCCACATATCCTTGATCCATAGATTGACTCTAGTCCTAAGAAAACCAAAGTTACCCATATAAGATAAACATTTATTATGATATAAGTTTGAAATGGAAAGGTTCAATGTAGAACATGAATACCTTTTATCTGTATGAAATGATAACCAAAGGGGATACTTTAGCAAATGAGGAATGGGGGAAATGCAATAATCTGTTATAAATAATGGCAATATATATAGTATTTTCCCTTGAAAAATTGGAAAAAAAATAAGGTAAGACATCTTTTTAATTACACAGGAATGAATGAATGGATTAACAAATGGAAAGAAAATGATTGGAAAACAAGTAGAAATACGGATGTTGTCCACAAAGACCACTTTGTTAGGTTGGATGAAATGACTCGGGACATGGATGTTGACTGGGTGAGGAGATTTTTTGTTGTAATTTCCTCTTCTAACACAAGCCAAGGTAACATCTAGAAATTGAAGCTCAAAGTGTAGTCTGTCTTTAAAGTTGCTTGAGGCTCAGGATAGTGAAAAGCTTTCAAGACAATGCATAAATTTGTCAGGAAATCATAGGATCTTGCAATTTGAAAATTTAGGAATGACCAGTTTAAGAATTTTACCCTAGCTATTTTAAAAAAATTAGGTTTTTTTTTTTTTAAAAACCTTGCCTTCAATCATAGAATCAATACTGTGTATTAATTCTAAGGCATAGGCAATGGGGGTTTAAGTGACTTGCTCCCAGGGTCACACAGCTAAAAAGTGTTGTATAATAACTAAATTTTAATTCTTACAGATCAGATTTGAAACTAGAATTTCCCTCACTTGTCTTCCTGGCTCAATCCACTGAGCCACTTAGCTGACCCCCCCAAAAAATCCAGTCAAAGATAATTTTTAACCTTACTTTTAAGTCAATATAACCTCATCTGTTGTAAAATGGATATTGTATACCCATTTCATCCTAAGACTGAGGTAGACCCTATACAATTCATAATTTTCTTCTTTTTACATGGTCTTTAATTTGGAAGTTTTAAAAATTGCGTAACAAAAGGGGGGGGGTAAAGGATATCCCAAAAGCATGACAAGTGTTTTAAAATCTCATTTGGCATTACAAAAGAGAACCTATGTATTAGTATAAAGTCATTCATGCCCTATTGGTAGATTGAGGTGAATTTGGATCATTTCTAAAATGTCTTGTGAGTGCTACCTCTGGTTTAAGCCTTCTAACTGATTAAGGTTTTTCCCTTACACAGGTATGGGAATAGTTGAAATTAAATTTCTTGATTAATTAAATTTCAACTTTTTTTTTTAACAGAAGTATGTTCCTGCTCGTTCAAAAGGAGGCAATGCTGAAGCTCACAAATTAGCTAGAGAAGCTTATAGAAAGTGAGAAGGCTCAGTATTTGTGGGTGTTGAATTTAACTGCAATATATAATCTCCAGATTTTCTTCCTTGTCTTGGAGCTGTTCCATGGTTAGCTTTGACCATTTTCTTCATATACTTAAAAGATTTTTCTCTGTGCTAGTTTGTTTCTTTTAAATAGTTGAAATAAAAGGAAGGCAACCAGACTATTGACTTTTTAGTGATCATTTACTAAATTCTTTTTATTTTAATTTAATTTTATTAATTTTTTAAAATTTAAACCCTTCCGTCTTGGAGTCAATACTGTGTATTGGCTCCAAGCCAGAAGAGTGGTATGGGCTAGGCAATGAGGATTAAGGGACTTGCCCAGGGTCACACAGCTGGGAAGTGTCTGAGGTCAGATTTGAACTTCAGACCTCCTGACTCTAGGCCTGGCTTTCAATCCACTGAGAGCCACCCAGCTGTCCCCCAGTAACTGGCCTTTATTTAGGAAAATTTTCCCTTTGCATTTATTGAGATTGTTAAACTCATAGCACCAGGTATACAGCAGGCACTTAACAAATACTTATTTTATTTTTTTTTTATAAACCCTTACCTTCTGTCTTAGAGTGGATACTGAGTATTGATCAGTTCCATGATAAAAGAGCAGTATGGGCTAGGCAATTGGAGTTAAGTGACTTGCCCAGGGTCACACAGTTGGGAAGTGTCTGAAGCCATATTAGAACCTAGGACCCTCCTGTCTCTAGGCCTGGCATTTATTCTTATAGTAAAAATAGTTTGTATAAACTACAGTGAATAAATTCAGTTTAGGATCAGCTATTGATTAGAAATTGTTACTGATCTGATTTTGTAGTAAGAAGTAGTTCCAACCATTAATGAATTCTGAAATTTAGGATTAATAGTAAGCTAACCACTTAGATATAAAAATATACATATAACTGGATATTTACCCTTTCTGAATTCTGTTTGGCTTCAAATTAACTGCATATTTATTTAAGAGATTTCTTACCTCACCAAGATTATATCCTTTTTTCAAGGGGCCTATCAAAACCTTCCCTTTCAAAATAGAATAACCAAATGTTGGACATACTCCTATCCAATCCCTATTCAATCCAAAGTTAGAATTGTCAGAAATATCACCTTAGACACCCTGGATCCCCATCTCCCCCTCCCCCCCCACATTAGGGTTAAGAACAAAATACTGCAAATCACTTAATCCTAGAATCCCTGTATACATCCACACCTCAATTTCTTATCCTTGATATAATGACCTCATTATGTGGAGGCTTTCCCTTTACATGTGATTCCCAAAGTGGGTGCCACCTAGTGGATGCTGCAGCAATCCAGTTGGGGCTGTGATGGCAATAGGTGCATTTGGGGGCAGTGATAATAATGTGACAGGGGCTGCTAAGTAATATTTTTTCTGGAAAGGGGGTGGTAGGCCAAAAAATTTTTGAGAACCACTGCTTTACACAATATATTCAGGGGAAAGTGAGCTCCCTAGCATAGGGTGCATTTAATCTAAAGTCCTAGTGATTTTCTTCTGAGGTATAGAGTAGCATTGTCTTCTGTTATAAAACTGATAAAATTTAAATGCGTTGACAATTCTTGTTATTCATCACCCTTCCCACAATTATTCCCTTCCCAAGAAGTCAGGTTGATAAAGGTTATAAATGTTATTCATGTTCCTGTTGTGAAAAAAAGGTACGTTTCTTACACTAAAAAAAATTGAATGGTATGTTTCAATTTGCATTCAGGTTCTTCTAGGTTGATAAGATATTCCTTTCTTTGTCATGAGTCCCTTGGAGTTGTCTTGAGTGTCCTTGCCTTGTTACCTTGAACAGCATTCACAGGCACCAGAGCTTTCTCCTGATTCTGCTAGATCCACTGTATCCCTTCATAAACATCTATCCAGGTTTTTTGTGATCTTTTTTGTCATGAATGTTTTGTACAGGTAGGGTCTTTTTCTCACCCTGTATTTAGTCTCTTGCACATACGTCCATTACAGATTTGATGTAGTTCCACATTGTGCTCAGAATAGTTGTATTAGTCCGGACTCCTACCAGTAGTGCACTAGTTTCCCAATTTTTCTGTGTCCCCTCCAATATTTATCCTTTTTTGTCATGTTTCACTTTTTGATAGGTATGATGTGACTCAGGATGATTTTAATTCTCATTTCTCTAGCAATTAAGAGCACTTTTTCATTTGAACAAGAGCTTTTAATTTCTCCCAGAATGCTTGTTTGCAACCTTTGACCATTTGCAAGTTTGGAAAAACTATATTCTGATAATTTTTATTCAGTTCTGTGTATGAGAAACCATTGTCATAGAGATTGTGCTATGTAGTTTTTTTTTCCAGCTACCCTTTTAACCTAGGTTGCATTGCCTTTGTGTAGAAACTTTCCAATTTAGTGTAGCATCAGCTATTTCTTTTAGATAAAGGGAAGTCAAATCCTCTGATAAAGACCAGTGTCTTGAGCTTTTTTATCTTAAGGAGAAGCTAGAAAAGACCTGGGTTGTGAAGGCAAAGCCTTATTCACACTCATAAGTAATCTCTTCTCAGGTGAGTATTTTTCTCTTGCAACTTGAATAAAGTCACAGTGGTAGTAAGTGGCAGAATTCAAACTTGAGTCTTATGAGTCCAGAGCCATATTCTTTACTGTCCCATACTTAATATTTGTCTATTCATTACATTTAACCTGGACAGTCAATGGCTATCTCCTTCTTTTCTACCTAATATCCCTAAAACCAATTCCTTTAAAAGACCCAACTCAAATGTCACCTTCCAGAAACCATCTCACAATCCCTCTGGCTGGTAAAAGTATAACAAAAGCATATTCTAATACATTTATCATAAGAAATTGTGATTTAGGGCTATAATACATTGGTAAACTAAATTCCAGTTGGGCAAAAATTTAAACATCTTTGTCTCAGCACCTGAGGCCATGCTTTGTACTCAATAGCAATTTAGTTTTTAATCCAAGTCTTGACCTCTAGCAAATAAGAACTTTATTCAATCAGGTTCTATCTTTGGGAAATCCTGACTTGTAACTGAAAACTTGTCGAAACAGTAACTTTCAAACAATGGTCCTAATTCTGTCATTGGGAATTAACTTACTGAAACAGAACCTGGTACAACTCAACCTTTATCCTTGGGCTGCAGCCCCAAAATTTATGGAAAGATGGCAATAAAAATGCTAATGAAGAGAGAAAACCTCAGCTGGGTGGGTGCCAGCCTGTCTGGCTGTTGCTCTGATATGATAATACATAGCTTTCATGGGTAATAGTTTCTTTAACTAGCAACCTATTATCTACTTATCCACTTGGCATTTTATGGGTGCTGAGCTGGAGGATTATGGGAGGAGAGGAAATAATTGTGAAAAGGCCAATAGGGGAGGCAAAAAAAAATTGTGATCTAAAAGGTATAGATAAATTATTTTTCCATGTAAGTCACTGCTAGACATTAAGGCTACCCTCATGGAACTCCTTATAGAAGGCAACATGTGAACTAAATTTATAAGCATGCTAAAATTACTTGTCTCCCAGGCATAGAAGAGAGCCAGTGAGTGCAAAGACTTTCAGACATGAGTTGAGGTGCTATGCTACTAAAAGACAAACTGAGGATGTTAGGAGAAATATCTCCCACTGACTTTTGGAGATAGACAATTGCTATCAATGCTTAAAACCTAAATTTTATTATATTTTAAGCTCAGTTTTAGGAGTTCTCAAAATGGGGCTCCTAAAGGTGTCTTGATTGGGGAAAATTAAATTGGATATTAGGAATAAATGGTTATCAAGACAATCATTATGCCTTCTTACATTTTGATCCATTTCCATACATAAATCCTAACAATTTCTGCTAGCTAACCTCATAATGAGGTATTCCCTCTCTTAAAGGAAGTCAATTCCATTACTAAAAAACTATAGTAGGTACTCATGTCAACAAGGATTTCCTATATGAGCATGACACTGCCATAAATCAGAACTCCAGACAACCTATGGGGAAACCAATGCCTAGTGCAAAACAATGCAATGACTCTCCAAGGCCTCTCAGAAGTTGAACTGGTTGAACTCTTAATAAAAAGAGTACACTTTCTGGGAAAATGTTAAAAATTTTATATATAATCAATTGCCAACTTGAATAAACCTGAATTCTCATAGGTTGAGTTTCTATAAAACAAGTTCCCAGTGTAATTCTTGGAAAGTTCATTAAATGGAGCCAAAATCTTACCTCCCTTAAGCTTCCAATTTTTCCTAAAATGTCTTAAGGTCAATTTGAAATACATAAGACCCAAGTTTAAGTCTTGCCCTGGTTTTTAATCAGTTACACAAGGCATTTAATTTCAATCTACCTCAATTTATTTGTAAAATAAAGATAACATCTCTCATAGGGTTATGAGAATAAAATATAACATATATGAAAATTTGGCAAATCGTATAAAGTTCTTTGAGTTCTTTTGGTTTTGTCCAATTCTATATGATCCTATTTGGAGTTTTCCTTCCTTGTATCCCTTTGTCCCTTCCTCCCTTATCTTCTAACTTAGAATTGATACTAAGCATCAGTTCCAAAGATGAAGGGCAGTAAGTTGCTAGGCAATTACGGTTAGGTGACTTGCCCAGGGTCATGCAGCTAGGAGGTTTCTTGAGACCAAATTTGAATTCAGGAAGGTAAGTCTAATTGACTTCAGGTCCAATATTCTATCCACTATGCCACCTACCTTCCCCCTATATTATCTATGAGTACTATATTAGGTATTACCATCCCATATTGCAACTGTTCAAATACTTGTTCAAGGCTTATATATTCCAAACTAAATATGCTCAGTTCCTTCAACTGATCCTTGTCATTTGTGTGTGTGTGTGTGTGTGTGTGTGTGTATAACTTTTTTTTGTCTTCTAGAATGATCACCAAATTATCAATGTCTTCCTACCATCTGATGTCCAAAACTAAACACACAACTCCTGATATAGGTTATTCAGAGATCAAGACAATTGTTCTCCCACTTCCCTTATTCTCATACCACATTTTTATTGGCATATGCCTAATATCTCAGTAGTTGGTGTTTAATTTTTTTTTTTTTGTGGCTATCATGTCACATTTATTCCTATCTAGAGCTTTACAATCTACAGAAATGTCAAGGGTTTTGCAACGTGAATTCCTATCTGGTCAGGCATCCTCCATTGTACAGGTGATTGTCTAAACCTGAGTTTCCTCTTTATAGTCCATCTTAACAGATGTGGTGCATTATTGTTATGAGACAACGAAATGTGGAAGAATATGTGGAAGAATAACATTAATATTTGGAGGACCTCACTTCATTTTCTGCCTCTGACCCAGATTAGCAAGCAAATAACTTCTTAATTCTCCAGAATGCCTCAAAAACTTAAATTGCTACCCTTTATCTATGATAGGATTTTCTAGGGTTTTCTACTTGGTTGAAAGCAAATTGACCTATAGTTCCAACTTGTTGAGATTTAAAAAAAATATTCTGCCTCAATGGTCTAATGAATTGGATATCCTTGCTTTTCTTCATCTCATTACCTTCAACCAAGTCCTTGATAAAAATTTTTAATTCATTGGCATATGTTTAACATAGATTTATTTTGTAGATCTGAAGAAAAGTAAGCTAAATGTACAAGAAATCTGTGATTTATGTACAATCTTCCTTTGTATATGGAAATGCCTATTTTATTTCGTTTTGTAAAATTTGGAATAAAGAATATAAAGTGATGTTTATTAGGTAATGTTAATGTAATGTTAATGTGTTATGAAGGGTTTGTCCTCTGGTCTCTTAGGGACTACTTTTCACAATCAACACACTTCAGACCTATAATCACATGGCCTCTACCACCTGAAATGCATCCACCTTCATTATTATTAATTGAAGAGCACATTGAACTTAAAAATTGAGTCATGACCACCTAGACCAGTTGTCACAGAAAGACCCAGGCCTAGAAAGGACCAATTTATAACAAGGTTTATGACAACAGTCAGGAAAGAAAGAGGCATTTATTCTCTGAGAAAGGCTCACAAGCCAGATCAGGGAGAACCTAGTCTCCGAGTTCAGTGGGAGGAGATTGTATCAGAGTAGTTAAGCCTAAAAATCACAAAAACACTTGAGAGCAGTTCTTGGAGCTTCAAGCTTTGTGAGTTCTTATATGAGATCAGGGTTTTGAGGTAGCATGTATTTTCTTTTCTTGGGGAAAAAAAAAAGTATGCACCTATTTCCATGGGTTCCTTTGGCAATTTTCTTGGCATGAGCTATAAGGGATTGTGGGAATGTCAATTAGAATAGTTCTGATTGGCTATGATTTCTCCTTCATCGAGGTCTGAGGTCTCTTCAGGGAATGGGAGCTCAAGTGTATTGCAATAGTGTATTCATTTATCATTTCACTTCCATAAACACAAAAACCTTTGATAAATGGAAATTTGGGAAGAAAGTAACCATAGTGGAGACACGGAGAGGGGGTGGAATGAAGGACACCAAGGAGTGTAGGGGAAGCTCTCAGAAACATTTGACTGGATAGAATTCCATTGGTGCTCAGGAGAATTTGTGATGGCAGAAAGCACTAAAAGGGGTGACCAGCAAGTGGCAGTGTTGGACAAGAAGCAGGAATTGTTCCAGGTGCCCCAGAGGCCATACCTCAAGAATACTATGAAAATACTTGGTTAGCACTCAGCTGAAAATGTTCTCCTTGTGGGTTATGAATACTATTCTCATTACTTTGGGACCATGGTTTCAAGAAAATTAAAAGAAAAGTGGTCTAGACCTCTTCTTTGAAGGGTCTATAAGAACAATCCAGATTTTCACATTGACTCATTTGCAAAAAGAAAACTGACAGAATGTTGAAGAATTAAATCAGGCACAGACTTTTAACTTAAAAAACTTCAATATATTTAGACATTTGATTTCTGGCTTTTTCTTCTATTTTGAAAACCTAAGATGTTTAGCGTTACTAGTTTTACAAGTATTTTTATTAGGATTTCAGGATTCTGCAAAGCCAAAACTAGCAGTAGGGCTTTGACCCTCTTGTTAATGGGAGGGCAAAGTGATGGGGGGTTCCTTTTCTTGGCCATGAAGTTGCTGCCTCCAAGGTCCTGGGATCAATACAGTTATCACCTAGAATGCATCCTTCTATCAGAGTGGTCTGCTACCATTGTGTCTCACGTCTTGAGCATCTGTACCATGTAAAACATTTGCGATCATCAAGGGGTCAGTAGGTGGGAGGAAGAGCAGGGAAGATTTAATGCATCCTGGCTACTTTGTTCAACTCTCTCTCCACATATGGTAGGTACACAGCAGAGTAAGGTCAGTACTAGCTTTTTTTGGTTCCTAGTCACTTTTGCCTTCCCTTTATAATGTACTCTCTACTGTTATTAATAAAATTCTCACCAGCTTTCTGTCAATTTTTAGATCTTCTGGTGTTCCCTGAAACCTAACTTCCTTGTTATGGTACCATTCATCTTGGTACCCTCTCCAAGGTTTGACATTTCTTCTCTCAAAACACAAATACAGGGGGCAGCTGGGTAGCTCAGTGGATTGAGTACCAGGCCTACAGATGGGAGGTCCTAGGTTCAAATCTAGCCTCAGACACTTCCCAGCTATGTGACCCTGGGCAAGTCACTTGACCCCCATTGCCTACCCTTACCACTCTTCTGCCTTGGAGCCAATACACAGTATTGACTCCAAGATGGAAGGTAAGGGTTTAAAAAAAAACACAAATACATTGTACACAGTAACAAAAAATAATGTATGATGATCAACTATGAATGACAACTATTATCAACAAAGACAATTCCAAGAGATTATTGACCAAAAAAAAAAAAAAGATATCTACCAACATAGAAAGAAAAGATGAAGTCTGCAAGCAAATTGAAATATTCCATTCTTCACTTTATTTCTTTCATGAATTTTCTCCTTTTGTCAACATGAAGAACATGGAAATATGTATTTTATGATATTATATTTATAACCTATATCATTACCTGCCTTCTTGGGGAGGGAAGTGGAATGGGGGGGAAGGAGAGGACATGGATTGCAAAATATCAGAAAATTAATATT
The DNA here is from genome assembly GCF_016433145.1 of Gracilinanus agilis. Classification (NCBI taxonomy): domain Eukaryota; kingdom Metazoa; phylum Chordata; class Mammalia; order Didelphimorphia; family Didelphidae; genus Gracilinanus; species Gracilinanus agilis. The sequence goes on along the minus strand of NC_058131.1, from coordinate 199,647,359 downwards.
AAGAAATTGTGTTGACATTTAATCTGGAAAAAATATGAAAAAACTCATACAGAGGAAAGAGGAGGAATTGGCATATTCACTGCCAGTTTCAGAGCTTTTCTCTGCCACCATCCATTAGCAGTCACTTTTCTACATATAGAGTTTATCCATGCTGTCTAAAGCTTTGTCAACATTTACAAACCTTCAGGTCATTCTCCCTTTTCTTTAATAAGTCCAATACCTGATTCACAGCCATTTGTGCTAGCATTTACTTTATACCTGACTTTTCTGTTTCTCATCATCCTCAACTTCCATGATTTCTGTGTCAAATTTACCTCTCCCATCACAGGAATGGATATTTATCCAACTCTATTTTTATTTTTTGTTAGTTAAATGTAATAACAAATTTCCACATAAGTTTTCTGAATTGTCTCATTCCTTCCTTTCCTCCCTGCTCCTGAAACTGGCAAGCAATTCAATCTGAGTTATACATATATGATCCTATAAAACATTTCCATATTGTTCTGAATGGATATTTCTACTACTACACTTTGATCAGGTAAAAATGAAGTGTCCTAGGTCCTGGAATTCTTGATTATGGTTCTGGAATTTTCAAATCTAAGCAAAGTCATCTAGCAAAATTTTTAATACTAAGCTTCATTGGTTATTTTTGATTTGATATTATGGTCATTTCTGGGTATTCAATTCCTGCCATATTCGTAACAAATCAGCTAATCAGTTAATCAAAGCCAATAAAAATATTGATCACATTTCTCATTATATGCAATATTCCAAACCTATAGTTTTCTTCCTTTTTCCCCAATCTACTGAAAGGAGGAATGTGTTTCCTCATCTCTTTCCCAGAGATAATTGATCAGCATCAGAAATAATCTAGTTTGAGGAGAAAATGAAGTCAATATGACTTTAAAAATTCTGAGATAAAGAAGAAATTATTTAGATATAGAAGTGAAAAGGACCAGTCAAGTTACTCATATCAATTACTAGGTGCTAGGCACTGTGGGTAATCAACGTTCAAGCAACTTCCACTGAAGGTTACTGGATGGATTAATCCGCAGAATAATAGTCTTCTGAGTTAAGTACTGGACTTCAGATTCTCTATAGAGCAGGAGATCAGAGGTGTCAGAGATGGATGTGAACTGGAGGGATTTGAATAGGGTTTCATGGAAAGAAGGGACTTCCCCTGAACTTGGAAAGATGCAAAGTATATGGAGAGATATAAAAAGTGGGGAGAGTGGCAGCTAAGTGGCTCAGTGGATAGAGAGCCAGGCTTGGAGATGAGATTCTGGGGGTTCACATTTGGCCTCAGATACTTTCTAGCTGTGTGACCCTGGGCAAGTCACTTAACTCCAATTGCCTAGCCCCCACTACTCTTCTCAGTATCAATTCTAAGACAGTAGATAAGGGTTAAAGAAAAAAAGTGAGGTGGACAAATCCCAGGCTAAGGGAATTGTGTGAAGCAAAGATGTGTGTAAAGGATTCTGAGGATATCTAATGATAAGGAACCTTTTAGAGATGGAGTGCAAGGCCTTGCCTCCACCTCACCACTCCAGACAGATTACAGTGCCTGCCCCTCCCAGAGACCATGCGCTATGCCCCTCCTCCACAGAGACGTTGTGTCATGCCCTGCCCCACCTTACCCCACACTGGGGAGAGTAGAAGTGTTCCCATTGGGCTGCTGGGTGGGTGAAGTGAGAGATGTCCTCAGCAAGTGTAGAGAGGGTTGAGGGGATTGGCCGTAGCACTTGGCTCCCCTCTAGCTTTGCTGCCTGTGAGCTGCACACTTTACCATTGGGCTGCTGAGCAGAGGGGCAGGTGATGTGAAAAAATGTCATCAGGCACAGTGAAGAGGGGGAGGGAAGCAGCTGTACCAGAGTCCCTCTGCCTTTCTAGTAACCAACTCTGAGTGGGGAGGGTGACTGTGTGCCCACAGAGAGCGTTCTGCATGCCATCTTTGGCACCTGTGCCATAGATTTGCCATCATTGATATAGAACATCTCTGAGAATAGAGGCTTGGGAATACTCTGCTTCTTGATTTAGGAAATGGAATTGGATAGGTAGAGTGAAATGGGGATATGATAAGCCTTGGAAGTCAAACAGATAAATTTAGATTTAAAGAGGATTTAGATTTAAGAGAAAACTAGTGAGAAAGAATTGTTTAAAAATAACTTCTGAATACAATGTAGAACATGCATCTTCAGAAATAATTTCTTTAGTTTTAGGCTTATCCAGTGGAATTTTAGTGACATTGGAACCTGCTCCCCTTCTCTGGTTAGAAATTTATTCCTTTGGATCAAGAATTGCCCTTTTCTCTCTGTCCTCTTTTATTTTTATTTTTATTTATCTTTCATTTATTTAGAATATTTTTCCATGGTTCCATGATTCATGATTTTTCCCATCACTCTTCTCTCTTCCCTCCTGGAACTGCAAGCAATTCCACTAGGTTATACATATAGCATTGTTCAAAACCTATTTCCATGTTATTCATATTTGTAATAGAGTGATCTTTTAACATCAAAACCCTTATCATAAATCCATCAGACCAAATGATTGATCATATGTTTTCTCCTCTGCATTTCTTTTTTCTACTCTCTTTTCTCTTAAAAAGCAACATGAAGCATGCAATTTTTCAAATGTTTATTTGGGTTTATATTTGGAGGTTTTTGTTTTATAAGATTACTCCCCAAAATGAATAATATGGAAATATGTTTTGCACAAAAATATATGTATAACCCAGATCAAATTGCCTTCCAGCACTGGGATGTGGGAGGGAAGGAGGGAGAGAAATATGTTCAATAATATAACTTAGGAGAACTTGTGTGGAAATTTGTTATTACATGTAATTGGTAAAATGTATATGTACATATATAGAAATAAAAAATAAAAAGCAATATGACATAAAGCATGTCATATAATTCACTAGCATGACACCTATGGATACTTTTCCAGTACTATTACATATAACTCCTTCTATGTGTTCCATGTATTTTGTGGTTCAGACAGAATGACCTTACTCTTCCTCACACATGGTGCTCCTCTTGCCTTCATACCTTTGCAAGGGTTATCCCCATGCCCAGAATGATCTCTTTGTTCCTGGCCACTGTCCAGAATCCCTGGTTTCCTTTAACACAACTCATCATCTTTTTTTTTTTGAAAATTTTAATTAATTAATGTATAATATTTTTCCATGCGTCATGATTCATGTTCTTTCTTTCCCCTCTTCCCATCCGCCTCCCATAGCCGACACACAATTCCGCTGGGCTTTACATGTGTCATTGATCAAGACTTATTTCAATATTATTAATATTTGCATTTGAGTGATTGCTTAGAGTCTACATCCCCAATCATATCCCCATCAACCCACGTGATCAAACAGTTGTTTTTCTTCTGCATTTCTACTCCCACTGTTCTTCCTCTGAATGTGGGTAGTGTTCTTTCTCATAAGTCCCTCAGAATTGTCCTGGATCATTGCATTGCTGCTAGTATAGAAGTCCATTACATTTGATTTTACCACAGTGTATCAGCCTCTGTGTACAATGTTCTTCTGGCTCTGCTCCTTTCATTCTGCATCAGTTCCTGGAGGTTGTTCCAGTTCACATGGAATTCCTCCAGTTCATTATTCCTTTCAGCACAATAGTACTCCTTCACCAACAGATACCTTTGCATGAGACCTTTCCTTGTTTGACTACTAGTTTCTTTCTTTTCTTCTTTTTAAAAATTTTCTTATTTCTTTTCCAGATTACATGTTGATACAATTTTCGATAGTAGTTTTTTGATATTTTGTAATACATGTTCTCTCCCTCCATCCAATCCCCTTTCCCAAGATGGCAGTTAATATAATATAGGTTATGCATGTGTTACACAATACACATTTCCATGATCATCATATTGTGAAAGAAGGCACATATTACTTACACTGGAGAAAAATTCATGGAGGAAATAAAGTGAAGAATGGTGCGTTTCAATCTGCATTAAGATTCTCAGTTCCTTTTTATGGCAGTGGAGAGCCTTTTTCATCACGAGTTCTTTGGAGCTGTCCTGGATCCTTGCATTACTGATAGTAGTCATCATTCACAGTTGATCTTATTGTTGTTACTGTGTACAAAATTCTTGTGGTTCTGCTCACTTCATTTTGCATTATTTCATATAGTAGTCTTTCCAGATTTTTTTTGTCATTTCTTATGGCACAACAGTATTCCATTACAGTCATTTACCACAACTTGTTCAGTCATTCCGCAGTTGATGAACATCCTCTCAGTTTCCAGTTCTTTGCCACCACAGAAATTGAATATTTTTATAGAAACAGGTTCTTTTCCCTTTTTATCCCTCTGGGATACAGACCTACTAGTGGTAAGGAAGTGTTTGCTACATTTTAACATTTCCTTGCATCTGCTTTGTTTGGGCTTTTAATAAACTCGTATACAGTTTGAGAATGTTGTTTTCTCCTAGCGTAGTGTGAACTCTCCAAGGAATGGGATTGTGTTGTTTTTGCCTTTGTATCTTTTGGGTCTAGCACAGAGCTTAGAACATAGAAGTCTCTTAATAAATGTTCATTGATTCATTGATTCACTATGACATTCCTGGTTCATGACTAACAGAAATAGTGATGTTGATTAATAACAATGTCTCCAAAGAGGGAAAAATTCTATGATTCTTTAATTTGCCCCATGACACCCATATGTCTTTGGATTAATTTGTGGGTGGTAAGATCAAGACAAAATGCTTAACTTCAAGCTCTATAGTTCAGTGCCATCTGAAGTGCTTAAGATGGAGTAATTCACATTTGTCTGAGGCTCAGGGAATGCTAAACTGATTTATATTATATTGCAATAAGAGGAATTATGTTGCATCTAGCCTAATTGCAGTTCCTTCACATCTGGCAGGCAGCAAAGCCCAGAGACAATCACCTAAAAAAACAAAAACAAATAAACACACAAAAAAGGAAATTAACATTGAAATTGAAAGTTAAGTGGATAAAAAGTAAACTGGGAAATTATTCTATAGAACATATGATACAGTTGCATAAATAGACCAAATGTAATTACCAGCAAAGAGATTTGGTTCTTTTTTTGAGCTCTTGGCACTCTTGGAGATTTGGTATAAGGAGCCACCTTTTAAATCAGTCACATCCCAGTCAAAAATAAATTTATGGAAAAACACAATAGTGTTAATGTCAGATATATAGCATTTTACTATTTGCAAAGACTCTTCATAACAATCCTACAAAAGAGATAGTGAAAGTATTAGGATTAAAGACTGGAGTTGTAATTTCCCTGATATAGGGACCAGGCTGGCACCTTTTATGCAACTTAGGTATAGTCTTAGAAATTTCCTAGAACACTCAGAGGTTAAGTGACTTGCCAGGGTCACAAAGCATGTATCAGGGCTCAATTTGAACCCAGATTTTCTTGAATCCGAGACTGGCTGTTTCAGTAGTTTCTCTAGAAAATATTATTATCCCAATCCTACAGAGAAGAAAACTGAGGGCCAGTCAGGGAAAGGGAATTACCCAAATTTGGTTTAGCTATTAACTGTAGGTCTCTTAGGGCTCCTGATTCAAACTACTGCCCTTTCTACAGAGTAGGATTCTGGGAACATTTTTTTAAAAATCCCAATAGTTCTTTCCCCTTGGAACAAAACCCCAAGGTTGCTATCCTCTCTCCTATAGTACCTACCATTCTCAATTGGTTCCATTCAATAAACATTTATTGAGTGAGCTCAAACTCTATCATAGAATACAGAATCTTTCCTGGTGACAGGTTCTAACTCCAAAGTCTATATTTTCAAGAGCATCAAAGATCTATTTATTACTTTTATTTCCTTATCCCAGTTTTGATTTAGAAAAGAACACATTTATGAACTTCAGCAGCAGTTCTAAAATTAAAGAATTAGTCATTCTAGAGAATTATTTTTATTTTTAAATTTTATTTTATTGTCATGCAAAACACACTTCCATATTGATCATTAAGCACATTTATGCATAACCAAAACCCCAAAATAAAACCATAAATACACTGACATGAAAGATGACTCCTACAGTTCTTTCTCTGGAGGTGGATAGCATTCCCTGTCATAAGTCTTTCAGGATTATTCAAGATCAGTGCAAGAGAATAATTGGTATAGAGGGAAAAAATGACATCCAGAGTGTGAAACTGACTTTCCTAGAAGCATACAGTTAGTTGTTTGAGGAGGGATTAAGAGAAAGGGAAGTGAAATCAGATAACCCTGTGCATTACTAGTTGGAAAGGCTGGTTTTCAGAGACTTGCTTAGTATAATATTAAATCCATTGCTTTCCATTTTTGGAATTGAAAGAGAAAAATTTAGTGTGGCTATATCCCTAGATTCCTTAATAGTTGGAGCAAAAAACTCTTAGAGGTAGTGTGTTATTCCAAGGAGAGCAATGAACTTGATAGCACAGGGTCCGGATTGGAATTATTGTTCTGTCAAGTCTTATGTGTGGCCCTGGCCAAGCAACTTTAGAACTTCAGACCTTAATTTCCTCTTCGATAAAGTGGAGGAGATGAGTGGAAGAGAATAATAAATACCAAAAAAAAAAAAAAAAAAAAGAAAAGAAAAAACTATTGATAAAACTTTAAAAAACAAACAAACCTAAAAGGGATCAAAAGGAAATTCAAGAAACAAAGATAGCTAGTATGGCGTTGGAGTTAGTGTTAAATTTGATATATATTTTCAAAAAACAATTTGTATGTAATTGGGATTTATAATATTCTATACAAATCTATTTGTTCTTTGAATATTTACCAAGTTTATATTATTAAAAATATTTAAAAAATTATAAGTAATGAGAAGGATTGGACTAATGTCTTAGATCTGCTTCCTGGTTCTGTGAATTCTATAATATTAATAATATAATCATAATAGATAATATCTATCTAGTGATTTAGATTTATTAAGCTCTTCGCACATATTATCACATTTGCTTCTCACACTACCTCTGGAAGGTCGGTGCTATCTCTATTTTACAGATGAAAAAACTGAGTCTGAGAGGGGTTAAGTGACTTACCCAGAGTCATACAGCTAGTAACTGTCTGAGATAGGATTTGAACTCAGATCTTTCTGGCTCCAAGTCTAGCACTTTATCCATTCTACCTCACAGAGGGACACAAATCCATCAAACTTGAAGAGAAGAAGATATAGGACCACTAAAAAGTAAACATCCAAAAGATGAGTAAAATATTTATCTACAAGGTAATGGTGAGAATAAATGCTAAAAGGTAAACTTTAGGGGGCAGGTAGATGGCTCAGTGGAAAAAAAGATAGGAAGTCCTGGGTTCAAATGTGACTTCAGATACTTCCTAGCTGTGTGTCCCTGGGCAAGTCACTTAATCCCCATTGCCTTGCCCTTACCACCTCTTCTGACTTAGACTCAAGTCTAAGACAGAAGGGAAGGATCTAAAAAAAAAAAAAAAAAAGTAAACCTCAGAATGTTATAGAAATATCAGTGGATATTGGAGATATGAGTTTTATAGAAGTATATACTTTCAAGTTTCTAATTCTAAGCTCTAAGGTCTTGCTCAAAGGAACAGGAAATAAACGCAGAAATGCACTCACTATGTTATTGATACAGAGCTAGTTTGCTAGCCATAGAAGAACAGTAAAATTCATAATAGTAATCGGTATTTTGGTCTTCTTGGCTGAAAAATTCTGAGAACTTCTGAGGATCCAGAGAAAGGTTCTCTGCCTTTATAAAGAGATAATCCTGCAGTTTATAAGCATTTATAAAGTCTCAACTATGTGCTAATGTAGTATATACTCTTCAAATTCCTATTTATACTTGCAGATTGCTTCTTGCCCCGACAGGGTAACTTCTCTTCTTAGGGCTGATCCTTAGGGTTTGGGAAATCCTTTTTTTTAATCTTTTAATTCTATTTTTAAATGTATTTTAGTTTTTTACTTCTTTTTTTTTTTACTATTCTTTAAAAATTTTGAGTTTCAAATTTTCTTCCTCTTTCCCAGCCCTCCCCCACCTACTGAAAAGGCAAACAATATATCATTTATACATGTGAAATCATGGAAAACATCCTTATAAGTCATGTTTTTTTAAAAGCTAAAAAAATAAAGAAAGTGAGAAAATTATACTTCAATTTGCTTTGGACTTCATCAGGTCTCTCTCTGGAGGTAGCTAACATTTTTCTATCATGAGTCCTTTGGAATTGTCATGGACCATTGTATTGATCAGAGCAGCCAAGTCTTTCACAGTTGATCATCATTACAACATTGCTTTTACTAGGAACGGTGATCTTCCAGTTCTCACTTCACTTCACTCACTTCATAAAGGTCTTGACATTTTTTTCTAAAACCATCCTCAGTCATGATTCCCCACAGCACAATAATGTCCCTTCCTATGCATATGCTACAACTTATTTAGCTATTCCCCAATTGACGAGCATCCCTTCAATTTCCAGTTCTTTGCCACCACAAAGAGAGCTGCTGTAAATATTTGTGTACATATAGATCCTTTTCCTTTTGCTTTGATCTCTTTGTTATACAGACCTAGTAGTGGTATTACTGGATCAGAGGATATGAACAGTTTTATAGCCCTTTGGGAATAGTTCTAAATTGTTCTCTAGAATACTTCAATAGGGGTTTGTTAATGTACATATTTTTAGTAGTAGCTTTCTAATGCAATAATTGAAGAATCCTCACAGAATAAATAGCTATTTAGACTTAGATATTTGAAATAGCTATGTTCTAAGCTGGTATAATAAGAACAGTTTATTATAGATAAAAACAAAATGAAACAAAACATATCCCCAAACCAAGGACATTTTCCTCTTCAGGCAAATGTAAAATCTGGGAGAAAGTGGGCTCAAAATTAGAGCACATGGTATGGCAATGGGGCAACACAGTTTCTGGAAGTACTTTTTTTTTAAACCCTTAATTTCTGTGTATTGGCTCGTAGGTGGAAGAGTGGTAAGGGTGGGCAGTGGAGGTCAAGTGACTGACTTGCCCAGGGTCACACAGCTGGGAAGTGTCTGAGGCCAGATTTGAACCTAGGACCTCCCGTCTCTAGACCTGACTGAGCTACCCAGCTGCCCCCTGGAAGTACTTTTCTATCTTTATGAAGTTTTCCTTAAATTTAGTATAGCTGTCTGCTAGACTTCTCATGAGATCTAAAGCTACTTAGTCTCAATTTCACTAGTTTGTGCTTGGCTCCAAATGTAGACATTTGCCACTAGTCACTACTATTCTTGGGACACTTCTAGGATGCCAATGAGAAATCTAAGTATTACAAATGTATAGAGTTCACAAGGTTGTCTTCCAGTCAACAGGAGGAGAAAGAAACTCCACTCCCTTTTGTCTAACACAAAGTGACTCCTTTTCCGGGGCTTGGTTAGAATTGTTTTCTATTTTGGACTTGCAGTTACTCCAATGCTAGGTTCTAAGTTGGTTTGTTTGTCTCCCTTTTTAGACTGTAAACTCTTGATAGTAGGTACTATTTTTTTTTGCCTTTCTTTGTGTCAATACTCAGCACAGTGCCAGGCATATAGTGACACTTAATAACTGTCTATTAACTGATGTTCTATATTATAGAAGACCAACAGAGTGTACATTAGTTTTATGCTATTGATTCAGGCAAGTTTCAGGACTGCTAATATTTAGCTATATATCTAGTCTGCAAGATAATGATCATTTTATCTTGATATCTGCCATCCTTCAAATGACTCTAGCCTAAGGGTATATTAGGTCCAGAGCAAAGATAATTTCTCTGATTTCTCTTAAGGAGTAGGGTAGCCCTAATCTTGGACAACTTAGCTCTTTCCCAAGAACTGTTGATTATACAAAAGACCATTGCAAAGAATGATAACAAGTAAACCTATTTTATCAAAGCAAACCAGTAAACAAATGGGAAAAGTCCTAAAGATTAGAATATACCAAAGAATACACAAAAGTAAAAGGATGCTTCACTGAAAGTAAGATAAGATCATATTTCACATAGATAGAAAGAGAAAAATCTCACCTAAGACAAGCTCTCAGCAGTGTAGCATTGCAAGTCTTTAAGGTCAAGGAACATGATGGGACTGGCTTCTGTCCGTAGATATGGCACAAAAACTCTAAGATTTCTATTCAATGTGTGTCTCTCTTTCAACCACTTCTCTGAAGGCCCCTTATGAAATGTTTCCCCAACCAACTGAAGTGAATTCTTTATTCAGTTATGCATAATCACACTCAGCATTCTTTTAGCCAAGTCATGTTCAGAGAAGTCATGTCTCCTCTTCCTAAAGACACATGTGGTTGTGGGAGAGCACTTTCTAGTTTATAGAGAAAATGTTTTGTTACCATTGTTCTTATGAAGTCAGCTTAGTAGATGCTTTTGTTCTGAATTGTGTCTGTTGACTGACTATTAAAAAGAGAACAATGATGGGAGCTTATAAGCTATAGTTTTATGGTTAAATCCTTCCAAAGCCTGGCTCTAATTTACGTTTCCAGTTTTATTAAAATCCTGTTCACATACTCTAACTTCCAATCAAACTGGGTTAGTAGCCCATTCTTTGAAATTAATGTTCAATCTTCTGCCTCCTGTGCATAAGTGTAAACCTTTCTCCAAGCCTATAGTACACTCTTCTTCTTCTTCTTCTTCTTCTTCTTCTTCTTCTTCTTCTTC
>NC_058131.1:199576462-199636357 GCF_016433145.1 Gracilinanus agilis | reverse complement strand
TGTATAAGAGACAGCTTCTTCTTCTTCTTCTTCTTCTTCTTCTTCTTCTTCTTCTTCTTCTTCTTCTTCTTCTTCTTCTTCTTCTTCTTCTTCTTCTTCTCCTTCACGTCTGCTTGCCTGAATTCTTATCTTCTTTTAAAGATGCCACTTAGGTGTCACTTCCTGAAGCTTTATCTCATTTCTTCCCAGTTGCTAGTGCTTTCTCAACTGAAATGATCTCATATTTACTTTTTTGTAAATATGATTGTAGTGGTGGGGTGATTAATAGAGTCCCTCTTACATCATCCCTCTTACATATACATATAATATCCTTTCCTGAATAGAATATAAATTACCAGAGAGTAGGTATTATTCTCCTTTGTCTTTGGGATCATAGCTCATAAGTTGGAAATACAAAGAAAGGTCAACACTAGTACTTATTCTCCACGAAATCACAAAGAATTACCAGTAACTTGCACATAATAGTCAATAAATGTTTATTGTGTTAAATTGAGCAATCTTAAAGGGCTATAGAAATATGGACTATTATTATACTAAAATGAACTTGGACTATCTGATTTCCAAGATTCATTTTAGCTCTAATAACTTATGATTAAATGAACCAGTACAATGTAAACTCTTTTAGCTTAGGTATTTTTCCCCCTTTTATGCCTCTAGAACCTAATACATAACAGGTTCTTACCAAATGTTTCTTGGATTAGATTGGAGTCAGTGAGATAAGGCAGAAGGCTTGCTATATTGGAAAGAACATTGAATTTGGAATTACATGAAATAGAAACAAATTTTAATGCTGAGACTTTATACTTATGTTATCTTGATGAGCAAGTTATTTAGTTTTTCTGGTTCATAACATCCTCCTTGCAAAATGAGGGAACTAGACTAGCTGATTTCTAGAATCTTTTTTTAAAAATCGGTATCATTTATGAGTTTTTGGAAGAAAAATAAAACAATGAATACATCCATGGAAAAGAAAACACCAAAAACATAGTCCTCCTTTAATCCCTTATGAATTTCTTATTTCTTTATCTTTACTTAGAAAGTAGTGATCACATGGCAAAAGTTTTCTGGGCACTGGACCACTAATATTTGGGAGGGTATTGAAAAAGGTATATTTCTGTGGTCAAAGAATTCCTGCTGCAGTCTTTAAAATTTAAAAGTTTTGTTATCTTATTTTTCTCAATTCTATATAACAATTTAAACACATATTTTTCTGAAATTTTGAATTCCAGATTGTCTATTTCCTTATCCCTCTTTGAGATGGTAAGCAGTTTGGTCTGGGTTATACATATATAATCATGGAAAGCATATTTTCATATTGATTGTGGTATGAAAGAATACTCATATAAGACCAAAACCCCCAAATAAACACATATACAAATAAAATTAAGTGAAAAATTGTATGCATTCAGAATCCATCAGTTCTTTCTCTAAAGGTGGATAGGACTTTCCCCCTTAGGTCCTTAAGAATTGTCTTGGATCACTGTATTGCTGAGAATAGCTAAGTCTTTCACAAATGATTGTCATACAATATTGTTGTTACTGTATTGTTCTTCTGGTTCTACTTACTTAACTCTGTATTAGTTCATGTAGGTCTTTTTAGGTTTTTCTGAAATCATCCTGTTCATCATTTCTTATATTTCAATAACATTCCATAAAATCATATACCACAATTTGTTTAGGCATTTCCTGATTGATGAACATCCCCATAATTTATAATTCCCTGCCACCACAAAAAATGTTTCTGTAAAAAATTTTGTACAAATAGATATTTCACTCTGCCTTTAAAAAATTGTTTGGAAAGACAAAGTGGTCATATTTCTGGATGAAAGAGTAGGCATAGTTTTGTAGACCTTGGGGTATAGTTCCAAATTGCTTCTCCAAATGGGGTTGGATCAATTTATACTTTCACCAACAATTCATTAGTGTCCTAATTTTCTACAATATTTATTATTTTCCTTTACTATTATATTAGCCAGCCTAATAGGTGTGAGGTGGTACCTTAGAGTTGTTTTAATTTGCATTTCTCTAATTAATTATGATTTACAATGTTTTTTCACGTGACTATAGATAGCTTTGATTTTTTCATCTGAAAGCTATTTATATCTTTTAACTATTTGTCAATTGGGAATGACTTGCATTTTTATAAATGTGACTCAGTCCTCTACATACTTGAGAAATCAAATCTTTTTCTGAGAAATTTGCTATGAAAATTTTTTTTCTCAGTTTTTTGTTTCCCTTCTTAGTTTAGTTGTATGAGTCTATTTGTATAAAACCTTTTTGATTTAATGTGATCAAAATTATCCATTTGACATCTTCTAATATTATCTATCTCTTGTTTAGTCATACATTCTTCCCTTATTGATATGTCTGACAGTTAAACTATTCCATTCTCCTCTAATTTGGTTATGATATTGCCTTTTATGTCTAAATCAGATATTCATTTTGGCTTTATCTTGTTGTATTATAGGGTGTGAGATATTGGTTTATATATAGTTTCTGCCATAGTTTTCCAATTTTACCAGCAGTTTTTGGTCAAATAGTGAGTTCTTGTCCCAAAACTGGGATCTTTGGGTTTATCAAATACTAGATTGCTATGGTCATTTACAACGGTACATTGTACACCTAATCTATTCCATTGACCTATCATTCTTTATCTTAGCCAGTTCTAGATTGTTTTGCTGATTATTGCTTAATAGTATAGTTTGAGATCTGGTAATGCTAGGCCACCTTCCTTCACATTTTTTTTCATTCATTCCTTTGCTATTCTTGACCTTTTGTTCTTCCTTATGAATTTTGTTATTATTTTTCTACTTCTATAAAATTAATTTTGATCCTGTTGCAGTCTTAGACAACATTAAGATAAACATTATCAACTTCTGCCTTAGTCTCTTAAATAAGTTACTGCTGACAAGAGATGAGAGGTAGACAGAGAAAAGGAATTCCATTCAGAAATTTAATAGATATAGATCAATTGACATGAGAAGGTGATCAAATAAGAATGACCTGTCAACCAATAATTGACTTGCCAATTTGAGAGAAATGTGAGAAATTTGTGAACTTTTTGTTTTGTTTGTGTTTTGGTAATTGTATTTCAAAATAACTGATTTCCTTTAGAAACTGTTAGAATTCAATTTTATTTATCCTATTTATTCTAAATCCTATTTAGAATCCTATATCTTATTTTATAGATTTAAAAACATTTTTCTAAGAAGGACTATATAGGATTCAACAGAATGACAAAAGGAGACCATGACACAATAAATGTTATGGATACCTGATTTAGAATATGCTTGCTGGTTGATTAACTATGTTTTACAAATTGCAAAGTCCTGTTAATTTTCACAAGCTTCTCTTCAAAAAAGGCTTATTTCTATATCAATATTTTTCTAGTGATACTCTAAGAATATGTCATGGAACACTGTGGTTTCTGAAAGATTGAATTTGGTAATTATGAATTATTAACCTAAAGGATGGTTAACAAGCACATGATTGGTATAATTAGACTATGACAAATAGCAAAGAACCTACTTTGGAGAAAATATGTATAGAATGTTAAAAAGAAATAAATGATCAATAAAAGATAGGCTGGACATATAGCAAGTACAAGAAATAGTCTCTAGACAGTTCATGTGCTCCATTGATATACTTGTCCATTCACAAAGACATAGATGATTTTGGGAAACTGTTGTTTGTTATTGTTATTTATTATTTATTATTGTTACAATATTGTGTTTGTCCCTGGGGGTGAGGTTGTGGGAGTGGGGGGATGCCTTGAAATGTCTCTTATAAAAAGAAAAAAATCAATATAGATTTAAAAAAAGAAGTTATATAATGTCTAAAGAAGTTTTTATTAGAGTTTTTTGTTCTTAATCATTCTGCCCTTCAAAATTAAAACGTCTTGTTCTATGTACAGGGAAGTTGACCCTTGAATATATGTTTGGCATAAATTCAGAAGCACTCTAGTTTTAGAGAGGGCCTGATATACAGCAAAAGGTATTCTCCCAATTCTTTACTAAATAGAAGTGCTAAGGGAATTTGCCTTAAGGATAAAATTCTAATATTTTATTTGGATCTAACTATTTCTATTTCTTCCAGAGCTCCAAAAATCCAGGCCATAAAACAATACTATTTGAGATGACCCCAGGATGTGGTCTCTAGTGATCTGGGGATGCTATTCCGACCTGTGGAAGGTTTGGAGGATAGCACTGCTATGCTGTTTGCAAAGCTTAGGTCACATTGAAAAGATTAGGTAGAAGTTGATTGTGATATCTCCAGTCTATTTTGCCTTGTGAGATCACAATGTTCTTTTACCTGCAAGTCCCAATACTCAGCTAATTGGAACCACCTTTCTCCTTATTAGTTTCATCTTTTCACTCTCTTTATTCTCTACATCCAGGTTCTCTGACATCTAGATTAACATACAGGAAAAGATTGAGTTCTATCAATTCACAATTTTTTCCTGAAAATAATATCCAACCCTGATATAAAGTGTCTTTAAGGGTTGTATTGCTCAATTGGGGAAGATAGGAGGTACAGTGATTAGATCACTGAACTTGGAGTCAAGAAGATCAGAGTTCAAATCCAGTTTCAGACTTTTTTGAATTACCATTTATTTTTATTTATTTATTTTATTTTAAAATATTTTTCCATGTTTACATGATTCATTTTCTTTTCCTCTCCTCTTCCCTCCCCACTATCAGAGCTAACAAACCATTCCACTGGATTGTACAATTGTTATCTCTTGATACCTATTTCCGTATTATTCATTTTTGCTATAGAGCAATTTTTTAAAACTTAAACCCCAAATCACATTCCCTTATATACACGTGATAAGTAATGTCATATTTTTTGCCTTTGCATTTCTACTCCCATAGTCCTTTCTCTCAATGTGGATAGCATTCTTTTACATAAGTCCTTCAGGAATGTCCTGGCTTATTGCATTGCTACTAGTAGCAAAGTCCATTACACTGAATTTTTCCACAATGTTTACCTTCTGTGTTCAATGTTCTTCTGGTTTTGCTCATCTCACTCTGCATCAGTTCACTGAGAAACTCCCAGTTCATATAGAAAGCCTCCAGATCATTAATCCTTATAGCACAATAGTATTCCATCACCATCATATACCACAATTTGCTCAACCATTCTCCAATTGAGGGACACTCCCTCATTTTCCAATTTTTTTTTTGCCACCACAAAGAGCACAGCTTTGAATATTTTTGTTCAAATATTTTTCCTTGACATCTCTTTAGGGTACAAACCCAGCAGTGGTATTGCTGGATCAAAGGGTATGCATTCTTTTAAAGTCCTTTGCACATAATTCCAAATTGCTTTCCAGACTGGTTGGATTAATTCACAAACCCACCAGCAAATGTATTAATGTCTTGATTTTGCCACATACCCTCCAACATCTGTTACCATTTATTTTTAAAAAAATATATAACAACATAATATATAACATAATAATATAATACATATGATTTGTTCCATTACAGTCATATACCACAATTTGTTCAGCCATTCCCTTATTGATGGATAATTCAGTTTCCAGTTCTTTGCCACCACAAAAAGAGCTACTAAATATTTTAGAATATATGCTTTCTTTTCCTTGATCACTTTAGGAAATATAAACTTGTATTATTGGTCATAAGGTATATACAGTTTTATAACTCTTTAAGTATAATTCTCTATTGCTCTCCAAAATGGTTGTGTCAGTTTAGATCCACCAACAATGTATTAGCATCCTTATTTTTCCATAACTCCTTCAAAATGTTATTGTGTCCTTTTGTCAATTTAGTCAATCTGATATGTATGAGACGACATAACAGAATTGTTTTTATTTGCATTTCTCAAATAGTAATGATTTAGAGCATTATTTCATATAGTTATTGATTTTTTTCATATCTTTTGAACATATATCAATTGGAAATGGTCATATTCTTAAATATTTGACAAGGTTCTCCAAATATTTTATATAAGAGATCTTTCCTTATCTGAGAGATTGTCTATAAATATGTTTTCCAAACTTATTGCAAATCTTCTAATCTTAACTACACTGGTTTTATTTGTTCAAAACTTTTTCAATTCAATGTATTCAAAATTATCCATTTTATATCTCACAGTGTTGTCTCTTGTTTATTCCTAAGTCCTTCTACTATTCATGAATCTGATAAATAATATGTTCCCTGTTCTAATTTGTTTGTAATATCTCCCTTTATACCTAGGTCATGTACCCATTTTGATCTTGTCTTGGTAAATGATGTAAAATATTAGTTAATATCTGATTTCTACAAAATTGCCTTCTAATTTTTCCAATAATTTTTTACCAAATAGTGAATTCTTATTCTAAAAACTTGAAACTTTGCCTTTGTCAAATACAAGGTTGCCATATAATCTTTTATGATTATTTGTTGTCTCAGACTCTTACTATCTATGTTACCCTGAGCAAGGAAGCCACTTAACCCTATTCACCTCATTTTCCTTATGTGCAAGATGAGCTTGAAAAAGAAATGGTAAAAACACTCCAGAATATTTGCTAAGAAAACCCAAATGAGTTCACAAAAGTTGGACATGACTGGAATAACTAAACAATAATTATTGTTCAATATTATAAGTATGTAGGAAGAAAAAATATTGTTCCAAAGGAGAAGTTGCAAAGTTACAGAAGTCTATTGGCACTCCAAGAATCTCAGAGTGGGAAGGGACCTCAGGTTATCTGAACCAACCCATATCTAAACAAGTATTCCCCCACTATCCCAGACAAATGCTTATCTAGCCCTTGCTGGAAGAATTCTAAGGAGGGGTAAGGACACCAACATTCCACTTTCCTTTTAGCTCTAATTGTTGGGACATTTTTGTTTATGGTCAGTGTAAATCTACTCTGCATTTCCACCTCTTGCATCCTGGTTATGAAATAAACACATTCACAGGGAATCAAACCTCGAATTTTAGTTCCTTCCCCCCTTCCTCCCTTAATTTACCCCTTTTCCTTTCTTCTGTGGGAGGATGTAAGCTCAGTACTAGATTTTTAATCTAAATCTATTTGGTTTGAAAAGGCTGTGAATGAGGCTCCTCCTAAAATCTGCTTATCCAAACTACATTTTCTTTCATAGAAACTCCAAGTCAGTGGCAGATAGATCTTTTTCGGGTCAAAACCTATATTTTTTTGTGCAGAAAATTCTATCAGTATACTTTCCCCTAAATTGTAAATCTCAGGACATATAGTACTAGTTTTTGTTAAGCAGGCTAAAAAAGGCAGCTAGGTGGCTCAATTGGATGAAGGAGCAAGTAAGTGTTTGAAAAAGAAAAGGAAAGAAAGGATATGCTTTAGAAGTCTAGAAGCTTAGAATCTTTACTACCTTTTGAATGAGGAGAGTAACTTAATCCCTTGAGGCCTTATTTTTCTTACTGAGAAATGAGTTGGTTCTGAGACAGAAAGTAAGGTTTCTTTTTTTTTTAAACAGAAAAAAAAAAAGCAGGCTAAGAGATTGAAATGGCCAACTTGAGATGTTGAGAAGCAAGGCAGTGGAGGAGAATAGAAAAAGCACTGGGTTTGATTTAAATTTGTGCCCATGCTATAACACTGACCATAAATGTGAGCTAGTCATATAAGTGTTCTGAATCAGTTTCCTTATCTGCATTGTTCGTTGCATCACAGACCTTTCCAAATCTTCTTTACCCCTACTACCTAAAGTCTCGGAAGCTTTTTCTCCCCATTAAACTATCCTCTCTGTCCTGAGTGGTTTGACTGAGACAAATTTACTCTTCAGGCCTTACTGATGAAATTGGTTCATTTTATCAGTTTCCCAAACTGGCCCCTGAGTCCTCTCTAAAAGGCTCATGGCTTTAAGGTACACATCCTAGGTCACATAGATCCTCTTCTAATCTTCCCTGCATCCTGATTTTGTTTCAGGTTTCCTTTAAGACTTAGTTTTTCCTTCTTTTAAAAAAACAAAATAAAATAAATTTTATTTTAATAAATTTCCTTGTAAATTTTCTATCTGAATTGTCTCTCTCCCTTCTTCCCTTCCCTCTCCTAGAGCAGGCAAGCAATTCAGTCTGGGTTATACATGTATTATTACTCAAATTAGTTTTTTCTTCTTATTCAGACTCATCTTGCTTATATTCTGATGATTACCACATTTTTTTTAAACCCTTAACTTCTATGTATTGGCTCATAGGTGGAAGAGTGGTAAGGGTAGGCAATGGGGGTCAAGTGACTTGCCCAGGGTCACACAGCTGGGAAGTGGCTGAGGCAGGGTTTGAACCTAGGACCTCCTGTCTCTAGGCCTGACTCTCAATCCACTGAGCTACCCAGCTGCCCCCTCACCACATTTTTTTAAATTTTGTTTTTGAGACTGTTTAGCTTCTAACTTATTGGTAAGACTAGAATGATAGACAAAAACTAGAACCAGTAAACAATTATCTTTCTCTTTTAATTGTTCTTTTCTTGCTTTCTAATTCCTGATTCAAACACACACACACACACACACACACACACACACACACACACACACACACACAGACTCTTTAGCCAAACAGTAAGTAATGAACAATTCTCCTCCAACAAGGTTATGTTATCATAGTGGTATTTACCTTTCTGCTTCAGTGGAGTGGAGCAAAACATTCTTGGTCTGAAACCAGGCATAATTGTCTACACACAGAAATCCTAATGAGGTCGTTTGTGGGTACTAGTTATTTGATACTCTTCTATCTTCACTGAGTAACTGAGATGATTTCAACAATGACTGTTGATCATTTGACATTGAAAAAAGTATCATTTTAATCTAGTTATATTTGGATGAAGTACCTTCACATTCTGACTCCAACTATATCTTTTCCCTACTTTTCCATTCAATTCAAATAATCTCTATTTACATATTTGTATATCTGTCTATCTGTCTGTCTGTCTGTCTGTCTGTCTGTCTCTCTCTCTCTCTCTCTCTCTCTCTCCCTACCTATGTCCTATCACTACTTGAGACTGACTCTCTCTATCTCACCCTAGCTGGAAGTTTGTGGCTATACTGACCAATTCAAATGCTAATTTGACTTTCAATTTAATGTTTAAGTTCTGTTCCTATTATAGAGGATTGGGATGGGAAAGGGTACTGTCCCAAATGTCAAGCTTTTATGAATTGCTGTTTTCAGAGCTAGTTTGGGGGGTTTGGAAGTTTTTAGGGTCTCTGAGGTGCTGTGATTGAGGAGAGGTGTAGTTATGGCTCTTCTGGTCTGCACTCTGGACCTTACCCAGTAAAGGGCCTCTGATGGGGTGGGATTTCAATCTATACTGCTCCTCAAGGGCCCTTCCTATGTTGGTACCAGAAATGATATTGTTTCTCAATGTCCTTGCTTCCTTGTGACTGAAAGTGCCACTCTCCACCCTTGAACTGTGACACAAAAGTGGGAATAGAGAAAGGAACTACCAAGCAGCATCTAGTCCTGTGTCCAATACTAGCACAGGAGTCCCCTGTGATCTCTTTCTGACCAGTTGCTAGATCCCCTAGGAAAGTCTTCACAAGCTTGGGGTAGATATTCTCCTCACTCACAGATGAGTTGTATGTTACCCTCAACCAGGTTTAGATTGCCTGCTGAAATGGTTTTATTGGGATGTGATCACTGCATATGCTACATTTTCTTGGAACCATAGGTCAGAATTTAGTGTCAGGTAGACACCAAAGTTGGATAAGAAATAAATAATAGAACCAGGTCTTGACTCCAAATAGTGCTCATTCCACTACACAATGTTTCCTTTTATATTTCAGTAAAGATATTGATAAAGCAGAATATGTACCAAGTATAAATTGCTATGTATCTTATACTGCTTTCAAGAAGACTTAATTTTCTGGAAAGATGGATATGGTTGGGGTAGGAACTGAAATATGGAGCAGCAATTTAATTTTATAAGATAAAGCATTATTAGAATGTAAGACACTAAACCCAGATTTTAGTGTTCTTAGACACTGATCCCTTCCTGTTTTTGTTTTTTCTTTGTTTGATTGTTAATAGCTGTTTCATAGATTCATTAGCTTCCACTTGCCCAATTGTAACTTTTAAGGCATGATTTTCTTGAGCACACTTGTGTACCTCCTTTTCCATTTGCCCCATTCTACTTCACAAAAAATTCTTTTCCTCAGTGAATTTTTGTACCTCTTTTTCCAAAGGGCCAATTCTGTCTTTCAAGAAATTTGTCTCTTCAGTGCATTTTGTATACCTTTTTCCATTTGGACAGTTCTCCTTTGTAAGAAGTTTTTCCCTCTTATTTGGATTTTTGTGCCTCTTACCAATTGGCCAATTTGGTTTTTTAAGATAGTAATTTCTTCAGCATTTTTTGTGCCTTCTTACCAAGATGTTGACTCCTTTTTCATGATTTTCCTGTATCACTCTCATTTCCTTTCCCAGTTTTCCTCCTACCTCTCCCATTTGATTTTTAGAATCCTTTTAGCGCTCTTCCATTAATTCCTTTTGGGCTTGAGAGCAATTAATATTTTTCTTGGAAGTTTTAGATGCAGCAATATTGACTTTGTTGTCTTCCTTTTGTTTTTGTTTGCTCATTTTCTTGCCTTTTTCTTTTCTTTAAATTAAAAAAACTATTGGAGGAGGGGTCCATAACCATGGTGAAGAGAACACTGTTCTAAGCTTTAGATCCTTCATGCAGCTGCTTTTTGGAGCTGGCAGGGGGTGGGGGTGGAGGGGTCAATCTATCTGTTTTCAATTCTTTTAAGATGGTATGATGTAAGAAGAGGTGTGTTTAATGATCGCAGCTTGTGTTCTGGTCTGTGAGTAACACCAAATACTCTTTTACCCTTTGGAACTGTGACTAGGGTGCCCTGCTCCCCTCTGGCTGGCTGCTTTATGCTGATGCTCCTCCTTAAAACTATACCCTAAGACTGTGACCTGGTTCTGAATTTAAGCCATGTGACAAGAGTCTTGTACCCACAACAAAGGAACACTGGTAATCTCTTTCTTAGCACTGGTCTGATTCCCCTTTTCCATTTTTATCTGAGAGTTCCAGAAGCTTCAGCAGAGAACAAGAACTTTTGCCATGGTGGGGTCTGCCTTGGGCGGTGCTTCACCTCCATGAGGGTGAACCAGATCCCTGCTGGTCTTTTAAGTTGTTTTGGGCTAAATATTTACTTCACCTTGGTTTTTTGGGGGAATAATGCTGCACCAGGATTCATCTTGAAGCATTATATTGTAGTTTTTTTAGAGGAAAATTTGGTAGAAATCAGATAGGTCCCTGTACCTTTTCTGCTATTTTGGCTCTACCATCTCAAGCAGTCTCTTTCCTGGTTCTAATACTAAGCAATGACCTCAAATAAAAGTATGGATGGGTAACAATACTAGAAAAAGTGAAAGATACTTTGAATATCTTCCATCACCTTTCTGTGCCTATTTATGGTGAAATTAAGAATGGGAGTTTATAGTTTTGACCTTATGCCTTATAAAAAAAAGCCTTACTTTCCTGGCCTAAGCATGCTCACTTATTATGTATGATAAAGGAAAGAGAAATGACTGTCTTTTAGAGTCATATTGAGTTAAGAAAGAATATGCTAGAATTCTGCCATAAAAAGAACTCATTAGTCCTATATTCAGAGATGGAAAACACCCCCAGAGCTTAAATTTCATGACTATATTATGTTTTGTTTAGCATTCTTTGAGTGGCTAGGTAAATTCCTTGGAGGTAATCTAATATAGATTCATGATGAGTACATGTAGGAGTCTTATAATTGCTTTTTAAAAATTAAAACACATTTTTAATCAATGGAAATATACCTCAGCACAATTGCATATTATCACATTCATATACCAAAACTTATTCTGCCATTCTCTAATTGTTGGGTACCAATTTTGTTTATTGAAATTGGATTTTTATCATGTTGCTTCACTATCTGAAGTGAAAGATTAAAATTAATACCCAATAACTCCAAGTGTCATATTTTATAAGATTTATTAATAATCACTTGAAGTTGAGGAAATAGAAAAAACCCGAGTGAAGAGAAGTTTTCCCAACCTGGATAGAGAGAGAAGAGAGAGAGGGAGCGGGGTTACAGAAACTTTATCTCTAAATGTAAGGAAAGAAAGTGAGGACAAAAGTAGAATTCTGGGAAATGGAGTCCTGGGGTACAAAATTCTAATTTCATAGAAGTAAAGATATTTAAGCAGGTTCCTTTGTAATAAGCAGTCATCATGGTATATTTTTATACAGGAAAACTAAATTCCAACAAAATTTTAAGATTTGTATCTTCACTGAGTTCTTTATCCAGGAAATCACTGTGGTATGGAGATAACTTTGAGTTCTCAAAGGCTCTGAAACATTTTCCTGGAAAAAAAATGTTTCAAGAACAATCTGTGTCAGATGACAACATGTGAATACCACAAAGATCAATCAAGCTGTATTTGGAAAGGTTTGTCCCTACAAGAGGAGCCACTGAAAAATGAATACTTTTGGTCAAACCAACTCATAAAGACTATATAATGAGGTGTAGGAAATTTGTCAGTGGTGTGTACATCCATGTTAGTAAAATGAAATGTTTATAGCCTGAATTTTCCACTATTTCTTCTGCTTGGTTTCAATACCACCTTCAATATATCATACTACTCCATCTCCCAAGATAAGTTCCATGACGTGGAATTTAGAGTCACAGCTCCAGTCTCACTTCTGCCACTAATTAGAAGAAGTGTGTCAGTCCCCTGTACAAAAACCTTCAGTGGTTTTCCATTGGCTATAGCACAAAAGACCATCCTTAGTTTGCCAATCAGGACTTTCCATAACTTGGCTTCCAACTACATTTCCATTCTTTTCCCATACTATACCTCTTTATATACTCTATATCCTAGTCAAACTGGGTGACTAGCTGTTTCATCAAACACTGTTAATTTATGATGATGGAATTATACCTCCATTTCTCATCTTTATGCATTTTCTCATGTAGTCACCCCTCCTGGAATCTAGTCCTTTCTCATTACTTATCTTTGAACTCTGATTTTCCTTTAAGATTTAGCTAATTTTCTACTTCTTTTAGGTTATGATGTGTTTTATGAGTGTATGTGTTTTATGATGTGTTTACATGGTTTAGAGGAAGACTAGGGTTTGAATTTGCAAGGCAGAGGGAAAGATAGATTGATAATTCTAAGAAAATGGAATTTCAACATTCATGAAAAAAAGAAGGAATGAATTTGTGGATTATGGCAAGATCAATGGTATGCCCAGCTTTGTGTGTGTGACTGAGGTGAGAAGGAGAAGTAGATACTGTGAAATAAGTTCAGCTAAGGAACTGTGAGGTTAGGACATTTGATGGAGTATGGTTTAATATGTTGAAGTTCCCTGGTATTAGAACAGGAGTTGAAGATGGGGAGAGAAAGACTGATTCAGGTACTGAACTTATTGAGGAAAGAACAAGAGTACCCTGCAAGTCCATAAACAACAGTTAATCAGAATTTTGACTAGATGGTAGATGTGATTTGAGTGAATCCCAAAGGAAGAGAGGTTACTGAGTGATGGTGATAGGAGAACCTGGAAATGGCAGTGGGGATCAACTCCCTTACCTTTACTCTTAGAAAGGGAGGGAGCCTGGTAGTAGAAGCCTGAAAAATATTTAACAAATAGCTCTCTGAAAAAAAAAACATATTCACAAAATACTTTGTTATGCAACATTGATATTTTATTTCTTTTTCTTAAATCTGGACAATCAACATGACAATAACTCAAATCTTAATCAGCATTTGCTGATTTAGGAGGTTGAAATGTTAAGGATGAAAATTTAACAAATGGTCCAGCTAATATGAGCTAGCACCAGCACATCACTGGAGCCAAAAGATGGAAGGAATAGGAAAGGAAAAGATTCATGACAAAATGATCTTAGAGATTCCATCACAGAACAGTTTATATGCAGTCTTTAAATGATTTGTCATGTTATGTTAAGACCTGGACAAGAGTTGCACAGGATTGGCAGGGATGCATAGTTTTTGATTTCTGCCCAGGGAGGGAAAATTACAATAATGAGAACACAGATGGATTGGTTATTTTAGAGTATTTTGAATTGTAATTATTTGTTTATTTTTCACATCTCTCTATGAGACTGTATTTTGCTTCATGAGGGCATGGATTACATTTTTATATAACTTTTTTTGTTTCTCCTGGAACACTGCTCTGTTCACAATTACTGCTTTATTAAATCTGTTATTGAATTATTCTGAAATTGTGGGGGAGGGGGAGAGGAATGAGGGAATATAGTACAGCAAAACAGAGACATTCACCTCTCATAGGAACTCACAATCTTCCTAAAATATATTTGCCATCAGTGAGAAGTTTATACTGAGAATGTAAACTCCTTAAGGGCGGAGATGAGTTGCATGTGGGAACTAAGAAGTTAAATTTAGCACCTTCTCCACCCCCTTCCCTTTCTCCTTCATCTGTGGTCTGGACTTCATCCTGTGATTCTTTTTTTTTTTTTTTTTTAAACCCTTACCTTCCATCTTGGAATCAATACTGTGTATTGCCTCCAAGGCAGAAGAGTGGTAAGGGTAGGCAATGGGGGTCAAGTGACTTGCCCAGGGTCACATAGCTGGGAAGTATCTGAGGCCAGATTTGAACCTAGGACCTCCCTTCTCTAGGCCTGGCTCTCAATCCACTGAGTTACCCAGCTGCTCCCCATTCTATGATTCTTTAGGTGCTGATTTCTTAAATTTTCCAGGACAATGGGACATTTTTCCTGGGTACTTTCCTATACTTCCTCAACTGTCTATTTATTTGAAGGATATCATGATTCTACACTCAGGGAACTTATACTTGACTCCTTTATCCTCTTCTAATAATTTCTTGGTAACCTACATTTAAATTCATTTTCTCATTGTCATTTCTTGCTTGATTCTCTCCATAAGGAAGCCACATCCACATTTTAAGGACATAGCTAGACTGAAGCTTGTCCAGAAGAGGGCAAACCAGGATTGATGAGTGGAGGCAATACCACGCCTATAAGGATGGATTAAAAGAACTGAGAAGAGAATGAAGGGAGGAGGATAATAAAGGTCAACTAGCTGAAGGATGACAGGATGACTGTCAGTGGAAGAGGGAATAGACTTGTTTTGTTTGCCTCCGGAGAGCAGAACTAGAATAAATGAGTGGAAGTAGCAAAGAGGCATATTTTAGTTCCTTGTAAGGAAGAATATCCCAACAGTTAGAGCTATTCGAAAGTGGACATTGATATCCTAGAAGTGGGTTCTGCCACACTAGACATCTTAAATTGAGGCAAGATGAGAACTCGGCCGGAATGGGGAAGATTGATTGGACTGGATTGATTGGATATGAGGTTTAACTAAAAGACCCTTTAAATCTTTCCAGTGCAGAGATTCTGCCATTTAGGGAAGCTGAGTTCCGTATCTTCTTATTCTATGAAGTTTATGTTGAAATAATTATCAACTTGTTGAGCTCCATTCAGCTCCATCCAAAACTTGCCCATAGAGACAAGAGGGAACCTTAGAATCAGTTTCTGGGGTGCACACAAATTTCAGACTAAGCCACGCAGACCTGTCTCTTTTACTCCCTTGCTCCGCCCCTCCTCCCTCCTCTCTCTCCTCACACACCCCCTGCCCTCTCCCACTAAGTGTCCTGCTTCGGTGGGTAAAGGGTGGGGAGAGAATCTACGGCGCATGTGCACAGCTGGCCGACCCCCCCTCCCCCTACACACACCTCCCCACCTCTGCTCCCCCTTCCCCCTCCCTTCTAGGCAGCTGGGGAAATCCGCTCAGCTGCTGCCTCTGCCTTTCTAGCTACGGTCTAGCTCTGTAGAGGCAGCCAGGCCGGGTGGAGTAGGGCCGGGACAAACGTGGGTGCTGCTCTTCGTTGCTGGCTCTTGCACCCAGTGGCGGTCCCCCTGCCCCCCACCCGGCCGCCTCCACTGGATTCCCACTCCTCGGACTACACTATTTGGGTCTGCAATGGCCCCCTCTACAGCGGGTCCCCCGCGTAGCCTCCTGCTCCTCCTGCTCTGTTGGAGCGCGGGTGTCTTCGTGGGGGTCTCCCCGCAACTGGGCAACAGTAGTGGTGGCGGCGGCAACGGCGGGTGTCCCAGTCGCTGCCTCTGCTTCCGCACCACAGTGCGGTGCATGCATCTGATGCTGGAGAGTGTCCCTGCTGTCTCTCCCCAGACCTCCATCCTGTAAGTGGCTTGCTGAGGGGTGGGGAGTGAGATTTTTTTAGATTCTCCGGGGAGAGCGAGAATGTGATCGAATGGGCTGTGAAAAGCTTATCCCCTTCCATCTTTCAGGGGTGGGGGAAAGCGGGGAAATAGATGAATGAGAAGTTGGAGCGGGTTTGGGAGGTGAGGTTTGCCTTAGAGTGTGTTGTGGGGTGGAGTGGGTGGGGATTGAGGCATCTGGCCGCAGAGCTCTTTGTCTTCTTTGGCCCCATACTTGGTAAGACTTCTAGAAGCCGGATCTGAGTCTACAGAGGTTCTCGCTGGGCTCCTGCTTTATGCCAGAGAGAGTCTCCTTTGTTAGTATCTGGAGATTCCACAGATGAATTTTGGAGCAGCTAAGGGAATCATCTATCTCCACCTTCCCCGTCCTTTTTCCTCTTCCCCATCTCTTCTACCCACTCCTGCTCTCCTTCTCCTCCCCCTACCTACCCTCTTTCTCTCCTGCTTCCTTCACTTTCCTCACTTTCTTGCACCTTGTCCTCTCCACTTTCCTTCCTCTTTCTCTCCTCTCCCCTCACTCTTCTCTGCTTTCCCTCCTCCCCCTCGTCTTCTTGTTTTCCTGTCTCAGGCTCTCTGTCTCCTAGTCTCTCCCTCTGCCTCCCCCTCACTTATTTTTCCCTCCCCTTTAACCACCCCCCCTTTGCCCTTCACCCAAATCATCCTCGGGTCCCCCTTTCATTTCTTCCTTCTATCCTATCCTTTCCCCTTTCTCCTCTTTCTTTAGTTTAACTCAAATAATTTCCCAGCTCGGGGGGAATGTGGTTTCCTTCTCCTTCTGTGATGGTTAAATCTCTTGTTACCCCCATTACCTGAAAATGCAGACCCTTCCTCTCCTGGAGTTTCACAAATCACTGCTGCTCCTTTAAGGTTCTCTCCTGAACTCAATTTGCCAAGTTTTCCAGGAACCTTACCACCTAGAGCATATAGAGCTTTTCAGATTTTGCAGAACAAGTTCGCAACAGAAGTTACTGAGATTAAGATTTCAGAAAGTGTTCTCCACACCTATTGCACCTACCTGGAAATAGTCTTACTTGCAAACCCTTTCATTCATTTAAATGCTTGGATTCACTTCCCATATCCAACAGGTTAAACTGATAGTATGATTTTTTTTTTCACATTCAAGTTAAGAAAGCACAGCTCACAGAAGATTCCCTCCAAACACAAATGCAAATTCAGTATAAAAAGTGTCTGCTGTCTTGGGGCTTCCCCAAGGAAAGTGTTTCCCATCATTTCGAATTTGTGTATTTTCTTTGGATACAAAAATGCCACCAGAGTTCGCTACAGGATTTAATGTATTTCCAGGATTTGTGATTAAACTTTGATTAGACATTTTCAAAATCCATAAAAGCAACCATTCATTTTAGATACTGAATATAATTTAATGGCCTATTGCTACATTTTGGGATGCCAAAAATAGTTTTCACTTTTCTTGGCAGAATGAAAGAAGTTTTGGCAGGATGGAATGGGGTCCTGCAGAAGTTGTAAAAGTTTTAGTGAACTATTCAGGAAGTGGGTGGTTAGTGTTTCTTACATTTAAAACAAAGTATATTTACAGAACACCTTTCATACTGATCACTGAAATTTTTTTAGTAAGCTTCCTGTAGTTTTTTTGGGAGGGGGGGGTCAATTATTGTCTTTGAAAGTTGTTCTTCTCAATGATAAGTTTTTCCAGCTTGAGGTGATGGAGGTGGTACTCCTTATATATTCAATGGAACAGATATAGTAATAGACTTTTTTTTTCAAAGGGCAGGGCAAGGTTTCTTTGGATATGGGTATTTTTAAGTTTTCTGTGAGTCAGTGGAAAAAACTGGGACAATGCAAGTATTATACTCATCTGGCCAGATTTTAATATTTCTAATCTACTCATGTCCTCCAACCTTATTTGCTACTTAAAGTTATTTTAGTGTTAAGCATACTTTAAGGGGAACAAAGTTGCTATTACATGTGTGTACCCTATGCCCTACCTTACAGAGTATTAATGCTAAGTAAATATTAAATAAATTTGTATTTCTAAAAGTGCCATAAGGTATGAGGTCTGTGATATAATATGGTAAAGAACTCATTGGATTATGATATACTTCTGTTTTCCAAACTTATAACATAACTCTCCATAGGGGCTGAGGTGGCACCAGATTCAGTAGGTTTCTAACTGCTGTGGAAGAGGCACTTTGAGATGGTGAATGAGGAGGATGTCTAATCCTTTGTCTTTTTTTTTTTCCTAGCCACCCTGAACACCAGTATCATTGATTAGATTAGTCTGTCTGTGTTAGGAACAGAGCCTGAGATGATTCTGGGACTAAGGGTTAATAGCACTATCTCCTAATGAGACTCCAGGCCTTTTCTCTCCTTTTCTCTATTGTGGCCTCTTGTGCCTTCACCTTTGTTTCTGTTGGCCTGGGGTCATTTCATTAGAACTCTGATGTCACTCCCAAATCTAGAGAGTGGAGTGACCATGAATAACTCAAATAAAACCACAGCTCACATTTCTGAAGCACTTTTGAACTTTACTGAATATTTTTTTTCACAATTACTCTGTAAGTTGGTAATTTCAAGTATTGTCTTCCCCCTTTTACAGATGAGAAAACTGAATCTTAGAGAGAGCCCTTTCCTAAGAACTCATGTCTTCCTGACTCCAACAACTTACTGTTTTTAAGCTTTGATCTTATGAAGTGTGTTGAGTATGTTAAGTTTAGCCCTCTAGGTTGGGATGAGACACAGATGCATCTGTCAGTCAATCAGAAAGTATTGAGTACTTACAAAAGCACACAGCACTGTATTCATTTATAACATTCATTTCTTAAAATTTTAATCTCCAAATCTTCTCTCTCCCCCACTTATTGAAAAGCTAGAAATACTCATCACTTATACACATAAAATCGTTCAAAACATTTCTATGTTAATCATATTTTAAAACACCCAAAATAAATAAAAGCAGGAAAAAAAGAAAGCTTCAATCTGCATGCAGAGTTCATCAGCTCTCTCTTAATCATCTTGGATTTTTGTATTGATCAGAGTATCTAAGATTTTCATAGTTGATCATCATAATATTTCTGTTATATACAATATTTTTGAAGTTCTCATTTCACTTTGCATCATTTCTTTTAAGTCTTCTCAGGTTTTTCTGAAATCATCCTGATCATCATTTCTTATAGCATAATAGTGTTCCATTATAATCATGTGCCATAAATTGTTTAGCCATTTCTCAATTTATGAGCATCACCTTAATTTCCAATTCTGTGCTACCACAAAAATAATTGCTATACACATTTTTGTATAAATAAGTACTACTCCATTTTCTTTTATCTCTTTGGGATAAAGCCCTAGAAATGGTATTGTTGGATTAAAGGGTATGCATAGTTTTATACCCCTTTGGGCATAGTTCCAATTTGTTCTCCAGAAAGATATCACTTTACAATCCCACCAACACTAGCACTGTTCGCTTAAGAGCTTTCTCTTGAAGAACTGAAGTTCAGGTTGGGGAGACTAGAGTTTCAATATGAAAGAATTGAAAATCAACATAAGCTAGAGCAGAGCTGTAGAGAAAGATTTTGTGGAAGAAGTGAGACTTGTGTTGAACCTAGAGGGATGAATGGGATTTAAATGGAGATGGAGAAGAAGCATATTCTAGGTAGAGGGGAGCAGCATAACTAAAAGTAAAAGGGAGGGATGGGGAATTGAACTGTTATGGACTAAAGTTATTAGACAGAAGTTTAATCAAGTTAAATTCCACCAGTATTTCTCTTGGAGATACAAGATTAAAAAAGCAGAACATGCCCTCAGTATCTTACATTCTGCTGGAAGATGCAACAGGAAGTAGATTTGAAGAGGGAGAGAACTCTAATAATCAGGATGGCCAGGAAATGTTTACTAAAAGAGGACACCTAACCTGGGCCTTTAAGGAGCCAGAGATTTAGAGAGGTAGAATTGAGTAAGGAGTATGTACCAGGCATGAGGGACAGATCTTGAAAAGGCATGGGAGCAGGGGGAATGCTAACTTCTGGAATCAGCGAGTAGAGTTGGTAAAGTAGAATAAGATGAAATAAGAATACAAAGGTAGACTTGAGCTAGATAGATTGTGAAACACTTTAAATATTAAATTCAGGATTTTTATCTTAGTGTTCATAGGGAGTAGCCATTGATACCTAAACAGAGGGGGAAGGGGAAGAGAACAAATAGATATTGGGTGATATCACATTTGATCTGTACAACAACTCTATGCAGTAGGTCTTATTCTTATCCCCATTTTACAGTTGGGAAACCAAGGCTGAGTGGAGGTTAAATGATTTGTCCAAGGTCTCATATCTAGTAAGTGTCTGAATTTGTATTTGTACTCTCATCTTCTTGAATCCAAACTTAACACTGTACACTGTGCCATCTAGCTGATATAGTTAGACTTGTGAATTAAGAAGATTGCTTTTGCAACAATGTGGAGAATTTAGCAATTGTGTTGATGGAATGGGAAGAGCCTAGGAGAAAGGAAATGATTTAAGAGGCTTTGGAAATCATTTGAATGAGAGGTAATAAAGAGATAATGATAAAAGGCTGAATCAGGGTGATAGCCATTTGAATAAAGAGAAGGAGACAGATGCCAGAGTTGTGATGGAGAGAGAGAATTAAAAAAATTTGGTACTTGATTAGTTATGGCAAGAGAGAAGGGATGGATGAGGATAATTCTGATGGCGTAACCTACATAACTGGAAGATAAATTAAGATAAAAGATAAGTTTATAGAGGTGGGATCCTCTACAAAGGGGTACTGGGAAAAGATATTACTTACATTTTTAATATGCTGTGTTGAGATACCCACAGCATCTCTAGGTGAAGTGAGGAATCATAATTTAGAAGTACAAGGGATCTCATAGATCATTTAGTCCTAAATTCCTTTTGGCACATTGAGATTTGCTTGGACTAATATAGTTACTAAATGGCAGAGGCTCAAACACAAAAACAAACTCTTTTCCCTTCTCCTTCTTCCATAGAGATAGACTAGAATTTTGGAGAGATTAGGTTTGGAATTATAGATAGGCATCATCTCTACAGCTAGAATAATTTGATATAGGGGGGTGATTAAATCATCAGGAGAGAGGATCTGGAAAGAAAAGAAGAAAGAGCCCAGAATATGGTATCTGGCTTTAGGGAAGACAGGGTCAAATAGGAAGATTAGGGTCAGATTTTTATGGATATGGTAGGCATAGGGCCAGATACCTGAACAGGATAGTGAACATGAAGTAAATTTTTGAGGTGGTCTGTAGTTCATCATCAGTACCATATCTCTACTCTCCTTCATATATTTACTTGGTGTTATTTGCTAGAATTGTTTGCACTTTCCTTGTCTCTTTAAGGGGACAGATTTGGGGGATTATTGTTAGACATCTTGATATGTTGGTTAGTTTTTTGGAACCATTTTCCTCCTTTTTAAAAATTCTTTGTTAACAGGGATGGCTTTCTAAGATGCCCTACCTGCCCATTCTTAAATTTAATTACCAAAAGTGCAAACAACTTCACTTAACTCTCAAGTAGGGAGGTCTGTGACCCACATGTGTAAGAATGGGCAAGGTAGATTTAATCTTATTATCATAACATACATCCATATATAATATATATTTGTTTTGTATTTGTGTTTTGTATATTTTACATGCTCTTGTTGTCTTTCTCCTTAAAATATAAACTCAATTCTTGAGTAGAAGTAATTTTTTTTTCTTTTTAATTGTATCCAGCTCAGGGTTTAGTCATACTTCCTAGATACTCAATAAAGACTTGTTGACTGATTGCCAAATTGGACACCAATCCAGTGTGGCACTAAAATGTCCCAGGGTCCTAAAGGTAAATTACTAAAAGTCTGGGAACCCTTTTCAAGGTGGAAAGAAAGTCTGAGAGCATGGACTTGATTTGTGAATCTGGTGTCTAGACCTGCTACATTCTTAGGAGATCCCTTTCAGGCTTGTTGGAGGGTGATTCATTCTTTTGGCCACCGCAACCTCCAAAGACAATTTACTTGAAATGTTGAAGTATATTTCAGAAGTAGGTTCAGAAGAAACTTAAGGGATTATTTTTCTTGTTACTTGAGGAATGAAACTAATAGTTGGAATCAACTTGCCATTCAGGCTGTGTTTGACTTTATTAAAATGTAACTGGAAAAGACATAAGAAATGCAAACAAATATTTAGGAGACTTGTAAAATGACACATAACTCATATTTGGTTTTGTTATCTGGAAACTTGAGGCCATTTTGGGGAATTCTATAACACTCCATTATATATTATTTTCTAGGATGGGCTCAGATGTTTATTGGAAGTAGTTTATTGGCTTTAAAAATGCCCTATTTATTTCTAGAAGGGGATGATTATGACAGTGATTCTTTGTAGGCATATACCAAAATAGAGAGGTGAGGTGGCATAGTGGATAGAGAACACTGAGCTTGGAATTAGGAAGACTCAAATTCATTAGTTCAAATTTGGCCTCAGACACTAACTGTGTGACCCAGGACAAGTCCCTTAATCCTGTGTCTCAGTTTCCTTATCTGTAGCAAACCATTTCAGTATCTTAGCCAAGAAAACCCAAATAGGGTCACAAAGAGTTGGTCATGACTGAAAAATTACTGAACAACAAACAACAAAAATTAAAGTATACTGCAAAACAATTCTCTCTGGAATTAATATTTTAATGCACTTAATTCCATATGGGAATTCCTACTATTGACATTCAGCCTCAGGTTTGCCCACTAGGTCAGTCTCTTTCCAGATATCCTCTTTCCCTTTCCCCTGATTTTTTTTAAACCCTTAACTTCTGTGTATTGGCTCCTTGGTGGATGAGTGGTAAGGGTGGGCAATGGGGGTCAAGAGACTTGCCCAGAGTCACACAGCTAGGAAGTGTCTGAGGCCGAATTTGAACCTAGGACCTCCTGTCTCTAGGCCTGACTCTCAATCCACTGAGCTATCCAGCTGCTCCACCTCCTTTCCCCTGATTTTACCATTTTGAGGTAATAGGAATCAAGCCTTGAAAAATAGCTGTATTGAATTCCTTTTCTTCAAAGATGCATTTCAAGCCCTACTTCCTTCCTGAAGCTTTTCCTGATTCTCCCACCTCTAGTCAGTCTAAAGTTCTCTTTCCCTTCTCACATGTTCACTAAACTCCTGTAGGCTCTTCTCTTGCTATAATCATAATCTGCCCTAATTCATATTTAATTGTATATATGTCATCTTTGTACATGTACTATTGGACTATGAAATTCTTGGGGTCACACTATGGCTTTAATACATTTGAGTCCTTAGCATAATACCTTCAGAATAATTACCTTGCTGATTGGGTCCAATGAAAATTTGTTATAGACTCTCAACTGAGCATTATTGAAGCAAGGTAGTCCTTTTACTCCCTAATCAGTTAATTATTCCATTCACCATAATAGTATCTGTTAGAGAATTTTTAAAAGCCATTTTCAACCTTATTTTGATATCCTCTTACCCCATTTTGACCAAAGATCCTGTTTTATTTACTCCAGTGAGTAAAAAAAAATTGAAATGGCCAGAACTCCCTTTTCTCCCTTCCTCTTTATCTTCTGTCACTAACTCTTCCTTTATCCCTGTCTCACATGAAGAGATAGCCTTTTATCTTCAAAAGGCAAGCCCTTTCACATGTCTCTCTGCCCCCATTTCATCTTGTCATTTCTAATAGAATGTCCCCTCTATTATCTCTTTTCTCTCTGATCTTCAGTCTCCCCCATTTACTGAGTTCTTCCCAATTGCTTACAAAAAAACTATACCTTCTTTATCTTTAAAAAACACACGCACACACACACACACACACACGCACACACACAAATACTTGATCCATCTATTCCAGCTAGTTTACTTTGTCTCATATTTTTCCTCTTCTTGGGTGTGGGGAAGATATGGCTGGAAGGCAAGCTCTTAAGAGACATTAAAAGACTGATGGAGGACTTTATATCTAGCAGCAATGGAAGAGTAAACTTCCACAAAGGTTATGTTGTTAGCTTTATTGGCATACTGGCATATTCTTAGTCACCTAGGCACTGCTACCTTCTTTTAGGTGGTCTGTGGAAAACTAGCTAAGCATTTCTAAAGCTATCATTGAAATTGTTTATGCAACCTTTGCTTCCAATCTTCTACTCAACCTCAAGATCCCTAAACCATTTTGAGCTTCCATGAAATCTCCCCTGGAAGATCATGGCACATACTTTGAGAAATGAATTTTTAGTCTCCTAAGGCATTTCCATGGTTCTAGTTAAGACTTGCCCACAAAATTACAGGTATCCTCTTCACTTTACAAAATATATTCCAGAAAAATTGACTGTGAGGGAATCTGATTTTCCCCAATTGCTATTCAAAATGAATCCTTCTCCCTTTCACATTATTCTGACCCTGCCCTGTCCAGTCCTGTCCTGCTCTATGGACATAACCATTTTTTTTTCTAGTAGATGCATGAAGCTGGTATACTGAACTGGTATGTCAGACATTAGAGCCAGTTAACCACATTAAAAGGTAATTAACTTAAAAGCACTTCAATAGATTCCTACAATTTTAGAGGAAAAAGAGATCTTGACAATCTCTTCACACTTTATGGATTAGGAACCTAAAGCTGAGAACTATGAAGAGATTTAGGCAAGATCACTTAAGTATTTTGTGGCATAGTCAAGATTTGAAAGCAGTCTCTTGATATCCCAGTTCAATGCCTTTTCTAATATTTATCACTTTTTTGGGAGGAGAGGCAGTACTTTCTACATTTCCCTCCAATCTCCTGCTCAAGTAAAAAGAATTCTTGTGCCTGTGGAACTCTTACCAAGTTCTCAGAATTCTCAGGGCTTTCTCCCCTCCCCCTCCTTTAATATGGGTATTTAGCTGGTCTGCAGTATTTTTTCTCACCACTACTAAAGTGTTATCTTAAACACTGTATACTATTAGGTTATGTATAACAAATGAATTCTCTAATTTATTGATATAAATTTCTGTTTTTTTGGAAGTTTATTTACATGAAGACTTCCTCTACTATTTTCAGATAAAGAAGTAAAAGATCTCTCTATTAACACCCCCCCCCCCATGACTTGCAAAGTGATTTAAAAAGTACTTTTGTCATCCTGGGAAAATATTGTGAGCATAAATTTCCCCAACCTCACAGTATATTTGTCTTTTACTGCCACTCATTTGAGGAATGCCACCAAACTGTCTAGAATTAGGTTTGTTTTTCAGTTTTATAAACTCATGTACTTTGTCCAGAGCAGAAGAAACTTGTTGGCTTTTCATAAGTAAACACTAAATGTTACTGGTCATTTTGAGTGATCAGATTGCTATGTAGTGTGAAAATGATTTGTCACGTTGGGATCCATGGTAGATATTTCAGGCCAGCTGTTTTTGACTATAGAAAAATCTTCAATTGGAGAACTTGTGTTCTCTTGCTTGTTAGAATTTTGGTGGGCTAATCCTAATGCAACAAAACTATATTTTCTGAAGAATTATCGGTATCTTTTCTACATTGTGACTTTCCTCTTTGTGGTTTTGATATATCATGCATCAGCAGAAGAAATTAAATTGTAATCTTTTGGATTTTTTGTGGAAATTGCAGATGACATTCAAAGGCCAGCAGATGACACAGAAAAACTTTAGAAACTCAGAAATGCATAAAATATATGAATTGTGTTACGTAATGTCTACTTATTTTATCTCGTATACCATAAATATACACAATAAACACTTTATAAAAGAAAAAGAAGTTCAGACTTTTCCTTTGGTACAAGGAAAGTCCAAAAAACTTTACATGGATTTTCCAGATCTCAGGAGCACACATCCCCAAACCCTCACAGTGTAGAAGGGATACTTAAATTTTTTTCCCTTAAAAAAAAAAAGTGCCACCCAAGTGCCTTAGATCAAAAGTCCTTATTGTGTGACCTTAAGGCCTTTCTTATTCCTTTCTGAAGTTACTTCTCTCTTCCCTTCCCATTACCTTAATTGTAATAAAGTAAGTGTTGATATAGTGATTTAAGATTTGTAGAACTCACTACAAAAATCGTTTCATTTGATCCCAATTTTACAAATGAGGAAATTTGAGCATAAAAAAATTAAGTAACTTGCACAGCACCTTACATTTAGTGTGTGAACTTACTATTAATAATTTAAACTCAGTTCCTCTTTATTCCATATAACTATCTCAATATTTTAATAGTATATGTATATAATGTATATCATTCTGCCAACTGCCAGAGGGCAACTAGGTGATACAGTGGTTAGAGTGCCAGGCCTACAGTCAGGAAGATTTGAGTTCAAATATGACCTCAGATACTAGCTGTATGACCCTGAGTAAATCACTTAACTCTGTTTGCCTCAGTTTTCTCATCTGTAAAATGATCTGGAGAAGAAAATGGCAAACCACTCCAGTATCTTTGTCAAGAAAACCTCAAATAGGGTCATGAACAGTCTGATATAGCTGAAAATGACTGAACAACCACAATATATTAATTGTTTCTATGAATTTATGTTGTTTCCCTTCTTTCAGGAGAGGGACTTTCATTTTTATCAGGCAGATCATGGTGTCTGGCACATCTTAGGTATTTGTTTGCTCAGTTCTAATCACTAAATGAAAATTTTAGTTTAGAGGTGGGTTGTTGGGATGCATAAGGGTGTCTTAGGCCACTAGTCCAATCTTTACCATAACAATATTTTCCATATACCACTCTTGCATTTCATCTTTATTTAAAGGAGCATAGTAAGGGTGAACTTAATGTAACCAATTCACTTTTGCATTGCTAGGGAGTTTTCCTTACATTTAATTACAATATACTTTTCTGCAGTTTCTGTGTCTTGCTTCAAATGTAGCTTTTTTTGGGGACAAGCAGAATGTATCCAACATCTTCCATGTGGCAGCCCTTGAAGATGCTCTAACACAGCTATCATGTACTATAGTCCTAAGCCTTCTTTTCTTTACACTCAACCCTCCCAGTTCTATTTTGTATCATGGCAGTCTCCAATACTTTCCCAATACTGATTGCCTTCCTCCCTTTTATAAATTAGTTCTATATAAAGAGAAGAAACTGGTCAAAATGAAATAGAAGAATTACAGCTAATTAAAGTTAATTTTTTTGGGAAGAGACTGTAGAATTAGTGGTTTCCTTAGCTGATTGTTGGAAAGAAAACAATAAAAATTATAGTAAAAGGGGAGTCAGCTTGAAGTAGTGTAAAGAATACTATATTTGTTGGTAGATAAATTGGCTTTGAGTACTGTATGACCTTCCTTCAACCTTTGTGACTAGTGAATAAATCACATTACTTCTCTAGACCTTATTTTTTCCATTTTTAAAATGCTGTTATTAGGCTAGATTCTCTCTCTCTCTCTCTCTTTTTAAACCCTTAACTTTTGTGTATTGGCTCCTAGGTGGAAGAGTGGCAAGGGTGGGCAATGAGGGTCAAGTGACTTGCCCAGGGTCACACAGCTAGGAAGTGTCTGAGGCCGGATTTGAACCTGGGACCTCTTGTCTCTAGGCCTGACTCTCAATCCACTGAGCTACCCAGTTGCCCCCTAGATTATCTTTTAAGGTTCCTTCTAGCTGTAAATGCTTTGTTCCTAATACACATAGCTAGACTATCCACAGAATCCAGAATTCTGCCAATAAAGTTGTAGGTCTTTTTTTAAGGATTTTTTTCTAGGTTCCTGTCATGCAAACAAAATACAAGGAGATGTATATAAATTACAAATAAAATTTGTAAATTGGTATAGATTTTTCTCCAGCAACTTTTAAATGTTAATAATTTTATTGCTTTCTTAGAACTTTTTCTTAATAGTACAGTGGCAAGATGTTTGGGCTGGGAGTCAGGGGACCAAATTTCCTCTCTTAGCTTTGTCAGTGACTAGCTGTGTGACCTTGGGTCAAGTCATTTGACCTCTCTAAATTTCAGTTTGCTTATTTTTAAAGTGATGGTACCAGAAGAGATGTTCTCAAAGGCTACCTCCATGATTAATTGTGTGATTGATGATATTTTTCTGGCATTGACTTCCCTTGCTTTCATAGGAGCAACAGCAACAGCAAGAACTGTTAAAGAGTCTTTAACTTAATCCAAACAACAAGCTAATTCTTTCAAATGGTTTAACGCACTTCTTAAACCTTTGTACTGATGGAGATTTTGGAATGATTCAGTCATTATGCCTTTATTAAATACCTGCTATGTGCCAAGTATTGGGTATACAGAGAAAGACCAAAGGCAGTCCTTGTACTCAAGGAGCTCATAGACTAATGAGGGAGACAACATGCAGACAACTGTACAAGCTATTTTTATGTTGCACATGTGATCTCATTCCATCTTGTCTTCTCCTGCATATTTCCTCCTATCTTGGAGGGAGATCCATAAGAGCATGCAGAGCATATGGTCTACACATGATAGATGAAAGACTGTTGACAAGAAGGTACTAGCATTAAGGGGGATTGAGAAGAGCCTCTTGTAGAAAGTGGGATTTTAACTGATACTTGAAGGAAGCCAGGAGGCAGAGATGAGGAGGGACAGAATTTTAAGCGTGGAGGTCAGCCAGGAAAAACACATGGAGTTGGGAGATAGAGTATCTTGGTTGAGGAACAGCAAGGAGGCTAAGATTCACTGTCTCACAGAGACATGGAGGTGATTAAAGTGTATAAAGCCTAGAAAGATACAAAGGGACTAGGTTAGGAAAGTCTTTCAGTGCTAAACAAGATTTTGTATTTATGACAGGGAGCCATTTCAGTTTATTGACTGGAAGGGTGACAAGGTCAGGTCTGTGCTATAGGAAGATTGGTTTGACAGCTGTTTGGATAGTAGACTGGAGAAGGGAGAGACTTGAAACAGTGAGACCAATAAGCAACATGTTAATAGTAGTTCTGGTATGAGGTGACAATGGTTTGTACCCAGATGGTGACAGTGTCAGAGGAGGGAAGGGGGAATATATATATAAAGTTAAATCAACATCACTTGGCAACAGTTTGGATATGGAGAGATATGGACATGTTGAGTCTTAAGATGTATATACATATCTATATCTATATTTCTATATATCTACATATATAGGAACTACAATTTGAGATGTACAGTAGGCATTTGGAGATATGTAATTGGATGTCAGAAGAAAAGTTAGTGCTATTTCAGGGTAAATAGATTTGAGAAGCATCAGAATAATGATGATCGCATCCATATGAGCTGATGAGATTACTAAGTGAAATAATATAGAGGGAGAAGAGAAAAGGGTTCAGGACACGTACTACTAATGTGCAAAATGGAGTGTGTCTGCATGAAGATTTAGCAAAAGAGAATGAGAAGGAGTAACCAGATAGATACAAGGAGAAAGAACCAGGCAGGATAGAGTAATGCCATGAAAATCTAAAAGGAGGAGGTTGTGATCAACAGAGTCAAAGTCTCCAGACAGGTCAGTAAGAGTGAAGATTTAAAAAAGAGCATTAGATTTGATAATTAAAAGATCATTGTTAAATTTTAACAGTGTAGTTTTACTTGAATGATGAGATCAAATGCTAAACTGTAGAGAGTTAAAAGTGAAAAGAAAGGATAATTTAGGTACCCACTATAGATGATCTTCTCAAGTTTAACTACAAAAAAGAGAATAGAGGTGTAGACTAGTGGGAATTGTGATAATGAGGTTAAATCTACCCTGCCCATCTTTAGATTTAATCGCCAAAGGTGAAAATATCTCCACTTAACTCACAAGTTGGGAGGTCTGTGACCCACGTGTGGTGAGTGAGTGACAAATCAGAATTTACTGACTGCCTCCTGGACAGTCCTAAGAAAGGCATCTATGTGTGTATTTATTTTATCTGCTGGATTAGACAATAACTTCTTTGAGTTTTCAGAACTAGTTCCTAGAATTATAGGCCTAGGTCACAAAATGACCTAGGTTCAAGGGATCATAAGATTGGAGCTAGAAACAATCTTCAATGAAGTCTAGTTCAACCACCTCATTTTACACACGAGGAAACTGAAGCCACAGAGTTTCAGTGACTAAAACCATCTAAAGTC
This sequence comes from Gracilinanus agilis, assembly GCF_016433145.1. Taxonomy (NCBI): domain Eukaryota; kingdom Metazoa; phylum Chordata; class Mammalia; order Didelphimorphia; family Didelphidae; genus Gracilinanus; species Gracilinanus agilis. The sequence goes on along the minus strand of NC_058131.1, from coordinate 199,606,168 downwards.
ATATAGAAGCTCAAATTGTAAACTATTTCATTAAGTTATATTAGTGACTGAACCAGAAATTAAACTTAATTCCTTTGTCTCTGAATTTAGAGCTTTTCCCACGGCCCCTTATTTGTTTTCTGAAACTTTATATTTTAAAAACAAAACCAAAAAAAAAATAACACCTTGAACTCAATGAATGAATCCTCTCCAGTGGATTAACCCAATGCTGAATTTTTTTTTCTTTTTTGGTTGTGGCTAAACATGATTTTATTTATTTTTCTTTTTTTTTTGGTGGAACCTTTTTATTTTTATTTTTTTCTATTTCATAATTTTTATTTTTTAGAAAAGTTAACATGGTTACATGATTCATGCTCTTCATATGATTTTATTTTTATGGGTGGCAGTTCTGGGGAAATTTCCTCTTCTAATGTAGATTTCCAACTAGGTTCTAAATCTGCAATTTTTAATCTTTTAGTTTTCCCAGGAGTACTGAGGTTAAAGCATTAATGTTGCTACCATCACCCAGTTAGTACAAGTGAGAGGGTAGTGCTTAAAATCAGGTCTTTGCACAAGCTTCCTTTTATTTTTTGTAGATTTCCCTATGTTTTTAAAAAGAAAAAAAAACCCTCACTGTCCATTTTAGTATTGATTTAAAGACAGAAGAACAGTAAGGGCTAGGAAATGGGGATAAAATGATTTTCCCAGGGTCATACAGATAGAAAATTTCTGAGTCTAAATTTGAACCCAGGACCTCCCATCTCTAGGCCAGGCTCTTAAACCACTGAGTACTTAGCCCCTGCCCCTGACTACTTTATGTATTGAGTCCATAGTTGGGTCCCAACTGGTGATATGTTGATTTTTGTATGTTTTTTATTTTTGGAAAGTGATATTTGATAGCTTCCCATTTACGAGGTCTTATTGTTTCCCTAAATAATTACTCTAGGATTTATTAAGATAATGCATTAAAAAAGTATGTGATTTTCAGATACTCTTATTTATCTTTCAAACAATGAGAATTATACTTTGCTTTTGCTAGTCCCTTGTAATATAGCCAGATGGTCACAAACTCACAATAAAGTCAGTAATGCCTATGAAATGTCTTCTATAGTTGACTGAAGTCTGTTAGGATGAAATTTATATTCTAAAAAAATAGCAACCATCTAGCTTGATTAATAAATACTATGCTACACATTTTCTAGTTTTACTGGCCGTGGTCAGCAAGTACTCTTCTTATAACTGTTATTTGTAATTTTCACATCTTCCTTTCTGAAATAGTTTTTTTGCTTTGTTTAATTCATTCTTTTAAAAATATTTTTTGAGTATCTACTGTAGATACTCAGGTCTATAGAAAACAACACTCAGATGCTTATAAGCCTCTGTCCTAACTTGCTGATCATGCTTAGTTCTTGAATGATTTCATACTTGAATAAAGAGTGAGCAGCTGACCAGCTGTGGTGGTGTTTATGTTGGTATATTTTGGAACAGGAGCATGGAATGTTCACAGTTGTAGCTTCCAACTTTTCTAGTTAGTTAATTATTTACTAAGTACTCACTGTGTATGGCACGCCTGTCTCTGTACTGAGTGCTGAGGGATCTTAAGTGAATTTAAAGACCTTATCTGATTGCATGTAGCTGAAGATTTAGGCTGGCTTTTTACTCCTATTTTTTTTAAATTTAAGGGAATCTGAATTAATGCCTAAGATGACTTTAAGTCCATTTTTTTCCTCCCCCACATTTTATTATTTCCTTTGTCTTTAGAATCTTCTGCTGAATAACACTCAACTATTATTTCTTAACTTACCTTCTAGTATTTCATTTCCACCTAGTAGGTAGAATTAGAATGGCATTAGACTGCATTGGAAATTCATGCATCAGCTGGTTACTTTGACATGTACTAAAAGACTTTCTGTCTTTGGCACAATGGGGTAATTTACTGGAAAGCTGGTGATTTGTTTTGTCTTGTAGTGGTCTAGGTAATTTAATTTAACATTTTTACCAAGTCCTGCTACTTGCAGAACAGGTACACTTATACTTGAATCCTTTTTCCACCTTCATATAGTATATATATCACAGGGTCCAGAATCAGAGGACCTCTTCTGACATATAAGCTCCTTGAACTTAGAGATTATTTCATTCTTTATATTTGTATCCTCTGTAGCTAGCACAGAGAGCTTGGGACATAATAGGTTCTTGATAATTGCTGGTTGATAAGGTATAGTTGAGATTCATTTGTGTGTGCATGCTTTTATATATGTATATATATATGTATGTATGTATGTATGTGTAGGTATGTATGTATGTATAAAGGAAGTTCCAAAAGTCTGAGTGCAATTTTAAGCTACTAAAGCTTAAAACTGCATTAAACCTTTTGATCCATGCTTTTTATTTATTGTACATATAAAATTGTAATTATGATAATACAGTATTGGGCTATCTGTTTTATTCTACCTGTAAAATGTTAAAAGAATTGGAGAAGCAAAAAAGCACACAGGATGAGAGGACATGAGTATGTCTTCATTAGATATATAACACCATTGGACATCTACTATGTTGATGAGATATTTGATCCCTGGAAGTATTAACATATAATAATACTTCAGTTCATCAGTAGAGATCTGTCAGCTGTCTGTGATTACCTGGTCCTTTTTCACCAAAACCTTTTTATGGCTACATAATTTTGAACCCATTGACAAGTTTATTAATAATTTCTGAACACTACTATTCTTTCCTTCTGGCACATGACTATATTTTAATTATCTGTGTCAAGGCTGAAATAGCCTGGATAATTGAAATTCATAAAAAAGAGTCAAGTCTTGTTTTAGCCAAATTGCCTAGATAATTGTTTTTCTCCACTGAAATCTGTATTTGATTTTCCCTAAGTGGCCAAACTGGCTGATTCAACAGATGTCATTCAGCCCCTCTTACATGTAAGACATTATTTTTTTAAATAAATGAATAGTGAGATAGTGAAGGGATGTCAGTGGGAAGTAGAAGAAGAGAACTGAATGATATTCCAATTGGACAGTCTTCTCTTGTGAATCAAGAATTGGCAGTGTTTCTGTAACATTTTGTACCTAGTATTCTAATATAATCCATCAAGCACTTTTAATGCCAGTAAAACCCAGAGTATGGTCTGTGTATCTCCACTCTTGGGACAATTTCCATTTACTTTTCTTAATTCTAACATTTAATACATTAGATTTTCAGAAATCTATCCATTGAGTTTTTCTTTTAGGTTCCCCACAGTTATTAATGGTTATTTGCTTCCTGTGGGTATAAATTTTGAAAGTGATATGTTTGGTTTTATGCATATAGACATGCTGCTTTAACCATTCCTGCTGGAGAGAAGGCCTGCTTGCTTTTTCACAGGAGATAGAACAATACTTAAGTAGGTTATGAAACCTAAAATTTTTCCCATTTAATTTCAAAATCCTGCCTATTTTTCCTCCATTACATTTTGATCCACCCAAAGAATTATCTTTTTATTAACTTCCAGAATGTACTCAAACATATCCTAAAGAGGATGGCCAGATTCTTCTCCTTGAAGAGCTTTTCAAACACTACTTCCCACTTCCTCACATTTCTCCAGATGCTTTACCAAGACTTTAAAACCAGCTTGGCTCCATCCTACCTTACATAACTTATTGTTCTTTCTCTCCCTTTTCCTTTCTTCATATCTATTTATATAATGGGTATAATATTTACAGTATAAAGGGGTGTTCCTGGATTCAAATGAGATCATGTTGATTAAGTGTTTTAAATACCTTAAAATGTTATGTAAGGGCAGCTGGGTAGCTCAGTGGATTGAGAGCCAGGCCTAGAGACGGGAGGTCCTAGGTTCAAATCTGGCCTCAGACACTTCACAGATGTGTGACCTTGGGCAAGTCACTTGACCCCCCATTGCCTACCCTTACCACTCTTCCACCAAGGAACTAATACACAGAAGTTAAGGGTTTAAAAATATAAAAAAAATGTTATGTAAAAGGGAGGCATGATTTAGCTTTTTGAGATAAATATTTTTCTGGTTGATTTCTAATTTCCTAGTGCCTGACTGCTTTTTACCTCCAGAGAATCTATGATCTTCCCTTTGACTACTTCATGTAAGAGTCATTGTTCATTCTTTGTGATTCTGTGGAATAAGCATTTCTGTAAATCCTACATAGAGCGACTAATCAGTGAACTGGAGGTCTTTCTTTTGGTCTTCTAGTAGTTATTGAACTGACCCTCTGTTTACCTTTTCTTGCTTCATGTTTGGTCCACCTCCTTTTTTTAGAGCTACATGCAAGTCTTCATTAGGAACATGTGTACAGATAACTTAACCCTACTATGTATCTTTCAATTGTCCCTTGAGACTGAATCTTATATGAGATAATGCGATTCTATGATTTGCAGACCTGTAACATCACTGGGAGAATATTGGCATTAAAAAGATGGGTTTTTGCCATAAGGAACATATTGGGATTATTGTCAAGGCCATGCATTTTCTCAGATGATACATATACCATAACCATGATGACTTTCCCTATTTGTTCTGGGTTCAGCTCACTGCAATATTGTCTTTCCAAGACAAACTCATTAGGCTTCTTTTTGTCACAATTAGGGCAATATTGATTCTTTTCTTTTCCAATGGAGATGTATTTATATTTGACATTTATTTCCCAACAAACAGCCAACCTCTCCTTTGCTGCAAAGTGTATCCCTGGAATTTATTTAGTTTATTGATAACTGAAAGACTACAGCCTTTAATTTTGATAGCATGGTACTAATATTGATTCATGTTTGATTGACATTCTTTTGTTTGACAATAGTCTGGACCTGTGATGTCAGTGGTATGGGGAACTCCCAGTGTAGGAAAATCCTTCGCTGTTAAAAAAAAAACCATCAATTCCTCTGTAATTTAGAGTCTTAGAGAGTTGCTCAGGGAATTTCCTGAATGGTTAAGTTACTTTCACATGGTCATAAAGCTATTATTATGTAATAACTTTTTGTCAAATGATGTCTTCTCTATTGCAGGAAGGGGAGAAAGGCTGGGAAATAACTGGGCATTTTACGCTAACAAACAAATTAATTATTTAATTAAAAACATATTACGTTTCAAAGGCAGAACTTGAACACAAGTCTTCCTTGCTCTAATGTTAGACCTCTTTGTATTATACCCTAGTACATTTGCCTACCAATATTAAAACTCTTTACTTTTTTGAAGATATCGGTATTTTGATTTTGTTTTCTTCACTTTGAATCACTTCATACAAATTTCCCCAGGTTTCTATGAATTCTCTTCATTCATCATTCCTTCTGGCTCACTAATATACAATTCAAATGTATATCATGCTTTTTTTCAACTATTCTTTAGTTAGATACATATTTTATTTCTACCTTTTTGTTTCACAAATAATGCTGTTACAAATATTTACAAATACATATGGGTCTTACCTTTTTGTTAAAAACTTTTCTAGAACGTAATGCTAATGGTTGATTTTTGGAGTGAAAGTGTATAAATATTTTAGTAATCTTTCTTGAATAATTTTGGGTTGCTTTCTAGGATGATCAAGATTTTTTTTACTCACTCGTTTTTTCTTGCATAGATTGATACATGAATCTCTTTTGACTGACTAGAGACTAAAGCAATCCTGTTCCAGGAGTGAAGGCATGCAATATGATTTACGTGCTTCTTTGCCTAATCAATGCTTTTTGATGAATATAGCATATTTTTCTCTCTACATGTTTGCAATTTGAGACTTGCATGTATAAAAAAGCTAACCAAATAATTCATGTCTATCATTAACATAATGACTGATTTCCAGCCCAAGCCTGGTCTCTTAAAAATGCCCATTTTGTGACAAATATGTTCTATATTTGGTCATTACCTAAGGATTAGTTCTTTTGACCTCAAGAGGCATAGAAGTAAATATTCTAGGGTTGGAAGGGTCCCTAAGAGATTGTTCAGTTGGTCAAACCTGTCTTTATGCAAATAAAATAATTTCCCCACTTTACAAATGGGTTGGCTAAAATTCAATGAGATGAAATAATTTGTCCAAGATAACTGAACTATCTGTTTACTGTGATACTTCATTATTGTGACATAATTTCCATGTTGCCACCCTTTGTGATTTTTCTTCATGTTTTCTCATAAATCTTCCTTAGAAGATCTCCTCAATTCTATAAAGCCTTTTCTCTAGACATATGGTATTTTATGGGTAACACTGCAGTCCACAGACTTAGCTATCTTTTATCATTCTTGCTATATGATTGACTCACTTTCTTTTCTGGACTTACATGTCATTGATGATACATGCATTATATACTACCTCTAGTATGCTAATTTTATTTATAAATATGTACAATTCTTTCAATAGTAAGATGCTGTAATTTCTGACCACTATTTCCTTCCATTGCCCTATGGGTTATTTCAAAACAATTAAATACTGCTGGTTAAAAGAAGAATTTAACTTATTTCATATCATTCATTTCTTTTAATGTCAAAATTTTTTTGGAGTTCAGTGTGTCAGTTTATTTTCAGTGATAGGGTCAAGGATTAAGACTATTTTTTTGAGTGTCTCACATACTTAGCACTCTAAATAATATTGAGCTTGGTCCAATTGGTGACTAACTTACTCCTTCTCAGGAGGAAACTTATTTCTTCCTCTGATGGTACATTAACTTCCAGGTCACTGGAGTTCCATTTTGTTCATGGGGCAGAAATTCTTAAATAGTTTTTCTTTTCTTTTCTTTTCTTTTCTTTTCTTTCCTTTTCTCTTCTTTTCTTTTCTTTCCTTTTCTCTTCTTTTCTTTTTAAATAAACCCTTACCTTCCATCTTGGAGTCAATACTGTGTATTGGCTCCAAGGCAGAAGAGTGATAAGGGCTAGGCAATGGGAGTTAAGTGACTTGCCCAGGGTCACACAGCTGGGAAGTATCTGAGGCTAGATTTGAACCTAGGACTTCCCATCTCTAGGCCTGGATCTCAATCCACTGAGCTACCCAGCTGTCCCCTTAAATAGTTTTTCAAAGGTCCAAGACATACTTATACCAAACTATGCCCTTCATAGTAGTTTTGATTTAAATGATTATTCTATATGCCATATAGGACAAGAAAACTTGACTTATTCAAGTTTTTTCCACAAAGTATTCTTTCTTGTTTATGGTAATTCATCATACAAATTAAAAAAACAAAAGCAAACAACATGTAGATTTAAAAATAACTTTTATATTTTAATGAATTTTTTAAAAAATCACATTTATTTTTGGATATTTTCTCCTTTTCTCTGACATACAATGATAAGACATCCCATTTACTATGATAACAAAAGATCTATTAAGGTTTTATTGGGTCAGTCTTCACAAGTACCTAGAAATGAACCTTTACATTTTCACTGGTTTGATTTTCTATAACTTTTCAATCATGTCTATTCTGATGATTTTCAAAGAATATTTCTAGCCCCAATATCTACCCTGAGTTTCAGGCCTTCATCCCCAATTACCTGTTGGACATTTCAATTCAATGTTTTGATACATTTCAAACTTAACATGCCCAAAATAAAACCAATTATCCTTCTTTCTGAATCCACCTTTAAACAAAAGTTCCCTTTTCTTTCAAAGACATTAATCATCATTCTTCTAGTATCCCAGGTTCATAACCTCTAAGTTATCTTCAACTCCTCATTTTCCCCCACTGCAAATATCTCATCAGTTGCCAAATCTGATTTCTCCTTTTTTACCTCTACAATATCTTTCATGTTTGACCCCTTTTCTTAATGCATAACTACCACTTTAGTTCAGCATTTTCATCACTTTTAACCAGATCTTTGCAACAGTCTCCTAATTGGTTTCTCTGCCTCAAATCTCTCACTACTCTAGTTCACAATGATATACACTGCTGCCAAAGTTATATTACTTAATCATAGATCTGACCACTTTACTCCGTACATTCAACTTTCATAGTTTCCTATTAACTGGAAGGACTGTTGACTTTTTGATCTTTTAAAGACTTCTACAAACTGGTCCCAACCTATCTTTCTAATCTTATTGGACATTATTCCTCATCCTTTACTTTGGGATCTAGTCAACTCTCCATGTCCAGCCTCAATGCCATTGCATTTGTTACTCCCTAGCAAATCTTCATGAAATGCCTTTCTTCCTTTAATCCAAAGCTCAAGAACCCTTTTCTCCAAGAATCTCTCCCTGATCCTCTCCAAGTGCTTATGCTTTTGTATCCTTAATACCTAGCACAATGCTTAGTACAAAGTAGTAGCCCCTTAAGGCTTGTGATCGATTTCTAGTGTACAAGGAATCATATGTAAAGCAGTGTATTGTAGTGCAAAGGGAATTGGATTTGGACTTCACTGCATGACAGTCTCTCTGGGTCTTACTTTTCTCATCTATAAAATGAAGAAGTCAAACTAGATAACTTCTAAGATCTCTTTAAAGCTGTGAAGCTTCTAAACCCATTCTTTCCCCCATAGCTCTCTTTGTTCCCTTATTAACAGAAACCTGGTATTAATTTGCTTTCCCAGGAAGAGGACAACAGACCGTCCATTTTAGAGACCTAATTTGTTGCCTCCCAGCTTTTGGGACAAGAACTAAATATTTGAGAAAATCTGCTAGGAAAACTGGAAAGCAGTTTGGCAGAAACTAGTATACACCAACATCTCTCACTGGATATCAAAATAAGGTAAAAATGGGTACATGACTTAGCCATAAAGAATAATATCATAAGTAACTTAAGGGAGCAGTTACTATATTTTACCTGTCAGACTCATGAGTAAGGAGAGAATTTATGACAGAACAAGTTAGAGAGTATTGTGGGAATGCAAAATGGATAATTTTAAACACATCAAAATGTTTTTATACAAATTAACCATGTAGCCAAAATTAGAAGGAAAGCAGCTAACTGGAAGGGAGGATATAGCAAATTTCTCTGATAAAGGCCTCATTTTTCAAATATGCAGAGAACAAGTCAAATTTATAAGAATGTGAATCAGTCTTCAATTAATAAATCATCAAAGGATATGAACAGGCAGTTTTCAGAAGAAGAAATCAAAGCCAAAGTCATATTAAAAAATGCTTGGGCAGCTAGGTAGTTCAGTGGATTGAGAGCCAGGCCTAGAGATGGGAGATCCGGGGTTCAAATATGGCTTCAGATGTTTCCTAGCTGAGTGATCCTGGCCAAGTCATTTAATCCCCATTGTCTGAGCCTTACCACTCTTTTGCCTTGGAAATGATCACTTTATTATTGATTCTAAGAAAGAGGATAAAAGTTTTAAAAAATGCTCTCAATCACACTTATTAGAGAAAATTCAAATTAAAACAACTCTGAGGTACCACTTCATACCTATTAGATTGGGCAACTTGACAGAAAAGACAAATGACAAATATTGGCAAGGGTATAGAAAAATAATGACACTAATACATTTGGGAGTTGTGAACTAATCCAACAGTTCTGGAGAGTAATTTGGAACTATGCCCAAAGGGCTTTAAAACTGTACATACTCTTTTGTTCAACAATACCACTAGTAAGTAGGTACTCCACACAAATTAAGTAAAAAGGAAAAAGACCAATATGTAAAATATAGATAAATATATATATGCATATATATATTTATAGCAGCTCTTTTTATGGTGGCAAAGAACTGGAAATTCAGGGAATGCCTATCAATTGGGGAAGAGCTGAACAAGTTTTGAAATAGGATTGTGATGGAATACTATTATGTTACCAGAAATGATGAGCAGGATGGTTTCAGAAAAACTTGAGAAGACTTAATAAGAACTGATGGCTGGAGAAGTAAGCAGAACCAGAAGTACACTGTACACAGTAATAACAATATTGTATGATGAACAAATGTGATCACTCCCTATTCTTAGCAAAACAGTGATCCAAGACAATTCTGAAGGACTTATGATAAAATTGTTCTCTATTTTTAGAGAAATGACAGATGGAGTTTGAATGCAAATTTTGGAGTACACTTAACATTTTTTCTTTCTTCTTTTTAGCTTGTATTTTCTTTTGCAACATAGCTAGTGTAGGAATATTTTTCATTACTGCATGTGTGTAATCTGTATCAAATTATTTGCCTTCTCAAGGTGGGAGAAAGGAGGGCAGGAAAGAATATGGAACTCAAAATTTAAAAAAAATTATAATTTTTATTTATATATAGTTGAGAAAAAATAAACATGAGGAAAAAAGATCTCTAAGGGCTTGATTATTAGATCAAATTGAATAATAGCACAACTCAAGTACCGTTTCCAATATATAGATTTTCTGTCTCCTATTTATTAAACATTCTATCCTGAAATCACCTTATATTTGCTTACTTGTGTGGAACTCCCCACCCCCACTCTCAATAGAATATAGTTTCTTTGAGGGTAGAGGTTTTTTTTTTCTTTTTTTTTTGGCATTACCCGTCCCTATCACATAACAGATGCATAATAGATATTTGTTGAAAACTGCTATTTGTTGACAAAACATAATTGACTTTCTTCCACAAGAAAACAGTATTCAATTTTTCTTGTGTTCTTTTAGCTCAAGTCTTTATTAGTGATAAGATGTGGATATCCTCTTGTTTCCAATGGGAAATAGATTTCCTTTTGAGCTAGGGAATTTAACAGCCTTGGGGGTCAGATTTGGCCTGTTGCTTATTGGCTGACAACAAGCATTTCTAAAAATACATACCCATGAGAGTAAGACTTTTTAACTTTTTAAAATAGCATTTATAGCGCCTGCAGTTACTTTGAGTGCATTATTGTGGGTAATGTTTTTATTGGCATGGCAACCCATGACTCATTTTTCAATCTGGGGCTTGTCCATCAGTTGTGCCGTTATACTTGTGTATGTGTTCCTCCACATTTTTTTCCCTTATTTTATTTTGGTTTGTCTTAGAAAAAAGTTCTCTAACTCTGCTATCAAGGAAAGATTTTTTTCTTTTTAAACTTCACTTATATGGCGGCAATAAGCATTTAAGTGCTTACTGTGTGCCTAGTTCTGTGCAAAACACTGGGAATATAAATACCCCTAAAAGGAAAGTTAATTCCTGCCCTCAAAGAACTTACATTGAAATAGAAAAACACAATAAATATATAAAAGGAACCTGAAAATGGAAAAGGGAGAAATGAAAGTATCCTGTAAAAGTTGGGAGAGAAGAAAGACATGGCAAAGAAGTCAGAGTACATTCTAGTCATTGTCATCCTGCATTACATCATCCAGTTTAGCTGGAATATGGAGTATGAGGTAAGAGTGTTATTAGACAAAAAATGCTATTGAGGCCCTTGAATTCGAGTCAGAAGTTTATGCTTTATTTGGCAGGCTTGGTCAGGGGTTTTCTTCAATCCAAATCCTACATTTCTTTCAAGTTCAGATTTTCAGCTGTTAAGATTGAAGATTTAATGACATACTAATATGCCTGGGGATTTTTCATAAAGTGAGGTATAGTGATCTCAGATGGGGATATGTATACAAAGAAGAACTTGGAATTCCAGAACTGGCAAATAATAAAGGGGTAGAAGGTAGTTTTGACACAATGGTTATAGGTCTCATGGATTCTAGAGGGAATATGAAAGAAGGAAGTGAGGGAAGAGACTAAGAGGGGATTGTTAGAGGTATGTATATCTCAGGGGAATGATGAATGCAAGGTACTAAGTCCTTAGAACCAAGGGAAAGGATAGGCATGGAATTTCTTGGAATAGTAGAGCCCAGAGGATACCAAAACAAGTTGATATTTCAAATGGTTGTGAGAAAATCAGTTTTCTCCTGAAATCAGTGGGTAAACCTTTGGGTAAGACAGAGATCAGAGGACTTAAAGAGCTGAAAGATTTATGTCATCTAGACCAGGGGCCTTATTTACATAGAGGACCCTGTTTTTCCTGGAATCTAGGGAGCTCAAAGAAAGAAATCTGTTTGAGCTTGCAAAATAGCTTGGGGTTGGAAGTAAAATGAACTAGCATTTTTCTAAGGGGATGGGGCTATAAAAGGGAGTTGCTGGAAGAGAGAGAATGATAGCTGACAGAGCCTAGCAGAGGATCTAATATTTTAAAACTATTTTAAGGCCATTGAAAAAGTGAAAGATTCTAAACAACACTTTCATATGAATGATCCAGAATCCCTAAATTTCATTGCTCTATTGTATAAATAGTTGTTAAACAGAATGTGTAGGTGTCAGCTACTCACATTGGTGATGAGAGTATGTGTGTGAGGGTACCACAAGGACAATCTTGAGTCCTAGTGGGCTGTCTTTGAATATGAACCCCAGTAGTGCTGGATCTCCCAGTCTCCTTCCTCCCTCAGTTACTCCCCATCTCCATTTTGATCACTTATCTATCTGCACATTTTTACTGGCTATCTCCTATGCTTGGAATTCTTTCCCTCCTCATTTTCACCTCTTTGCTTCTCTGGCTTCCTTCAAGTTGCAGCTAAAATGGCAACTTCCAAAGGAAGCTTTTCTCATTCCTCATTGATTTTAGTGCCTTCCCTCTACTGATTATTTCCAACTTATCCTATATATTGCTTATCTATTTATAGTGGGTTGCTTGTGGTATCCCTTCATACTGGGAGTTTTTTGAGAGCCAGGACTGTCTTTTGCCATTCATTGTTTCTTTAGTGCTGGGCACAGTGCCTGTTACATGGTACATGCTTAATAAATGTTGACTAAATGACTTAGATACTTAGAAAGTTATTCAAATAGCTGTGAATTAAAGATTGACTTTAGGATTTCCCAATTTGTCTCAAACTCCCATAGTAATGATGGCAAAAGAGGACATTTTTATTTCAACATTAAAATTCGAGACTTATGAGAATAAGAAGTCAGAGTGTCTAGGGGAAGGAGCATAGAATTTGAAACTCAAAAGACCTAAGTTTGAGTATATTCTTCACTACTTAATTATATATGACAGTGGGGCAAGTTATTTTACTCCAGCTCTTCAGTTTTCTCCTTTGTAAAATGAGAGAATTGGAGTATATAATTTCTTAGGTTCCTTACAGCCTTATGATTTAAAAAATGCATTGAATTTTTATTACACTTTTGTAAAATGAGGTTGAAATTTTACTACCTACTTAACAGGGTTGTTATGTGAGGCAAACACTTTGTAAATCTTAAAGCACTATAAAAAGGTAGAGTCTTATTATCATCTCCATTATTTATTTTTATCACTGCTAAATGATATCATTAGCCATCTTAAAATGGTATTTCAAAAAAGGGAAAATATCACAGCATTTTGTAATTTCTTTATTAAGTTTGTTTTTTATAATGTACTAGGAAACTTAGCTAAAGCACAGCTTAGTTTAAATTGTACCTGATATCTCTAATTTTTTAAAATTCAATTTTATTTTCAGTTCTGAATTCTCTTCTTTCCACCTCCTCTTTCTCATTCATTGTGAAAGCAAGAAAAATGAAGCTGTTACAGTATGTATTATCAACCAAAATAAATTCTGACATTAGCTATATTTAAAAAAAGTGTTGATTTGGACTTTTCAGTCCATCACCTTTTTTAGCTGGAGGTAGATAACATGTTTCATCACGAGTTCCTGAACTCTGGTTGGTTCCTTTATATTGATCATTATCCCTAACTAACATCTCTAGTTGAAACACTTAAATCATACCAATAAAGACCTGACCTAGGAATGAGGAGACTTGGGTTTTAGAGCTATAAAAAGCCTTAGAAATCATCTTTTCCAACCTTCTTATTTTATAGAGAAAATACTAGGTTCCAAAGAAGATGAAGTAAATTGGCCCAGATCATGCAAGTGATGAAAGTGGCAAAGCAGAGATTCAAACTTATGTCCTCTGATTTTGTAACCAGTCCCCTTTCCATTGTACCACATTGCTTTCTTTTGAGATTTCTCAAAAAATCTCATTCTTTTCTTTACTCTCTTCATACTCTGGCTTTTGACCACTGCTGGATCTTCTTCTAGGTCATGCCCACTAACAGAGTCCTCTTGGATTCTATCTGGGGATTTGGGGTCCTCTTTCTCCCTCTATACTATTTTGCTTAGCTTTTTTAGAATAGATTATTATCTATGTTTGTATTTTGTATCAGTTCATACAAATCTTCCTATTTGTTATTTAATTCTTTACCTTTCATTGTTTCTTATGGGACAACAATATTCCATTATATTAATGGGCCACAATTTTTTCAGGCATTGGTCAATTGGCCACCAATTGGTTTCTAGTTCTTATCACCAAAAAATGCTGCTGTGAATATTTTAGCATATATTTGCTATCCTCATACTGGTACTCTTTCTTTTGATCTTTCCTCCAAACCTGAGCACCAGAATCAATTCCTTGGAGGAGGTAAGCCACCAGGTGCAATCTCTGGACTTTTCATCTTCATCTTCACCCCAGCCATTCCATACCTTGTCAATATGTTTACCCTTTATCTCCTCCCCCTGTAATCTCTTTATTTAAGAGCTACAAAAAAATCACCATTGGGGGCAGCTGGGTAGCTCAGTGGAGTGAGAGTCAGGCCTAGAGACAGGAGGTCCTGGGTTCAAACCCGGCCTCAGCCACTTCCCAGCTGTGTGACCCTGGGCAAGTCACTTGACCCCCATTGCCCACCCTTACCAATCTTCCACCTATGAGACAATACACCGAAGTACAAGGGTAAAAAAAAATCACCATTAACACTGCTAGAAGAATGAATGCTTTTTTACTATTTCCCTAACCATCTCTGCATTTCTAGACCATAATTCCTTGGCCACCATTTCTCTCTATTTTTATCTTTCCGCATTGAATGTAAGCTCCTTAAGGGGAGGGACTGGTTTGCTTTTGTATTTGTATACTTAGCACAATAATTGGCACATTGTAAAATTTAATAAATTCTGTTCATTCATTCATAGACCCTTTCTATCTTTGACTTTTTGGACTACTTGCCTAGCAGCAGGATCTATGGGATGAAGCCCTTTTCTTTTCCCAAAGAAATAAAAACCAGCATCTCTGAGTTAAATGAGAACTTTGAGGTCATTAACTCCAACCTATATCTAAATGAGAATCCTCTCAATAATATCAGTTCAGACAATGTTTCAGCCCCTTGTATGTGCTTATACCATAATGAATTCTTGGGATATAAAAATAAAACAGCTTCTGCCTTCAAGAAACCTATACACATGTTTTTATAGTTTCCAGTGATGGCGAATTCATGACTTCCTGCGGTAACTCATTCCACTCTGAAACAACAATAATTATCAGGGACATTTTCCTGATATTGAACAAACTGTGCCCTTTCTACATCAACTCTTTGTTCCTGTTTTAAATTCAAGGGCCAAGCAAAGTTTGCCTAATTATTTTTTTTACAAGATAGCTCTTCAACTAGCTTTTCCCAAAGTTTTTTTTCCATACTAGAACTAATCCCCATGTAGAATGGCTTCCTGTCCTTTCACGATCCTCCTGTGTTCTCTCTGAAACCTTCGTTCTACTTTGTCTCTATCTTTTACATACTTATTTACATGTTGTCTCCTCTATAAGAATATGACCTCTTTCAATGCAAGAAATATTTTTGTGTTTTTCCCTTTCTTTGTATCCTGGGCACTTACTACAGTTCCCGGCATGCACATTAAGTTCTGAATAAATGCTGATTGATTAACTGCAGATATATAAAAAATGTAAAAAGCTTCATTTTATAAACATAAATATTTCTTGCTTTGTGTATGTATTTTCAATTATAGTGTAATTTTAAGACTTTATCTGATATATCTGATATTTGGGAGATACATCTGTTGTTAACAAAGTGAGAAAGTATTTTGAAGAACTACCACATGGAAGAGAAATTAGACTTGTTCTTCTTGGCCCCAGGAGACAGAACTAGCAACAATGGGTGGAAGTTCCCAAGGCAAATTCTAGGGAAAAAATTCCTAACAATTGGAGCTATACCAAAGTGGAATAGATGAGCATTTCCATTTATCAGTGGAATTCATTCAAAGTCTGGAAGACCTTTGTATCTTGTAGTTGAGTTTCTTACTCAGTTGTGAGTGAGACTGTATGGCTTCTGAAATCCTTTCCAACTCTGACTTAGATGATTTTGAAGTCATACATTTTTTGAGATGATTTTGTGTTTTGAAACTTTCCTGTCTCTTACTGGGAGTTCAAGAATAGTTTTGCAAATTTATGTGGTAGGATTAGGGAGGAAGAATTTTGTAAGGCCATTAAAAATCAGAAAATCCAGCTCCTCAAGTAGTTTTAAACTATACAGATTGAGATTAATGGGGGGAATTTAGTGGTTTTAGCATGACTAGTCGCTGTTTACTGAGAGAATTTTAGAAATTGAGAAAAGTAGAACTTATGACTTCCTCTGCCTAAGATCCTTGAGGGGAGATTTTGGCCAGCAGTGATTGTTTGGTGGCCTTCTAGAAATGAGACATTGTAATGATTGAACAAGTAGTTACTCATAGGAAAGGGGGTGCGGGAAAGAAAGGTATAAAACATATAGTCAGAGCTACTGATATGCTGGGCAAATTAAATAAATAAAAATATCTCTGAAGATTAATTTCCTAAAAGAATGATGTGAAATGTTAAACTATAGCTCTTGAAGTTATTCATTAATTCAGAAAAAAGATTGATCCATATGCTGAAGTTAAGGCTTTTTAATAGGGTTTTTCTTTGGAGAAGAGCATGTGGTTATAATAAAGATCCTTTATTGCTATAGTAGAGTGTTCCCTTTGCCCTCATATAGGTCACAACTTCTCCTCACTTACTGATTTTATGCTATTTTTGCCCTTGTCTTTACATAAGTACTTTTATACTTGGGAGGGGTTATAACCCTTCCAAATAATTCAACTTTTAACCCATCCATACCTTGTGTGACTCTTGTCAATGTCCTCTTTATTAATTCTTCACAGAAAGTTCACATAAGGCTACTTTCTTTTTGGGGAATATATTTCTTAGATGATATATTTTACACTACTTCTTTTATTCAGTTTTTATTTGGTGAATGTGTTGCAGCTTGCTCATGCCCAATATGCCTCTTCATTGCCTTTTTTGGGTGACCCTCAACATGAATTCTGCTAAGACTGGTATTCTGTGACGCATAGTCAGGCATACAGTATTATAGGAAAAATCCTGTGGAAAAACCTTTTCTTTAAAAAGATATACAAAGTTATTAAAAGTATTATCCAGTTTTTCAGTAGTAATTCCAATTTACTATATTTCTGTTCAGTTCTGGGCTGAGTTGATTATCCATTTGTATATCCATTTATCTAAGATATACTGCTAGATGATTCTTATAGGACATCCCTCACTCTCTTTATTATGGTACGGACACCAGCTTTTCATCTACTTGCTTTTTTTTTCAGTATGAATAGTTATCTTCTTTAGAATAATATTGACTTGACAAACAGAAAATATTGATTATATGATCCCATAATTTTGAGGATATTGAGAGATAGGGTAACTGAAAGGAGGATGCCCAAAATGTGGGAAAAAACTCTCAAATATTTTCAGATTTTTTCTACTTTTCAGTGGTTTTCCTTCTGGTATATCCCTAACACTTTGCGGATTATTTTGTTTAATTGGGCCTCCATCAGTGTTTATTAAAAATCAATTTCTTTCCATTGCTTCTGGCTATTAGACAAGATGATATTCTCATAATATTCCACTATCTTCCTCTGCAAAATCTTAAAAATGAGTTTATGCCCCAAATCAATATTCTGTGCTTGTAGTGATGGATTTGTATTAGCTAAACTTACTTTTGAATTAGTAGTAGTTTTTTGTTAGGGTCCATTTTTATTATCTGTTTCTCCTTTTTGGGGGGCATTAATGACTTGTTTGAATAGATGAAATTTCAGCTGCCATATCTTTTCATTATTATTCTTGTGCGATTACTTGTGCTGTGACAAGTCAGTGATTTCACTGTATTAGTATGTACTGTACAAGGACTTCTAAATTAACAGTGAAACATCTGTGCCATTCCTCTATTATATATATCTCTTAGTACCTGATCAGTTCATCTTTTCTAGTAACAAATGCCTTTGATGATGGTCTTACTCCTGCAAGTTCTAATTAGTAGTATATTTCAGCTTACTTTCATAATTGCCTTGTGTCTTTCCATTGGCTTGGGTTACCTGCAATGTTGAGCCCTGTTTGGTGATTCATGATTGATAAACATATTGTTGATCAAGGAAATACTGGAATTAAATAGTTGGGTTATTGTTACAGAGAGCAGCTTAGAAAGATTTTGACCATCTCCAATAAGACTTACTTTATAATGTATGGTTTTTTTTAAACCCTTGACTTCTGTGTATTGGCTCCTAGGTGGAAGAGTGGTAAGGGTGGGCAATGGGGGGTCAAGTGACTTGCCGAGGGTCACACAGCTGGGAAGTGTCTGAGGCCAGATTTGAACTTAGGACGTCCTGTCTCTAGGCCTGGCTCTCAATCCACTGAGCTACCCAGCTGCCCCTAAGACTTACTTTAAACATGATTTGGTTTCTGGTTGCTGAAGTATTCTTGGCAAAGATCATGACTTTTGGACAGTCCAATAATTTTAAAATTATCTTTCCTGTATTTATTTTCCAGGTGAGTTGTTTTTCCCATATTTCTCATTTTTTCTACTTTTTCATTCTTTTGACTTTTTTGATTGTTTCTTGATGTCTCATGAAGTCATTAGCTTCCACTTACCCAATTGTGATTTTTAAGGCATGATTTTCTTGAATGAGCTTTTGTACCTGTTTCATAAATTATTTCTCCTGTATTTATTTTCCATGTGAGTTGTTTTCCCATATTTCACATTTTTTTCTACTTTTCCAAAGGGTCAATTCTGGATTTCAAGAAGTTTTTATCTTCAGTGCATTATCTTTTTCCATTTGGCCAATTCTGCTTATTAAGAAGTTCTTTTCTTTAGATTTTTTGTGCCTCTTTTTACCAATTTGCCTATTCTTTTTTTAAGATATTAATTTCTTCAGTATTTCTTGTCCCTCCTTTTTCAAGCTGTTGACTCTTTTTTTTCAACTTTCCTATATCACTCTCGTTTCTTATCCCAATTTTTCTTCTACCTCTCTTATTTGTTTTTTTTTAAACCCTTACCTTCCATCTTGAAGTCAGTACTGTGTATTGGCTCCAAGGCAGAAGAGTGGTAAGGGTAGGCAATGGGGGTCAAGTGACTTGTTCAGGGTCACACAGCTGGGAAGTGTCTGAGGCCAGATTTGAACCTAGGACCTCCCATCTCTAGGCCTTGCTCTCAATCCACTGAGCTACTCAGCTGCCCCCTCATTTGTTTTTTAAAATATTTTTTGAGCTCTTCCATTAATTCCTTTTGTGGTTGAAAACAGTTAATATTTTTCATGGAAGCTTTGGATGCAGCAATATTGACTTTGTTGTCTTCTGAGTTTGAGTCTACCCTGTCACCAAAATAACTTTTTTAATTGAATTTTTTTTTGTTATTTGCTCATTTTACTGCCTTTTCTTTTAGTTTAAAAAAACTGTTAAAATTGAGCTGTGTAACTGTGGTGAAGGAAACAATGTTAAAAGCTTCAGGGTCTTTGAGGTGCTGCCTGTAGATCTGGCACTGGGAATTTATCTGATTTCAGTTCCTCCAAGGTGGTATGATGTAAGGAGAGGTGTGTTTAATATTCTCCCAGTCTGTACTCTGATAACTGAATATTCAAGAATCCAAGCATTCTTTTACCCTTTGGAACTGTGATGAGGGTCTTCTGCTTCCCTGTGGCTGTAAATGCTGTATGCTGGTGCTACTCCTCACCCTGACACTGCACCCCAGAACTGAGACCTGTTTCTAAGCTATGTGACAAGAGTCTTGAACCCAGAGTCATCAAAGGGACCCCCTCTTTCTTAGCATTTGTCCAGTCTCCATTATTATCTGTGGCTCAGAGTTCCTGAAGTCTTGGGTACTGTTTCAGCTGAGGTCAAGGCCTATTGGCATGGTGGGGTTTGCCCTGGTATACAGTTCTCCACCTCCACCCCAATGCACTAGATCCCTTGTGCTTGTTTTGAGCTGACAATTACTTCACCTTAGTTTTTTGTGGGTTATGCAGCTCTAGAATTCATTTTGAGGCTTTATATTATAGATTTGGGGGTGAATAATTTGATAAAAATGACATGAATTCCTTTACCTTTTCTACTATCTTGGCTTTGACCTTCAAGGTGCTCAAATATGTGATCCTCATTTTATTCCCCCACGGTGTTTTTCTTAGAAAGAATCTTGGGATCTCAGAGTTCCAAGGAGATTTCAGGCTACCTAGTCCAACCCACAGAAGAATAAGAGTTCTTACACAGCATACCTCCTGAGTGGTCACTTAACCTTTGCTTGAAGATCTTCAGTGAGGGCAACCTAGTACTTCCCAAAGCAAACCATTTTACTTTTGGGTAGTTGGATATTTAGATAGTTATCATTTTTCAAACTTTTATCTTTTATCAAACTTAAATTTGTCTCCTTCTAAATTGCTCCTAGATCTGTATTCTGGGGGTCTGAAAATGAGTAGACTAGTTGTTCTCAGTTGTTTTCTTTGAGAAATCTATGGTAAGGGTGTGAAGCCTGTGGGCAAATAAAATCTTTCCCATTTTGTATAGAGTCTTTGTTAGTTGATGATATGATAGCTATTGCAAAGAAGCTGCTGGAACTACTTGGATTTGATAGCCAGAAGCTGTCTCTAGAATGAATAGAGCTGTTCTTTGAAAGGAAAGAGACTATTGTGAAATCTACAGTGCCCAAACTTTCCACTTTTTCCCTCTAAGATAATCTTAGATTATTTTTTTTTCCTTTCTGGTAGAAGAAAAGGAGAGGTATGTGGATGAAGAGAAGCTACAGAAATGTTCCATTATTTAATTTTTTTCTGTTGCCATTTGGAATGAAGTGGGAGCGAGAATTCTCATAGCTCCATTGCCTAAATATTAAATTTGGTTTGGATCAAATAGTTTAATGAGTCATTATGTAAATATTTAATATGAATATTAAAGTGATGAGCTTTCATTTAAAAATTATCAGGTTCCTTGGACCCATCCTGAAGTAAGGAACATAGCTCACAGAGAACTTTTAAATGAACCTCTCTTGGCCATTCCTCCACTGCGGTTTCTCACAAATAGGATACTACACATTATTTAATGATGGTGATTTTGTAGTCTGAAACAAAGGAAAGGATGTCTATCCCCAAACCTTTGTAGTTTACTACCTAGACACTCATTATTCTTACCCAGCCCCTTCCTTCAGTATCAAAGGAAATCTTTCAATGAAATGCTAAATAACATTGACCAGTTTTCCACAAAATACATCTGTCCCATTAACCATTTTCCCAAAATATTCTTGTTACTGTATCTTTGAGAGGAAATGTCATTGTAATGAATTGATTTTTTTTGATACCCAAACTATTTCCCAAGACTTCATGGAAATGTCAAAGACTGTGTCTCAATAGGGTTCTCCTGGTTTTGTGGCTAAATGGGCAAAGTTCTTTCCTCCATTATGCTGAAAGTAACTCTTAGGGGGAAAAAATTAAATTAGAAGACATTAGTGCCACATGGATCATGGAGAAATTGCAGTGTTATTTGGAGATGGCTCTTGGTGTTAAATATTTGTGTCTTTTAGGTATCCACTTCTTATTTATAACAATTAATGCAAATTTTTCCATTCCATACCATTCCTCTTATTCTTTATTCATTGATTTTTTAAACTTTTATTTTTTATCAAACTTAACTTTATCTCTTTCTAAATTGCTCCTTGTTCTGTACTCTGGGGTCTGAAAATAAGTAGACTTGTTCTCAATTGTTTTCTTTGAAAAATATGCAAAATCTTTTTAATTTTAGTAGTTAAATGGTCCATTTTTATCACTTTTGATCTCCTTAAAATCATGGGATTTAAAGTAAGAAGAATGTTGGCAGTTATCTAAGCCAACTGCTTTATTTTATAGGATAGAAAACTGAAGCCCAAATAGGGGAAGTGACTTAACCAAAATTTTACATGTTTAAAATGACAATTATTTGCTATCATATTGTCTGGTTTAATTATAAGCAGAGGCAGGATTTAAAGCTGGTACTCTGTCTTCAACTCTCATGTGTTCCTCACATTCTGCCATATTATTCTGCTCCTTCTACTAAATTAGACTGTATTGTATATCATCTAAAAATTATTCTTTAGTCCAATGGAGAAAATCCTCAATGATGGCATTTCAGGAAGGAGCAATAGGCCACTGGAGGAAACATTTTGGTGTGAGGAACACCCTTCAACATTCTCACCATGAGGAATAATAGTATGGATTATATGGATTTTCATATATTCATATGTTCATATTCATGTTTGTATATTCAATATGGATATTCATATGCATTATCATATCTTTATAAGAACCCTTTCTGTACACACAGTTCTACAGTTCCTTGGGCATAATTCCAGATTGGTTTCCAAAATGGTTGGATCATCTCACAATTCCAGTGTCAGTACACCAGTGTTCCCATTTTTTCACATTCCCACCAGTACCTGTCTTCCTGCTCTTTTATCATTTGAACCAGTGTGTATCTTTTGACCCAATAATAACACTATTGGGTTTGTTTCCTAGGATGATCAAGGAGAAGGGAGAGGAACCTAAATGTTCAAAAATATTTATAGCAGCTCTCTGTAGTGGCAGTGAACTGGAAATTGGTGGGGATACCCATCAATTGGGGAATTACTGAACAATTTGTGGTATGTGTGATTGTGATGGAATGCTGCTATACCAAAGGAAATGATGAACAGTTTAATTTTTTTATACTTTCATATTGGTCATTGTTTTATATACTTATACAAAACAAAAACCCCCAAAATAAAACCATAAATATGGTGATGTGAAAGATAGTATCTGCATTCATCTGACTCTGAAGGTGGATAGCATTCCTTGTCTTAAGTCTTTCAGGATTGTTCCACACCATTGCACTGCTGAAAATAGTGAAGTTTTCACAGTTGATTATAGTACAATGTTGCTGTTACCGTGTACAATGTTTTCCCAGCTCTTCTTATTTTGCTTTACATCAGTTCATGTAGACCTTTCCAGCTTTTTCTGAAACTATTCTGCTTATTATTTCTTATAGCACAATAATATTCCATCACCAATATATTCCACAATTTGTTCTGTCATTCCTCAATTGATGGTGTGACCCTCAATTTCCAATTCTTTGCCAGCAGGTTGATTTTTTAAAAATTTATTTGTAACATTTAAAATATTAAAATACTGTTACCTCCCTCCTCCTCTCCCCATTTGATAAGCCATCATTTGACAGAAAGATAACATTTATACATAAATTATGTCTTATTTCTATTCATCAGTTCTTTTTTGGAATGTAGACATACACAAGCCATTCTTCTCTTGCTGCATATGATGTTCTCTTGCTTCTACTTGTTTCATTCTTCATAATTTCATATATGTATTTCCATATTTTTACAAAATTAACCTGTTCATCATTTCTTACAGTGCAGTAGTTGATTTTGAAAAAAATAACATAGAGATATACAAGTACTTATAAAGAACAGGGCAAGTGGAACAGGGAATGACTTATATGTGTCCACCTCTAGAGAAAGAACCAATAAGTAGGAATAAGCAAGACATGTTTTTTTATATACAAGTATCTTTTTGTCAAATAATTACAGGATGAGGATGGAAGGAGATGCTTTTAATATAGTAGGTACATAAGTAATTTTAAGAAAAAACCTTTTGTTGGAGGTGTTTTATTCCCCCCCCATTTTACATATAAGGATATGGAGGTTTAAAAGATTAAATCATTTGAATATAGACACAGCTCTTACATGTTAGTAGTTGCTAAAAGCAGAACTTAAACCTGGATTTTTCTGACTTCCTATGGTAAAGGAAGTCACTGCTTCAGGCTAGTCCTGCGTTTTATTGCTCTTGCTGTTTCTCAGGATCTCTTGATTTCTACCTCCTACATTCCCTCCTAGATGAAGACATATGCTTATGCCTTCAGTTTGCTTCATTTCTACAAGTTAGGAGGAAATAGATGTGGTTTAGCCACTGAACTGGTTAGGTTCATTAGCAAGTTGCATTTGTAAGTCTTATAATATTAGAGGAAAACATGTAGCCATAAACCACTGCATGTTGTTTCAATTAGAAGGTTTATATTCTGTTGTTTGCACCTGTGTCCTGTTTTTGTAACAGAAGGAAATTCTCAAATCTTCCCAGAAAGAAATAGTTCCAATTCCCTGTTGCAAGAGATTGTGTTTCCATTTTGCTGCCCAGAATTTTGTTTCCAATCATTCCTTGCTATCCTAATTAGGATCTGTGAGGCTTTTTTTTCACGTTCATTCCTATTGAGGAAACGATGGATTTAATGTTCAGTCTTAGGTATATCTTCTGGTTCTTTGAGAGAATTCCTTTTTTATTATATTCAAGTCATAAAGTTTGAGATAATGAAAGAATCTCAGAAATTATTTAGTCCCATTTCTTTATCTTCCCAGAATTCTCTTGACAAGTGCATCATGACCCATTCCATTGGGGGCAGCTGCAATCATTAAGTCCTTCCTTTTACTGAGCTGATATCTGTGCTCTTGTAATTTCTACTCATTGGATACATAACCAGAATACAGAATCAGAGGTTTTCAGAGTTACATTGAATAGTACTAATAGCATATCTGAGAAGTAGTAATCCAGTCTCTATTTGAAGTCTTCTAAAGACTGGAAGTCTACTATCTTTGAAGAAAGCCCATTACATTTTTAAATAGCTCTAATTGTTGGAGAATTCTCTTTGTTTCTTCAGGACTAAATATATAAGTTCAACTAATTACTCCAAGTTCTACCCACTGGGAACAAATAGAACAAATCCAATCAATTTTCCACATGACAGTGTTTGAAATACTCCAAACGTTCTCAAGTCCCCCACTCTCCACTTTTCCTCAATGTCTTTTTTTTATGCTGGCTAAGCATCTCCAATTACTTTAAGAGAACCAGGAGTTCATGATGTTTATGGAAGTTTGAGAAATCAAATAGGCCAATTGAGTTATGAGTCTGGAGGTCAGTGGAGAGGTTAGCCCTGGTTGAGTAGATCTGAGAATAGCATAGAGATGATATTTGAATACATATCAGCTGATAAAGTCACCAGGCAAAATAGGGGAGGGAAAGGAGAAAAGGTAAGTATAATATTCCTTCTCTAGTCTTAGACACTAAGCTCCTCAGTTCAGCCTAAAATCATATTAACTTTTTAAGATGCTACATTAAACTGTGATTCAGTGGGCATTAAGTCTACTAAAACATCAAGTTTTTTTTTTATATAAATATCTGTCGAATAAAACTTTACCTAACTTATAATTGAGGCAGATTTTTTGAAGCCACGTGTGAAACTTACATTTATGTGTCTTACATTTTATCTTAATAGATTTTACCCAAATTTTGATTTGTATTCTGTAAATCCAAAATACTAATGCACTAGCTTTGTGTGTCATCTGCAAATTTGAAAAGCATGCTGTATCTTCATTTATTCAAAGTCTTGATAAAAATGTAAAATATCATGGATTCAAGTACAGATTTTTGTTTCCATGCCTTCACAAAATTAATCTTATCTCCTCTATGTCAACCCTTCAAAATTCTGGAAAAAGCTGTTGTGTGCTCCATTCTCTCTTCCAAATTAAACATCCCTTGTTCCCACAAAAGTTTATATATTAGAATAAGATGATACAGTTGATTTCATCTGGAAAGGAAGCTGATTCCTATAAATATAGAAAGATTGGATAAATTATAATATGTAAATGTATTTGGAATACTATTATACTGTAAGAAATAATGAAATAGATGAATTAATAGAAATCCAGGAAGGCTTATATAAGTCAGTTCAGATTAAGTTGAATAGAACTAGGATAATTATATACTGAACACAATATGGCCAAGGAAAAGCACTTTAAAAGATTTAAGAACTCTTGAGTGCAGTGACCAACCATGACTCAAGAAGAGTGATAAAGCATACTCTTTTTTTTTGGCCAAGAAAGTAATGAATTATTTTGCAGAATAAGATAGGACTCAGATGTGTTTGTTTTGTTTGACTTTACTTTTAAAAAATGAGGTAGGGCTTTTATTTATTTTTTATTTTTTTTAAAATGGTGGGAGAGAGTTATAGGAGGGTATAAAGGAAAGGAGTGATAGTGATGCCTAAAAACAATTAAGAAAGGAATGAAATTTCAATTTCAATTTCAAAATATTTTTTAAAAATTCATAGAAAATAGTAATAGGAAATTCTAAAAGGGCCATAAAAGTCAGCATTAATGCTATATATTATTGAATTTAGAATGTGCATAAATATATATTCACATACATACATATTTAAAAACTATATGCAGATTTCTAGTTTCACATAACATCCTCTTTCTATTCTTTACTTATAGGAATATTTATGCTTGTTGGTATTTTTCAATTTCTGAAATTAAGAAAAGTTTATAAAATATAAAACAATATAAATAAACAAAAAAGTATTCATATAGGGAAGTAATGGAATGTGAAGGCTATAAACATATTTCTTGAGTCATATCAGAGAAGAGGAAGTTGAATACCCAGAGAAGGGAAATAACTTCTCTAGGTTCACATAGTTAATTCCTGGAAGATCTGGAGCCCAGAATCTAGGCTTCTGTCTTAGGACACCTTGTTTTCCACTCTGGAACAAAGTGTATTTGGAAAAGGTTTTGGGGTACATACAATTATAATGTATGTCATTGTTAGGATATAGTAACAGTTGTGTATTGAAACATCCAGATCTACTCATTATCAGCCTTTCAATAAACTTTTGTTACAGATAGCTTATACTTAAGGAGTGTATACTTTATTTGTGTTTATCAGACCTAGGAAAGGATTAGAAAAAAAGAATAACCTCTCAACATATTTAATATTAGCTGCCATTTTTGAGAAGGGGAAGAAGAATAGGGAGGGAGAGAACCTGGATCACTAAATGTAAGAAAACGATTATTAAAAATTATATCTAGGTATGAGCTAAAAACAATATAGTAAAAAAAAGACTGATATAAGACAATAAGAATTAACATATTAAAAATAACTTCCTTATTTGTCAAAGTTAGATGCTAACTAATTGTAATTGCTAAGTTTATTAGCAATTATAGCTGTGCAAAAATAGAATGGGTTGCCTCAGGATAAAAAGATCATGAGATCATAGATCTAGACCTTGAAAATATCTCAAAGGTCATCTAGTCACAGGTTCATAGAATTTTAGAGTTGGAAGATATTTTAGTATCCACCTAGTCCAACCATTACATGAAAGGAATTATTAGTGTAACAAACCCTACAAGGAGTTATCAATCTTCTGCTTGATGACCTTTAATAAACAGGAACCCACTACCTCTCAAGGCATCCCATTTCATTAGCCCAAATCATCCATTTTACAGGTTTGCAAACTGAGGCCCAGGAGGTTAATTGACTTGCTGAAGGTCATACAGATAATAAGCATGAGAAGTGGTGTTTGAACCTGGGTCTGCCGATTTCAGTTCTCTGGATGTCACCTAATGCCTCCAGGTACAGGCTGGATAACCAAGTTAAGGCAATAAGCATTTATTAGTTTGTTACTATGTATGTACCAGGCAATGGCTGGTGGGGGTGGGGGTGCTGGTAGGAAGAAGATTCAAAGAAAAGCAATAAGACATCTTGCTCTTATGTTTATTTGTCTGAATGTTATAGCAGGGACTCTTTATCAAATAGAGGTGCAATTAGATGTCCTCAGAATTCCCTTCCTATTTAGGAGCTAGCAATTCATTGTAAAGCCTTTCATGGTGAGAAGGTTGTTTTGTAATCAATTTACAGTACCCAAAATTTCAGTTTTCTTATCTGTAAAATGGGGATTAGAGGATCATTGAAATGGGAGACCAAGGTCCCTTTTCAGCTCTAAGAATATTTGATGAAAGCTCCATTTCTGCTCTCATGTTTTGTAATTTTGTTGTATCTGTGTATCAAGCCAATAAATCATACAGTAGTGGAATTTTGGGTCAAACTTTTCTGATTCTATTGAAAGCTTTTAATCCTTTTTTTCTTCTTAGGCTTTGGGTTTAGCTGTGCTAGGGCAGGTTTCTTCAAAGGTAGAGGTCAGGCCAGCCCATCAGTCATGGGGCTTTCCCAGATTGGCTTTTCAGTGGTCTGGAGCTTGCTGGAGTAGACCTGTCCAATCTGATATACACATCCAGCTTTCTCCATACAATGGGGCTCTCTGAGGCTTATGAATTTGGACACTTTCCTGAGCCTCTTTTGAAGTTTGATCTGAGGTAACTGTAATTTGCTTGATTAATAGGTCAGCATTTTTCGTGGTAGAGGAGGGTTGAGCTCTTTCCTGCTGCTGGAGTAATTGGCTTAGCTGTTCTACTCTTGGACTACTCTGAGGGGGACTTGGTAGAAGGCTGTTCTGGATGGAGGCCTGGAGTAAGAAAAATTGGAACAAGAGTACAATAGAATGATTGCTCAGCTAGTCTAGAGCACAGTCTGTCATTTATGGTTCTTTAACTCATAATAAGAAATCAAAGGAGCAAAAATTTAGATCTGGACAGGACTTTGGAAGATCGGGAAGCTTAAGCCCCATCATTTTACAGATGAGGAAATTGAGACCTTGAAGAGGAGGATAATAATAACATTTTTCTAGTTTCTCCTATGTGCTAGGTACTGTGTTAAGCCCTTTACAAATAGAATCTCATTTGTTCCTCCTCTGGAACAATGCTGGAAAATAGGTGCTATTATTGTTACATTTTACGGATGAAGAAACTGATGTCAAATGATTTACCCAAGGCTACATAGCTAATAAGTGTCTAAGTTTGAATCAAAATCAGGTCTTCATGACTCCAGCCCCAGTGCTTTAGGCACAGTGGCATCTAGCTGCCTATCTCTCCACTTTTCTTTTTGAGACATTCATGACTTCCCTAGCATCATAAAGATAAAGAATAGCACAGTTGGTATCTTTTCTGGTTTTAGCAAGGACCAGAAAAAATAGCAAGAATATACAATTTGCATTGCCATTGTCATAATATTTGGAGATGAAAGTACCTTAGGAATCATCTAGTCTGACTCCCTCACTTTACAGTAAGGAAACTCCATACATAGAAATATCTGTACAGAATACACATGGACAGGATAACACATATGAGTCAGAGTAGAGGACACATGTGGAAAACATGGGTTAGGTAGGAAGAATGAGCAATTGAATTAAATTGAACTGAATTCCTTCATTGCCTTTTTTGGTATATGAAAATAACCCTAAGAGCTTGGCTTAATAAAAATGAAAGAGACTGAGTGTACTTATTGCTGTTGATTAGTCATTTTAGTTGTGTCCAACTCTTTCTGATCTCATTTGGGATTTTCTTGGCAAATATACTAGAAGAGTTTGTCATTTTCTTCTTCAGCTCATTTTATGTATGCGGAAACTGAGGTAAATAGGGTTAAATGACTTGCTCAGGGTCACAAAGCTAGTTTGAGGACATATTTGAACTCCAGATAATGAGTCTTCCTGACTCCTGGTCTGTTACTCTATTTACTGTACTACTGAGCTGCCTTATGGCCTGGCTTTTTCTGTCAGCATAATGAAACCGCCACCATCCCTACAATACACTAAATGCTTTGTAGATCTTAGAGTGTTACATCAAAGTCAACCTTTTATTATTTGAACAAATGAAGAAACCAACCATGCCAACTTATTTATTTTGTCTCCCTGAGGAGAACCTGTAAATTATACTCTCCCATTTATTTAGCTTTGATGTCCTTTCCTTTCCTTTCCTTTCCTTTCCTTTCCTTTCCTTTCCTTTCCTTTCCTTTCCTTTCCTTTCCTTTCCTTTCCTTTCCTTTCCTTTCCTTTCC
>NC_058131.1:199532924-199572556 GCF_016433145.1 Gracilinanus agilis | reverse complement strand
GTACCAAGCACTATATTATCCTCTGGGGATACAGCAACAGAAATAACATGGTCCTTGTTCTTAAAGAGTTTAAATGCTATGATAGGAGACATTTACATATACAAATATATACAGAATAGATACAAGATAAGGTAGTTTAGGTTGGTATAAATCTTCAACATTTGAAGTACTTTAAGGTGAGAGATTATATTTATTTGCTGGTAGCTTTAGCAGGCAGAATCAGGAACTAATGAATCAGAATTACCCAGATTCATAAAAACTAGTTTAATCCAAGAGAGAATTCTCTACAGAATTGTCTCATTATGGTATGGAGTTGATCCTGGTATCACTAAGGCTACAGACTTTTAGGTCTCATGCTTGACTTTGCTGAAAATTTCTAGAATGGTTAATTAAAGAGCTGGTTAGCAGAAGGAAATGGTAACAAACAAGTCATTCCAGAATAACTTTTGTTGATTTATTTTGCCTGAGTTACTACATTAGTAGATAGGAGAAGGCTATAGTTTACCTTGATTTTATGAAAACATTTGATAAAGTATGTCATATGATCATTTTGGAAAAGATGTGGAAAAACGGGGACACTAATACACTGTTGGTTGGAGGTGTGAACTAATCCAGCCATTTTGGAGAGCAATTTGGAATTATACCCATAGTGTTATAAAACTGTATACACTTTGACCCAGCAATATTATTGCTGGGTTTGTTTCACAAGGAGATGAGGGAAAAAGGAAAAGAACCTACATGTTCCAAAACATTTATAGCAGCTCTCTTTGTGGTAGAAAAGAACTAGAAATTGAGAGAATGCCCAGAAGTTGGAGAATGGCTAAACAGTTTGTGGTATGTGATTGTGATGGAATATTACTGCGTCATAAGAAACAAAGAACAGGCTAATTTAAAAAAAAACAACCAGAATTATGAACAGCAAAATGAGTAGAATCAAGAGAACATATACAGTTACAGACTTAATGCTTGAAGAATAAATTGTGAATGTTACCTCCAGAGAGTGAATTGAAAAATGGAATCATGTAAGACATTATTTTTATGAACATGTCTGAATCCCAGATGATGCTTCCTGTGATGTGAGAAGGGGGTATTGGTGGCAGGAGGGGCTGAGACATTTATGGATAAATTCTGTTAATGTAAAAAAGAAAAGGAAAAGATTTGGTTGGGTTTTGGACTACCAAATAATAATTGTTAATTATTCAATGTCATCTTAAAAGGAGAACACTAATGGCATGCCCCAGGGATATAGGCTTGGTCCTGCACTATTTAATATTTTTATTGATTACTCAGTAAAGGCATAGCTCATGAAATTTGCAGATGTCACATAGTTTGGAGGAATAATTTAACACATGAAGTTACAGAGTCAGATCCAAAAGGATCTTGACAAATTGAAGCATTGAGCCGGATCTAATAAATTTGGTGGGAGTCAATTTATTTTCTTGTATTTGATTTCAAAATATAAAGTTCAGAAATACAAAATAGAGGATGTAGGGTTAATAGTTTATTTGGAAAAGGCGAACTGAAAGTATACTATGTCAAAAATATGATGTGACAATATCCCTTCTCCCCCAAAATAAACAAGTCTAATGAGATCTTGGATTGCAGAAAAAAAGTCAGTTTTTGGGCTATAGTTTATACTATGTCCTTTATCAGAGCACGCTTGAGTATTGTTGGTCAGTTCTGGGTGCCAGAGTTTAGGAAGGCTATTTCTGGTGACACATAGAATATCTAGTATAGAGCATGTAGGATGGTGAGGAACTTTGAATCCATATGCTATGTGGATTCATTGAAGATTCTGGGTTGTTTATGATCAAGAAGAAAATACTTAGGGGCTCTCTGAGAGCTATATTAAAGTATTTGAAAGGTTATCATGTAAAAGAGAGATTAGACTTGTTTTTCTTGGTCCTAGAAGGCAGAAATAGGAACAATAATTAGAAGTCACAAAGAGACAAATTTAGGCTAACAACTAGAACTATTCATTAGTGCAATGGACTTTCTCAGGAGATGCTTAATTTTCCTTTCTGGTATTTGCTTCAAATGCTGAATCCCTATGTGCTGGGCATCTTTCTTTTGGATATGGAATGGATTAGATCTCCTCTGAGGTTCCTTCTGACTCTGGGATTCTATGATAAAAATGAGCTTCCTTTGTCAGCTAAAAGCATACCACTATGTATTAAGAAGTATTTTGTGCTAATTCTCTTGGAGCAAGACAATGGCAAAAACAAAGGATGGGAGATTATGCCTCATTTCTAAATCTTGGCACACGTATACATACAATGACTCCAGGCATTTTCTAATGCAAGAACAAAGAGACTGTCCAAAGCAAACATGAGCTCCCTGATTTACTCAGCTCCAAAATTCTGCAGATAGCATTAGGAGAAAGAAACTCCCATTCATTCCAGCTTTCGCTGCCAGAGATTGTACATGTTCCCCCATGTTGTATATGACAAAGCTGATTGTTTTATCTATTAAATGCCTCTGTTTTAGTGATTATTTGAGTTCAGATTACATTCTTTGGTCTTATGCTAGCTAAAAAGAAAAATGGTCATGAAGACCAGTGTAGGAAAGTGAAGTATTCGCTAGAAAATTGAGGCATTAAGCATTTTAATCTCAAATATTTGTTATTCTTGTTTAATTTTTTTACATAGATTGAAAATATATTCTATGTCTTTAATGAAATTATGTGTAAGAGTCATGGAAATGAGGGAGTTTTTGTGAAGGGTCCTCCTCCCTATTAAAAATTTTTTTTAATTAAAAATTTTTCCTTCCCTATTTTTTGTCTTTATGCAATTTCATTATTGTGGGAGAACTCCTGTTATATCTCTACATTCACTCAGATAAGCAATTGCCTGTAGAGTGGAATATTGGAGAGTTGCTCTGGGATATGTTGTGGTTAAGCTTGTCTTGTAAAACACACTTCCATATGGATAATTGTTGTAAGAGCACACTCATAGCCAAAATCCCAAAATAAATCCATAAATACTATGAAAGATGTGAAAGATGACTCCAACAGTTCTTTCTCTGGAGATGGATAGCATTCTCCATCATAAGTCTTACAGGATTATTCCAGATCATTGCATTGCTGGGAGTAGCCAAGTTTTCACAGATAATCATCTTACAATATTGCTATTGCAGTGGTACCTTGATACACGAGCACCTTGAGTCACGAGTGATTTGAGATAGAGCAGTCATGATAGCAATTTTTTGCTTTAAGTCACAAGCAGATATTTGAATCACAAGCTTCTGCCACCCTCCATTAGATAGCCTGCTGAACTTTTTATTTCACAAGTTACACAAGGCTGTCTTATTTAGTTCAGTGTTTATCTGGCCATGCAAGCATCTGTATTGAATTGCTTTTGCTTTCCTCTTTATTGTTGTTGTTATTATCAGTTTTTTGGGCAAATTTCTTAACTTTTAACCTTGGATCCTGATGATGAAGTAATTGAAGGAGTTATAGCAACAGCAGCAGCAGCAGATGGTGGTTTTGCAGGAAATTATGGGGAGGAGCCTGAGGTAGATGAGGTAATCCTTACAAGTGAGATTAAGGAAATGTTGAGGATTTGGGAAAAAATTAAAGTTTATTGAAAAGACACAACTAGAAAAAGTTGCAACAGATCGTGGGTTGGAGCTGTGTAATGACACTTGTTTCACATGCTATCCAAATTTTCTGAAAGGGAGGAAGAAATAAACTTCCATGGAAAGGTTTTTGTTGAAATAGCTTCGAAGTGAAATCAAGGAAAGTGTGGCAAAACAGCCAAAATTCAATGAAGAAAATGATGATAATTAAAGTAAAAAAATAGCAATTAAGTTTAGCAATAAAGTTATATATCATAAGTAATATGTAAGGTCAGTTTTGCATTTATATAGTGTTAAGTGTAGAGAGAGTAAGTTATGTTAAGCAATAGCACATGAAATGAAAACTTTCTCTGCAAACATGTTTGCCTGACCTTGAAGGTAAATATCATTTCATAAGCAAGTCTATTTCTTTACATTCTTTCTTATTATCGATAAATACATTTATTTGTTATTTATAAAGTACATTTTATATTTAAAAGCATATAAAACAAAAATTCATGTGTTTTTTTTGGGGGGGCCAGAATGGATTAATTACATTTCCATTCATTTAAATGGGGAAATTAAATTTGATATACAAGCAAATGGAGCTACCAGCTGGGCCATGGAATGAATTAAACTCATGTGTAAAGGTACCACTGAATTGTGTACAATGTTCTCCCAGTTCTGTTTATTTCTGTCTGCATCAGTTCCCACAGATCTTTCCAGATTTTTCTGAAATCATCTTGCTTATCATTTCTTATATCATGACAGTATTCCATCTCCAAAATGTACCACAATTTGTTCAGCCATTTCCCAGTCGATGGACATTCCCCCAGTTCCTAATTCTTTGCCATTATAAAAAAGCACTGCTATAAATATTTTTGTACAAGTAGGTAATTTCCCCTTTTTTATGATGTCTTTAGAATACAGACCCAGTGGTGTTATTACAGGATCAAAGGGTATGAACAGTTTTATAGCCCTTTAGGCATAATTCCAAATTGTTCTCCAGAATGATTGGATCAGTTCACAATTCCACCAACAATGCATTAGTGTACCAATTTTGCCACAATGAAATATATTCTTAAGTCCATACAATTTCTCTAATTTATGGTGAGATATTTAATTTAACAAAGGCCCAAATGCTTTTGACAATTCAAAAGAATACAAAAATAGGAGTTATCTTTTTGATTCAAGAGTTCCTTGCAAAGATGAAAAGGAGTACCCATTTGTGCCTATATATTCTGGTTGACTCATCCATATTATCTCAGAAGTTCTCCAGTGGGGGTTAATCAACATGCTGGATATTTCATTTATTTTCTCCCCATATTGCAAGAGTACTATCCATTTATCCACCGACTATTCATTTGTCATATATTAATCCTTTCCAAGTGACCAGCCTATTTTCTTTTAATATTCTTTGGACTCTAAAAAAATTGTGCCAAAACTTTGCCATTATCACCATCTTACCTCCCAAAACTTGTCCCTCATGCCATCTTCAGTATTCCTGTTGATGGAATTACCATCTTCTTAGTGAGCCAAACCACAATCTTTTTTTAAAATTGTGTTCTTCTGGGAGCCCTATAATCCTTCAGTTGTCTCTATGCATTGCATCTTCAAGGTCAGTATATTTTGCTTGTGTGGAGATCATGCTTTCCTTTAATGTTATTGTTTTTTGTTCTTTCAAATCATCCTCTTCTTTTTTTTTTAAATTTCCAATAAGTTATCTTCTTTTTTTGTATGAAACTTAGAACTGTGGATTCAAATTTTTTTATTCTGCCAAATATTTCTGCTCTGTAGGCCATTAATTCTGCTTTCCTAATTCTTATTTATTAATTAAACCATGGAACCTTATATTCTCGTGGGAGTCTGCAGAGGTCCTCTGTCTCATCAGGTGTTGATTAATTTTGTCTTACTCTATTCTTGGATGTCTGGAATCTTTTACCTAGTTTAAAGACCATATTCTCTTTTGCTATTAACATCTTATTATTAGTTTATCTGCTTATGCTTGAGGTCTTCAATTGAATTTTCTTCCTGAGATCTTTGGTAATTTCTATCTTTCTTCTTTATTATCCCCTGTTGCTCATTTTCTGACTCTCCTTTGATGTTGATTACTTTGGGGCCATGGTCTCAAAGAATATTAGCTTTCTCTTAGCTGGACATTTTGTAGTCCCTCAGCTAGGTCTCTGTTCCAAGTTATTTCTGGGGTCATTATGAGGAACATCACCAACCCTACATGGATACTAGACACTTTTTCTCAGGCTTAGTGAAGTGCCACATAACTGTACATACCAGTCCTGTCACTTCTGTAATGGGTTGGGTGGTATAATAATGCCCCCTATCCTATCAAACAATCAACATTTATTAAGCATCTGTTATTTGCTAGGCATTATACTAAGGTGTACCCAAGCCCACATTCAACTTGTAATATTCAAGAAAATGTCATTCTATCTCACCTCTTTTTTCACATCTCTCTCTACAAGAGGTTTTCTTTGCCTTGATCTGTCACCGTCCAAGGGGCCTTTTTCTTCTGCAAACCTAATAATTATCAACATATACCCTCCCTGAGACTTGGAAGTTTACCTTACTGTGAAGTGAATCTCCCTAAACTTTTCTCCCCCAAATTTTTTATAATTGTGAGGTCATCTTTCCCACCTCCTTCTTGTTTCCTTTTTGGCAGTTATCATCTGGTCAGACTTAGTTCTTCGTTCATACATACAAAACATAAATTCAATTTTATTTTGGAATTAGTATTTTCAGACAATCCTCAAATAATATTTAACCAATTTTTTCAGATACTTAAAAATTCCTTCTCTTTAAGCTTTTTTCTGCCATTGTCTTTTTCTAGTTTGATGCATTTAATTGCCTTTAAAGCTGGATAATATTTACTCGTTTTCTTCATAAGTGATTACAACTCACAGTGAATTTCCTTTTTAAAAATCACATATCTGTTGACAGTGTCAGACACACCATCACTTGAAATAAATAGTTCTGTGTTGTCATAAGAGTAGCATCCTTTCTCCTTTCTTATCTACTTGATATATGTATACTACTTAACTATTGTCTTTTCTAGACAGACAGCCCATTGAAAACCTTCTTTCCTTATACCTGTCAAGGCTTGTTATCTGAATCCCATTTAAGAGATAGACTAAAAATTCCAATGTGCCTAGAGGGTCCTTCCCAGCTTAACTACTTATTTGGTAACTTGACTTGTCATGATTCATCTGTTTAATTTTGAAGAAAAAAAGATGGTTTTGTGTTGCAACTGGTAAATATTATTTCTGTCCCTGAGAATTTTTTTTCATCGTCATTCCTCAAAATTTTTTTACTAGCCAATTTTTTTCTTAGTACAATGAACTATTAAAAATGAAATGAAAAGTTATCTTAAGAAAAGGATTTTAGAGATTTGATTACTCTGAAGTTCCTTCTATACTATGATCAAACTAAAATATTCTTACCCTTAGATCATTGACCTTTTTTCTTTTTAAATTCAATAATTTATTTAAATATATAATTAGCTTCCTTTGCAAAACATTTATTTTATAATATCCTATTAAATATTATTAAAGAGTTCATAGCCTTCACCTTTGATGAGAAAAAAAGAGAGAGATTAGGCCTCCTTCACCCCTTGATCTTTTCCAAACTTTCTGTGTGATACATTAAAAACTTGAGGCCCAGAGAGAAGTCACTTGTATGAGCTCACAAGGCCAGATTGTAGGAACTATGGATTTAAAGTTGGAAGAAATCCTTAAAGTCATCCAATGCTTTAGGATAGCAGAATCATAGGTATGGAAGGAGAGGGATTTCAAAGGGCCTATACTACAATCCCTCAATTTTACATATGAGAAAACTGAGACCAAGAGAAATTAAATAACTTGTTCAAGGTCACTTAGGTTGTAAGCCATTGGGCTGAGATTCAAACTACAGTTCGTTGACCCCAAATCTACATTATTTCTATTGTACCATGTTGCTTCTTCAGTTAGTAGCAAAGTTGAGACTAGAAGCTCAGGTCTTTGGACATTTGATTAGTAGAAATTAGAAATCACAAGTTGATGCATTTCTCTTTTCCCTAATTGAAGTTTCACAAAGTGGAAGAAGTTAATGCATGTTGATATTATAAAGCTATTTTAAGTATGAAGGCTACAATCTTTTATTCTTCTTATAATTAGAAAGATTTTTTTTTTTGCTGAAAGAATTAAAAATATCCTTTTAGGCAACTGATCAATTTAATGCTTTTTGTACCAATGTTACTGATTCTATACACTGGCAAAAACACTTCTTAGAAGTTATTAAAAATTAACTAGGTTGAGGGGGCAGCTGGGTAGCGCAGTGGATTGAGAGTCAGGCCTAGAGACGGGAGGTCCTAGGTTCAAATCCAGCCTCAGACACTTCCCAGCTGTGTGACCCTGGGCAAGTCACTTGACTCCCATTGCTCACCTTTAACACTCTTCCACCAGGGAGCCAATAAACAAAAGTTATGGGTTAAAAAAAATTAACTAGGTTGTATGTTTATTCAATAAAATTTGTTAACTTGTCAGTTTGTTACTATGCATTAAAATGGTCTCATAGTAGCAGCTGAAAATAAATTAGTGTTGGAAGCAACTATATTGCTTTCCTCAAAGTTTAAAAATAGTAATATAATTCCTGAAAAGCAACTCAGTGAGTTATTTTGAGTGTTTATTTTTTTAGTTCTTAAAATGTATTCATTACAAAAGTAATAACAAATATTATAAAATGTGAATTGGTTCTTAAGCCTGCCAAATATTATTGAAAAAGTTACTAGGTTAGATTTTGGCTTTCAATGTTATTTTCATATGCTTCAGTAATAGCAAGACTCCCATTGTTTTTTGTAGTGTGAATTAATAATGGTACATAGAGCTTTTTGTTATATTTTTGAACGTCTAATGCTTCCTGTAATTATGTGTAATTAAATCAGCTCAATTTCACAGTCTGAAAGATGAGATTTCCAAGAAATGGAGATACCACAGACAAAGAGTTTTAGAGCTTGAAGGAATGTTAGAGGTCCCTCTCCTTTGATGCTATCACAAAAACAATGAAGCTCAGAATTTTAGAGTTGGTAGAAAACCCAGTGACAATATGGCCCAACTTATAACTGAAA
This sequence comes from Gracilinanus agilis, assembly GCF_016433145.1. Classification (NCBI taxonomy): domain Eukaryota; kingdom Metazoa; phylum Chordata; class Mammalia; order Didelphimorphia; family Didelphidae; genus Gracilinanus; species Gracilinanus agilis. The sequence goes on along the minus strand of NC_058131.1, from coordinate 199,563,885 downwards.
AATAATCTCCCCATCCAACTAATGGTCATCTGAATATTGCTTGAAGAATTTCTGATGAGAAAGAATTCATTTCCATCCCAGGACAGTTCATTCTACTTTGGAATACCTCTGATTTTAGGATTTTTTTTCCTTAAATCAAGCCTAAATTTGTCTTTGTAATTTCCATTTATGTTTCTCCCTGTTCTGCCTGAGGGGCCCCAAAAGAACAAGTCTGATGCTGTTTCTATTTGGCTGCCCCTAAAATTCAGCTATTGTATTATAGGTGAGAATAGATTTGTATCTGGAAAGGAATGTAGAGATGATTTCTTACACCCCATACCTTAATCCACAAGTGAGGAACTGTGGCCCCCTAAAAGTCAAATGAATCGGCCAAGGTCACTCCTCTAGTGTGAATAGGCTTTGAACTCCAGGTATCTAACACTGACAATTTGTTTTCTTTCCAGTGTGTCATGTTGACTCTCTGTTTTCTCCATGCTAAATGTTCCCCATTCATTTATTGATACTCCCTTGGAATGGTTTCAACTTCCTTCACTTTATGATTGCCCTTGCCTGCATCCTCCCTAGCTTATTAGTATCTTTCCTAGAATGGCATTATAGAAACTGAATTAACTATTCCAGATAGGGTCTGAAGAGGGCTGAGGAAAGTGGTATTATTATCTTGTCATTCTTGTACCTCTTAATTCAAGATTGTACTTGCTTTTTTTGATGATCATTTTTGCCATTGTTGACTCATGGAGTTTGCAAGACAATATAAATAACATCTTTTTAGATAAACTGCTGTCTTATTGTGCAACTTACCCTCCCTCCCCAACTTTTATATGTAAACTGGAATATTGAATCCAAGTATAAGATTTCACTTCTACGCATAAATATTTTTTCCCAATAGAATGTAAGCTTATGGAAGACAAGAATTGTTATACTTTTGTCTTTATCTCCATATTCTTGCACAAGATTTGATACACTTAGTAAGTACTTTAAGAAATGTTCACTGATCTCTATTAAATTTCACCTTACATGTTTCAGTCCATTTTGTAAGCTTTCCTGCTAAATTTTTTGGTAATCTGCAAATTCAAAAAATGTGAAAGGCATTGGAAATAATATTATACAGCACAGGTCAAGTACAGATCCCAAGACCATTCCACATTTGTTTGGAGGACTGCCAAGTTGTCCTAGAACTATTAATGACTACTCATTCAATTAGTTCCAAATCCATTTAATTTTACTATTGCCTAATACAGGGCTTTCCCATTTTTCCACACCAGTAGCATGAGGTGCTTTATCTGTGCTTTGTCAAAATGGAGGTCAACCGTATTTATAGCAGTCCTATCACCTACCATTTAGTAACTTAAAAAAAAAGAATGAAATAAATAAGGTTTACTTGGCATGATTTATTTTTCTGAATCCATCCTCATTCTTTGTGATTATTGCTCACTTTACTAGATGTTCACTAACCATCTATTTAATGATGTTTTAGTAATTTTCTAGATATTAAATCCAAGCTCATAGGAATTCCATGTGAACTGGAATGACCTCCAGGAATTGATGCAGAGTGAAAGGAGCAGAACCAGGAGAACTTTATACACAGAGACAGATACAATGTGGGACAATTGGACTTATGAGAAAGAACACTATCCACATCCAGAGAAATAATTGTGGGAGTAGAAACACAAAAGAAAAGCAAACTGCTTGATCACATGGTTCAATAGAGATATGATTGGGGATGTAGACTCCAAGGCATCACCCTAATGCAAATATTAATAATATGGAAATAGCTCTTAATCAATGACATGTAAAACAATGGAATTGCTTATTGGCTATGGGTAGGGGGTGGAGGAGGGGAGGGAAAGAACATGATTCATGTAACCATGGAAAAATACTCCAAATGAATTAATTAAGTAAAATTAATTAATTTATTAAAGAAAGATTTTTTTACATGCTCCATAAAAAAATTCACGCTTTTATTCTATTTTTTTAAATAGGGAAAACATTTAACCTTTTCCAATTTTATAGTACTTCTGGTTTCCATGATATTTTGAATAACACAGTGGCTTAGCAGTCATGTTTTCTAGTTCTTTTAGTAGGCAAGTACCTTTGGGTCATGTAACTTTAATTTATCAAGGTGTTTATTAAGTGTTCTCTTACTAATCTCCTTATTTATATTATCAGCTCCCTTTTAGTCATTTTTTGAAAAGTGTGTTTTCATTAAATTGAATCTTTTCATTTTTCCTCACTCAACAACATATCTTTTTGGTACTTTGACTAGTGTAACACTAAATATAGAAATTAATTTTGGTGATATTGCCATTGTTATTGTATGGTCATTGGCTCAGCAAGGAGTGCTGTTTATCTTCCCTTATTTTAAAGACTTTTTATATTTGGATTTCTACAAGTCCTGACAAATGATATTTCATATATTTTGTGTATATTTGTAGTTATTTTGAATGTATTTTATCTTATTTTCCTATCATTTCCTCTTGTTATTGTTCTACATATAAGTTAGTGCTAATGAATTTTGTTGATTTTTTTTGTGGAATATTAATTACATTCCTAAGTGCTGTTAAGTTTATGGTTTTTCCAGACAGTAATCTCTTTAGTACATTAGGCTCTATCCTTCGATTTCATATTTTGACTCAATGATTTTAGGTAGTTTTTTATGGTCTGATACAGCTTTTTGAAGTTCATGTTTGGAGCTAATAAAAGTAATAATAATAATATAACATATACTCTGTACAGCATCTTTTTTTCTGACTTAATCTGTCTCATATTTCTGAGAGATTAAGTCTTAAATTTCTTATCTTAATGTCTGTTTACTTAAAGTTTGATGAATGAAAACATCTTTGAGAAATCTGAAGAGGCTGCACAATTTACACAGTTGCTTTGACTCTTTTGGGTTGAGCCTCCTTTTCAGTATAATGTTAACTCCCCTCCATGTTCTCTATCAACAAGCCATTATCCATTCTTCAGACTTACTGGTATGCTGAGTTTTATTTTATTTTATTTTATTTTATTATTTTATTTTATTTTATTATTTTATTTTATTCATTTTCTTCCCTTTAATTTATCTGGCATGTGGTGGACACTGAAATTCTTTTTTTAAAAATTAATTAGGTAATCAATTAATTTAGGATATTTTCCCAGGGTTACATGATTCATGTTCTTTCCCTCCTCTCTTTCCTCTCCCCTCCAAGAGCTGACAAGCAATTCCAAGGGTTATACATATATCATTGTTCAAAACCTATTTCCATGTTATTCATATTTGTACTACAGTGATCTTTTAATACCAATACCCCAATCATGTCCCTATTGAACCATGTGATAAATCATATGTTTTTCCTTCTACATTTCTGTTCCCACAATACTTTTTCTGGATGTGGATAGTGTTCTTTCTCATAAGTTCCTGTGGGTTGTCCTGGGTCATTGCATTGCTTCTAGTAGAAAACTCTATTACATTTGATTGTGCCACAATGCATCAGTCTCTGTGTATAATGTTCTTCTGGTTCTGCTCATTTTGTTCTGCATCAATTCCTGGAGGTCTTTCCATGCTGGTATATTTTTTGCTGTTCTGAGATCACTTGTAAGAAAAGAGGACACAAGGGACATTAGTAATAAAATATTTTGCATACATTTATAAATGTTAGTCAGTAGATGTATGATTAGTTTACCTTTAATTCACCCTCACTGTTGTGAAAAATGCTTGGAAACTGCAGAATGATAGTGATATTTGCAAATCTCCCAGATTTCATCCTGACTTTTAAAGAAAGTATAAATAAAAATTATGTTCTTGTTTTTCCACAGGGATTTGCGATTTAATAGAATAAGAGAGATCCAGCCTGGAACATTTAAACGACTAAAAAACTTGAATACATTGTAAGTTGAAATTCTTTTTTAAAAAATTAATGACAATGCTTATTCTTTATAAACCCATACCTTCTGTCTTAAAATCAATACCATGTATTGATTCCAAGGAAGAAGAGTAGTAAGGGCTAGGCAATGGGGGTCAAGTGACTTGCCCAGGATCACACAGGTAGGAAATATCTGAGATCATATTTGAATCTAGGACCTCCCATCTCTAGACCTAGCTCTCAATTCACTGAGCCACCCAGCTGCCCTTAAGAGTGTTTATTTTTTAAAAAGATAACTAGTTCTAAATTTTATGCATATTAAGAAGCAGTGAAGTATATGAAATCATAGTATTAATAATAGTTCACATTTATATAGTATTTTAAGGCTTATTAAAAATTTTATGTCCATTTTCTCAGGTTCAAGTCTAGAGTCTGGATTCTTGGTCTACCATTTATCTAGAACTGTCATGCCACCTGCCTAGACCTCAGTTTCCTCTGTGAAATGAGGCTCGACTTGATCCTTTTTAATTTTATAACAGTAAAACTATATATAACATTGCATAGTATATATGTTTAATGATGTTTATATTGAAAGGCAATCTGCTAATAATTTTGAGTGCTACAACTTCAGTCCTTAAAAAGATCCAAGTATATTTTTCTACTGAAATAGAATGAATCCCTTCTAAGATATGAGTACATGGATTGTTCTGGCCACAAGGGAAAAAAAACACTATTAGATAATAGTCCATATCATGTTCTGGTGAAGAAGCAGCTTGGCTGACCTTCAGATAGATGAGAGACACACAGCCTGATGCTTGGTCTGGAAGCCTAGAATATCTGAATGCTAGCTGTGGAAGGGACCTTAGCAATCATTTATTCCAAACCACTCCCCTCTTTTAAAAAAAGAAGGAACTGAGAAATTGTCATTTCCCTATACTCTTAAGTTTTTCTAGCTTGAATTAACTTGCCACAGCTTTTATTCTTTTAGCCTGAAACTTTGGAAGTTTACCTCCATCCATATTTTGAATGTTGGAGCTCCTGGACCACTTATGCAAAGTGATATTATTGAGCTCAGAAAGCAGTGTAAGCTGAATGTCATACACATTAGAAATGATTTTGGGGGCAGCTGGGTAGCTCAGTGGATTGAGAGCCAGGCCTAGAGACAGGAGGTCCTAGGTTCAAATCCAGCCTCAGACACTTCCCAGCTGTGTGACCCTGGGCAAGTCACTTGACCCCCATTGCCTACCTTTACCAATCTTCCACCTATAAGTCAATACACAGAAGTTAAGGGTTTAAAATTAAAAAAAAAAAAAAGAAATGAGTTTACGTTAGGGAAACAAAATTTGAATGTTAGCAAAATCTTTTAGCATTGCTACTAAGAGCATGTTGTTTAGGAATGAAGGAAAATTCTTTTAAATTCATCCTTAGTTTTTTACTTTGATACTATCTAGCAGTGTGACCTTTGGTAAGTTGCTTTCTTTCTTTGGACCTTATTTTGTGTAAAGTGATGAGGTTGCATATTTCTAAGTTAAAAATTCTTTGGTTCTATGTTAAAGTTGATAGGTTAAAAGCTGCCCCTTTTCTTTGAAGGCTAATGCTATTTTCTTCCAAGGCTCACATTGTTTATTGCCTCAAGAAAACAAAATACTATAATCCCTTTTGTTTTCTCTTTACAGACTTCTTAACAACAACCAAATTAAAAGAATACCCAGTGGATCTTTTGAAGACTTGGAAAATTTAAAATATCTGTAAGTTTTTAATCATTAATATAAATACTTATATGATGAATTTTTGATTTATTTATATAATCACAAAATTTTAGATTAAATATACTATGTACAATCCTATAGGTGAAAGTATGTAATAAAAACTTGGATCTATATTTAGAAGCTTTCTAAAGTATATATCAGGATGTAAGAATGGTCTATTAAAGCATACATACTATGTAGGTGATTTTAGTGATTTGATACAAAACCTTCTATAAAATAGGTTGAATAAAGATTAGATACTATATAGTTATATTCATTAGAAGAAGTACTATTCCTTTGTGATAGTGTTTCCTAAAAACTGTTCTGTTTAGTCATGGTATTATGCTCAATTTTGCATCAGAATACTATGGGAAAACAATAGTTTCCATTTCAAAATGTTAAATTTTATTTGGAAATTTTGGGAATGAAAATAGATGAGCTGATTTGCTCAATTATTTCTATATCCCTCCCTCTTTTTCTTGGGGATATGCCATGCCTCTGTATAGCTGACTTGATATTCATGGGTTTTATTCTCTTATTTGAGATATATAAGGTTTCTGGGTATATAGTGGTCTGTGTATTAATTTTATTGGCTGCCTTAGATTGATTCATCTTTTTAAAATAAAGTTTGATCCTATTCCCAGAATGGGATTTGAGTCATCCTTATCTACTTGTTTTAAATTCATAGATAGAACAATTTTAAAAAGATGTTCTATCAAGCATTTTACAAACCCTTTGGGATAACAGCAATTTCCTTCAGTTCATATATTCCTAAATTGAGTATTTTGAAGTCTTGGACATGACAGCACTAAGATAGGCTTATAGTTTGTTTTTTTTAAACTTATAATACTTAAGTAAAACTGGGCTGATTTATAGACATTTGAGATTTAGGCAATTTGTTTTCTTTTTTTTTTAACCCTTATCTTATATTTTGTATTGATTCCAAGGCAGAATAGTAGTAAGAGCTTACCAATGGGAATTAAGTGACTTTTTCAGGGTCACATAGCTAAAAGTGTCTGATGTTAGATTTGAACCCAGCACCTTCCATCTCTCGGCCTGGTTCTCACTCCATTGAGATACCTCACTGCTCCAGCAGGTTATTTTCTACTTAAATATCTCTTAATCTGAAGTTTGTGAAAATATATAATACATCAATAAATATATATTTATGTATGATATGTCATTAGGTAATATATAATATAAATATAACTAATACATAAAATATAAAACCTATATTTGCTAATGTATAAATATGGACTTATATATTTAATAAATATGTATTTATTTACACATATATTTATATACACACATATACACAGATACATTTATAGGTTCCAAACTTCTTTCCCAATTATTCTGTCAAATTATGTTGGTAATAAGCTGTACATCTTTATTTATAGTCATCTTCATTATTTTCAAAAACTTTTTTTGCATTTCATTTTCTGTTTTTTGTTGAATTTCCTTTTGCTTTTTCAGAACCTCTCCTCTCTTTCTTTTCCCCTAAGGGGAAAAGCATTTCTGTTTCAAATTAATAGGCACTTCAATTAGGGAGGATTAAGAAAATGGTGACATTTTGAAGGTGAAGTTAAGGCCCCAAAGCAGATTAGAAGTATGTAGCATATTTATCTTTATAATGCAGAATTAATAGCATATGATTGAGATCATCATTATGTTTTGTTTATCCTTATTCATATTGGTGCCAGAGTTCTGATTTTTAGTCCACCAAAAAGAATGTAAACAGCTCTTACTTCAGTTAACTGAATCTTTTTTATTGAATCTCACATTTCCATAAAAGCTTTCCTTCCTTTCCTTTAGCTAGAAGTTATAGTTGTATTTTTTCCTTTGCATGGATTCTTTGCATAGTGTCACTCAATAGTTGAAAGTCAGCAATGATAATTCTAAATCAGAGTTCAAGTTTAACTTATTTATTCAAATATAATTTTCTAAATGCATTCTTTTTTCTATGATCTTTTACATGTCTTGCTAATTTCCAAGGTGAGTTAAGTTACATCAAAGTTACTATTGCATGGTATCATATTAATTGAAGGATCCAGTTTTCTAGTGGAAGGTATATTGAATTTGAAGTAAAAGGACCTACGTTTGAATCTCTTCTGTTGTTTCCTTGACTTTGTTCAAGTACTTTAACTTCTGTGGGTCTCAGTTCCTTCATTTGTCAAATAAGGGAGATGGATTAATTGATCTTCAAGGTTCCATTCAGCTCTAGATTTTTGTTCTCTAAATTTCATTGTGGGTACATCCCTTCCCTTTACATATTGCAACCTTTCATATCTTAGAAGGTGGTTTCCATGAATTGCTGTAGTTGAAAATTTGATTATTCTGATGCCTACCCTGTGTAAGGGGGAAAAGGGGTTTAAAGGTTCAATATATTAAAAGGTGGACACCACAGGATTGAACTATTATTAATCCTCAATTAGGAATAATCTCAAGTCAAATTGACTTTTATGGAAGTTTATTTACATGAGAAGAGAGAGAGGAAGTACAGAAATAAGAATCTATCCTACTGACTAGTCCAGGTAGATCTTAAGCCTCAGCCGAATGTTAAAGGACCAGAGGCCTGGAGGTGAATGGAGCAAACTTCATTCACAGAGTCTATAAAAGGAAGTTTCTTAATAGAAGTTCAGGAAGATTCAGTCTTTAAACTCACCATGTGGAACAGTCTCGGTCACGAACCAGCAAAGCTCCCTTTGGTCCCCTTCACCTAACCAGAAGAAGCTTCACTCATTCCATTCTTTTAAAAGGGGTCACGTATGCATCACTTCCAGTGCCTTCCCCTAGCCTGCATGTCCAATCACAATAGATGCTTCTTATAGAAATTGTAGGGGGTGGTCATTGATTCCAATTCATTAGGACCTCCAAGAATTGGAAAGTGCTCTCACCTTTGGTGATTAAATCTAAAGATGGACAGTATAGACTTAATCTAATTATCACACCTGGAAGGAAGAGCCTCTTGGACCTTATCTAGATTTGTCCCCAGGAATAAGATACACAATCCATCATCAGATGTATTATAAAAGGTCAGTTATGCATTTTCAGGATGATGCATAAAGTGGCCTGCCAGCATTAGAATGACACCTGACGGTGTGTTGGTAAACTCTCAGCCATACTTTGATGAGGCAAAAGAGGAAGAATTAAGGAAAGCTTTTAAAGGTGTAATGTTGCCTAGGAGTAACTGTATCATCCATTTATGTTCTCAGAGGCAGCTGACAAATTCAAAGCTTACTTCCAATGTTTTATAATTCTCAGAATGAAGCTAATGTCTTTTCAAAAGCAGAACATATTATACTTGCCTGGAAATTCTTTAAATCTTAGAACGAAGATTGGTTTAAAACAGTAGTTCTTTTCTCCTTCTCATGTTTCCATGTCCATTACCTACTTCAGTCTTTCTTTGCCCTTCCACTGAAAATAATCAGAAGTCTTGCTTTTTCTTTCTCCTGAAAAGAAGAGAATACATAATATTAATGATGATCTTTGGTCATAAAAAGCAGACATTATTCAGGGAGATAAATAGAGGAAGAAAGGGGCAATTCAAAGAGGATTGAAAGGAATGCAGAAGGGCATAATAGTTGTAAATTAATTGGAATTTTTCCAATGGACCATGGGGTCCATTCTTTACCTGGTGTTCATGGAATCCTAAGAGAACAGTGGAAAGATTTCAGGAGATCTGTAAACTGGGCTGAGGAAAAAAATGGCATCTATTTTCACTAACCTTTGATTTTCTTTATAGTCTTATTATGTATTTTATTTAATGCAATTAAATATAATCCTGAGATGAGTTCCATGGGCTTCTCTAGACCGCCAAAGTGGCTCCTATCACAAAATAATTGGAAGCCACTATGATGGACATTGTCTAATAGTTATTTGAATTTCTGTGGCTTAAAATCCCCTTTCCCTTGGATCTTGTTGGAATGTTTTGAGAAGCTCTGTGAGATAATATGGCGTAAGGATGTAAGAGGTACCTTTAAATTTAGGATACCTTTCCCCTCATATTATATGTCTAGAACCAAAGTACATTTAGAAGTTGAATCTTAGAATGAATTCCCCTTCATGAGATCATAGACGTAAAGCTCAAAGTAGAGTTAGGGGTCATCCACTCCAACCTTAGCCTTTTATCATATGAGGAAACCCAGACTCAGGAGAGGGTAAGCAGTTTATTCAACATCACATTGGTAATAATTATTGGTGCAGCCACAAAATTAAATTCAGGTCTCATGACTCTTAAGTTTATCACTTTTCACCGTATCACACTGCTTTTGCTAGGAATAGAAAGCCTCCCTTGTGTTTATGAATTCATATTGATCAACTTAAGTGCTGAAATATTGTAAACTAAACTTTAAAAAAATGATTCAATTTTATTAACTATAGGAAATAAAAATGTCACTAATTGGCCCATTGGGAATTTTTCTTGATTCCTTCTAAGACGAGTTGTAAGTTAGTCCTTTGGGAACCAATAAACTAAATTGTACCCAATTATATATAGATACTCCTTTACTTAACAGTGATTCATTGTTGGCAGTAGTACTGATATTATTATTTATGACACAGCATTGAGGGCTTACAAACTACTTAGCTTATTACACCCATTCAGCTGAATTTTGGAAGTGCTATAAATAGTTCACAGTATTCCAACTGGTGAATTCCTTTTGGTTCAAGAGCTAATAGTTCTTGCACTTCTGTATTTAGAGTCTCAGAACCTCAGCTCAACTCTCTTCTGATTTTGTGTGGAACCTTGGGCAAGCCATTTAACTTTTGATGCCTATTGCCTATTGATTTTAAGCAGTTTTAAGGTCTTCATATCTCAGTTTTCTGGTCTATAAAATGTTTGGGCTAGATCAGTGTTGTCAGACTCAAATAGAAGAGGATCACTACACTGTATATGAGGATCTCACTGGGCTATATCTTGTTCCAAAACACCACATATTAACATTATCAATGTTTTACTATGTAGTTATTTTGTTAAATATTTCAAAAATTCTATTTTACACTTTCATGGTCATACTTAGGAATGTTATGAACTTCATATGATCTGGCATGTATTGGAAACTTCTGGACTAGATGATTTCTCCAGTTCTTCCTAGGTGTAAATCTTATGATTTTTTTTTATTCTTTGAGGCCCATTAGCTTCCTAAAAATCCAATAACCAACTTTTCTCCTACCTTGTGTATTCTTCTCTTCTGTAAAGTTCTCTCTCTCTCTCTCTCTCTTTTTTAAACCCATGCTCTTTCTCTTAGAATTAATACTGTGTATTGCTTCTAGGCCAGAAGAGTGGTAAATGTAGGACAATTAGGGCTAAGTGACTTGCCCAGAGAGACACAGCTAGGAAGAGTCTGAGTATATAGATTTTAACCCAGGACCTCCCATCTCTAGGTTTGACTTTCAATTAACTGGGCCACCTAGTTGCTGGCCTGAGAAATTCTTAATATTTTATTTTGCCTTTTACTTCATACTAAATAGGACTTAAACTGTGTAATTTATAATTGATTGAAGATAGTTTTTGTCATTGCTGTAAACAGTTGACATTAATTAGGATTTCGTTCTATTATAATATTATTTTTGCAGGAAAGTCAGATTTGACCAGAATTATTTTAATTTCTTGTGCTTAGGACTAAAAAAATAAAATAAAAAAAAAGATCAGAATTGTAATTTTATTGGAATGGGGATTGCCTTGTGATGAAATTTTTCTGGTCACACATGTTCTATAACTTAGAGTCTTAGAGTTGTGCAGGGGGCAATGAAAGATTTTTTAAAAAAACCTTATCTTCTACTTTAAATCAATTCAGTATATTGGTTCCAAGGCAGAAGAGCAGTAAGGGCTAGGCCAGTGGTTCCCAAACTTTTTTGGCCTTCTGCCCCCTTTCCAGAAAAAATATTACTTAGCGCCCCATCTCACATACTATCACCATCCCCTTACAGTTATTCACTGCCCCAAAATGTACCTGTGGCCATCACCGCTGCCCCACCCCTCGATCGCTGCAGCACCCACTAGGGGGCAGTGGCGCCCACTTTAGGAATCACTAGGGTAGGCAATGGGGGTTAAGTGACTTGCCTAGGGTCACATAGCTAGGAAGTACCTGAGGTCAGTTTTGAACCCAGTGCCTTCTGATTCCTGACCTGGCTCTCAATCTACTGAACTACCTACTTGTCTCTACAGTGAAAAATTAAATACTTGTCTAGACTCATTGTTAGAGGCAACATTAGAATCCAGATATTTCTGACTGAAATTGGCTAACTCTCTACTGTGCCACAATATCTCACTTAGCATAGCCTTAATCTGTTGCAAATTTAAGGGTTATACAATTTATCTTTTTGATCATTTGTCTGCAAATGTAGACAACACAGTTAAGAAATACTTTTTTCCTATGTGGGTTTGAGGATTCTGTATACGTATCTCCTAGAGAAGAGATATTAAAGAAAAAGGATAGGAATATTTGACTTGAGTTTTTTCTGGCCAGAAATTTACAATTTCTGTTAAAGGAATCCCCCCCTCCCACTCCCCTTGATAGTTGGGGGGAATTTTTCTCTTTTTACACAGAATAGAAGTTCTTTGAGAGTAGAATGATAGTATAACCCCTTTAAAAGGGGTATTTGAGTATATAGAGATGGAGAACCTCTTGGGCTTTTTGTAGAGAGGATTCATTTTTCATGAAAGGGTTGAAGTAACATGTTAATCCCTGAAAATTAATGTTATTTCCATCATATTGCTTTTTGTTTATTTTGTTGAACATTTCTGAGTTACATTTTAATTAGATTCACCTTCTAGGAGTTTGACACATCTATAACAATAAAATCACAGAGGTAGTATTTTAAAAAAAGAAATTAGTAGTGCTTTCCTCAAAATAGCTGTGAAACCTAATTGGAAAGCAAAATGAAATCTTAGAAAAAAACATGTTCCTAAAAGAGTTGTCCACATTAATTCCAGTATCAAAAATGGGTACATTCAAATATGGAAATCACCTATCTTGTGCCATTTAGCCATATCAGTTATTTATTAGGGCAGTTAGATGGCAAATGGACAAAGTGTTGGGCTTGGAGTTAGGAAGATTCTTCAAGATTTCAAATCTAGCTTCAGACACTTACTAGCTATGAGACCCTAGGTAAGTCACTTAACCATGTTTACCTCAGTTTCCTCAATTTTAAAATGAGCCAGAAAAAGATCTTTAAAAAAATGGGATCATGAAGTGTTGGACATGATTGAACAACAACAAAATGAATTACTATCATTAGACCTTTTAAAATTCATGGTTATTTGGTATGATGACGATATAGATGATATTGTAAAGTTCTTTGGTGAGATTAAAATGTATTCATTGCCTAGTACTCAATGACCACATTACAATACAATACAATGCCTAGTACTCAAAAAATAATTCTTTCTGAAGGCCAAGTATAGAAAATACAATGATTCTGATAAATAAACTGATTTAGTAAGGACTAAAACTGACATTATAGATAGTTATAGTCATCTCGTGAAATGTGATTGTGTATCTTTGAGCATGAAGCTATATATTTTGTTTAAAAATAAAAATGTTCATTGACTTAATTTTTTGTATATGGATACTTTTAAGCTTCAGGGTTTAAAGTCCTAATTATAACAGAAACATTGATCTAAGAAAGTACTTATATATAATACCCAAAGTTGAAATATGATATGACAATCTTTTTTAATTTTTCATTTAGAACACTTCTTCTGCCATTGTTTTGATTCTGTACACTTTCCATCCTCCTCTTTAAAAGTGTTTTAAAGAGAAAGTAAAGAAAAACAAATATTTGAACCATAAATGTTGGTTTAATATTTTTCTGAGCCAGAAATTGATAGCCCCCTAAGAGAAAGAGGAAGCTGAGGTCTAGAGAAATTAAATTATTTTTTTCAAAGTCACAAGTTAGTGTCTAGGGTCAGATTTGGACCCAGGCCTTTCTAATTCTTTCTTTCTCTTTACTCATTTTACCGTGCCACCTCAAAAGCAAACCAACAAACTTGCCTAGTATTTTTGAAGTCCTTCAACCCAAAGAACGAGGGAAAAAATACAGAATTCAAAAGGAAATAAAACAAATCAACTTGCTTCTTCTCTAATGGGGAAACTAACCCCAAATTAGCTCCTTGCTTAGTACAATTGTCCCATTAGGGATTAGTAATCAAGTGTGGACTGGGAGTCATCTCTACAATCTCAGGTTAAAAACCAAATTTATGTTCTGGATGAAAATTCTTCCATGAGTATCCATAGCCCCTTTCCCCAATGAATTCTCTCCTTTGACTATATAAATGTGAACATATGTGTGTATGTATATATATTATGTATATATACACACACATACACAGAAACATACATATATATATAAATATATATAAATACACACACATATATAAAATAAAGAGTCTGGACAAAAATCTCTCCAAAATACCTAACAGAAGTCTGCAAACATTCCACACTTAATGAATTTTTGCTGGATCATTTAGATTTGATAACACTAAGGTTAGGAATCTTTATTTAAGATATTCCTATAAAAGTAGATCTATCCCTGAGGTTAATGCCATTTAATTAGAAATGAGCATGGAGCCTTGACTATATCTAGGTTTTCAAGATTTTTTTTTAGTCCTTAGGCCAAGTCATTTTCCCTGTTTGTTTTTCTTTGTTGTTGTTTTATTTATTTGATTTTGATGGGAGTATAGGGATGGTATTTTAAGGCACTATTTTGAACTCTGATATTTGTTTACCAATATTTATTCTTGAATATTTACAAGCTGGCAAATTCAGGAATAGAACTTTATGACATATTTGTATTTTATGACTCCCTCTCGCCCATTGGGAATAAGTACTTTCATTTGGTTTAGAGCTTTGAGCTAGTATATTTAAACACACACACACATATGCATGCATGCAACAAATGAGCTTCGGTAGTGGTCCATGGGAAAGATTTGACTTCCAGGAAGACATGTTTAATTTTTCCTCCCTTCCCTTTCCCTCCCCTCTGGACATGTTTAGTCTTTATCTCCTGATGTTTTTCTTCTGGAAAGTGGGATGGGGGTGGGGCATGACTACGCAAACATCACGTTTGTTTCTCTCATTTAATTGTTCATTTTAAAACTGTCTTTTTGTGTCAACTTAATTCTTCTTTTTCCACCTTGTCAGGTCTTGTGTGTGTACTAATATTCCCCAATGTTTCTTGTTTCAGCTATTTATACAAGAATGAAATCCAGTCAATTGACAGGCAAGCATTTAAGGGACTTGCCTCTCTAGAGCAACTGTAAGTGCCATCCTTCTTACCCATGCTCTACTTTTAGCCGTGTCGTCTACTTCGTTGCCTTGCAGTGGGGAAAGTGTGTGGCTTTGACTCATGTCTGTTTTTTGCATGCTCCGTGTATATGCTCATTGGAACATGATTTAAATAGAGTTTAATTAAGTGCTTGTACGTGAAGTAGCAAAAATTGACAAATGCCATTTGTTGACTCTGTTGTGTCTACATATTTGTAATTTCCTTTTCTAATTCCTTTGTAATTTCCTGTAATTCTTGGGAAGTTGAGTTAGTGTGTGTGTGTGTGTGTGTGTGTAGAGTGGGGAAAGAGGAGAGAGATAAACAAATCTTATTTTCGAGAAAAGTATTCATGTGTATTAGAAGGCAATCACAAAACCTTTCTCTGATGTGCTCTTGCTAGATCAGTTCTCATGGAGCCCATGTGAGGATGAGCTGAACTCTCTTGGCCTTTTCCAGTAGAACATATGTACTCTAGGTCAGTAATGAAGGGCATCATCTTCATTGCTTTGGACCAATAAAGAAATCCCTGAGAGGGGCAGCTGGGTAGCTCAGTGGAGTGAGAGTCAGGTCTAGAGACAGGAGGTCCTAGGTTCAAATCTGGCCTCAGCCACTTCCCAGCTGTGTGACCCTGGGCAAGTCACTTGACCCCCCTTGCCCACCCTTACCACTCTTCCACCTATGAGACAATACACCGAAGTACAAGGGTTAAAAAAAAATATATATATATATATATATATATAAAAGAAATCCCTGAGGTTGGTAGCAAGGGACAAATTGAAAATGTCAACAGGATGAGTCAGAGTATGAGTCCTCAGTAGACTTTAAAAGGAGAATCAATTTGCAATTTTGATTTCTCCTTGTATGCCAAGTGTGTGGGAGTTCTTTTTGCCTCTCCTTTGGACTTTCCCTCAACAGAGCCCAGTGGGTTGCTCAATGGCCAATCCTCTTTTGATGCATCCTCCTCCACTGCTGCCATCACAAATCTCAAGAGATCACTACATCATTCCAAAATGTTATTTGGAAACTCTAAGTCCTTTAGGGCTGAATCCAAGAACACTAGACTCATGGAAAGTGGCCAAGAGAACTTAAGCTCAGCTCTACACAGGCTTCATGGGATACCACCTAGTGAAAAGGCATTGGAAAAGGGAGAAAGAGAGGTTTCATGATAAGCCCATCACACGCATTATGTGCACATTGAATGGTGTGAAAAGAAACTAGAATTTTTAACTTTCATATGAAAATGTGGATCAATTGTTACTGAGTCAAAACACCATATGGGATTTCTCAATGAATATGTTATTATGAAGGATTGATTTCATTTTGAAAAATCCCTTGATTGAGTTTCTATTTGTTCAATAAAGTTGCTAAATTGTGACTCCTGAGATGCAGTTCCCCAGATAAAGTTAAGGAGACTTACTGGCTATTTTTGTGAATTGTGTCCCTTAACAAAAGGGACTTTTGATGAAATAGTTCAACATGTTTTTGTTGAAATATTTAAAAAACAATACATAGCTTTTTTTGTGTCAGATAGACCTAACTGAATACAACTAGTTTTCAAACCCATTTCTAATTTCTTGGACTAATCATGTAAATATATATTTTAAATATTTTATGGATGCTTTTTATTGCCTTATAATGAATAAATATAATTAACCAAAATGAATAATCATATTGGTCATATCTGAGAATGAATGCTTCACTTAGCATAGTCTACCATCTCTCTAATGATGATTTGTCATTAGTCCTCATTCATCTATTTTTGAAGTCTAATATTATTTTCCTCTTTGTTGTTATCATCATCAAGTATATTGTTCTTCTGGTTATTCATTTCTATTTTGTAATATTTCATAGACTATTTTCCAACTTTCTCTGAATTCTTCATAGCCATTGATTTTTTTTTGACCAAATAATCCATTGTGGTCCTATATAACTATTTTTTTAGCCATTTTCCAATTGATAGATACCCATGGTCCTTTGCTTTTTAATTACTTCAAAAATGTTACTATAATATTTTCAATTATTTTCATCTATTTTTGAAGGAGAATGCATTCATGAGGAACAATTACATGTTGTATTAAATATTCCCAATGAAAGATCTGTCCATAGTAGACACATTTTGTAATACCTTATATTAAGGGACTATAAAATATTATTAAGAAAAAAATTCATGTTATACCATTTCTGTTTGAAAGAATCCTATCTATGATAGTGTAATGACCAAAAAAGATTAAACGACTAAGGAAACAAATGTTTCATCTTCTAAGCATAATCATTTATTAAGCAAGTCATTCCAGCTGCCTAAAAAATTGGGGCCAGGGCCCTTCTTCAGCTTAGGAGTAGCCCCTGAATACAAGGGATGACAGAATTTTATACATTAAAAAATTAATCAAGGCTAATTATTTAAAAGGAAATAGTATGTTAGATGAATTAAATTTTAATTGGATGAAAAATTAGGTAGGGGGAGAATGAACTGCAGGTTCAATTCCCTGAATTCAGGAAAAAAGATGTCCCATTCTTCTCAAGTGTCTGTAAACAATTAAAGGAATATGGAAGCAAAAAAAAGTATTTTTCATAAGAGAGAATTTGAAGTACATCTATGATAGAATAGAAAGGGAATTAAGCTAGCTCCAGAATTGAGTCATAAGATAGAGTAAATGTGGTTCACTCAGTTCCCACAGTTAACCAATTGCTGTCCTAATTCCTTCAATTCCTTTAAAACCAATAAGAGAATTACTGTATAAGGTTGTCTTGTTTTGTTTTTTTTTAATTTCCGTTTGAGCATTGATTGCATGTTTGTTTTGAGGTTTATTGATTGTATTCTGCAGTCTGATTAATGAGGCAAGGGCTTTTCAGGTCTTTAATTTTGAGAATGTAAATGAAATAGCAAAGGTCTATTGGTGTCATTCTTTCTCTTTTAGCTTTTTGCCATGTTTGTGATGTTCTTTCCCAGTTACATAATGATAACAAAATAGTCCTTTTTATACCAGGGAATACTTTGTGTTTATGGTGTGTATAAGATCATTACTTTTCAAAGTACATTTGTTTGAACTACTAATAAATTTTAAAAATCAGGCATTTTTGATATAAGAAAGGAATTAAAGGAATAGATTTTGAATAGATATTCCCTGCTTAAAAAAAAGAAAATAATAGCTATAGCAATAGTCAGAGGATTTATATAACCCTTATTATGTACCAAGCACTTTATAAATGTCATTTTATCCTCATAACTACCCCGGAAGGTAGGTTCTAATATTAACCTTATTTTATACTTGAGGAAACTGAGTCAAACTAGTTAGGTGATTTACTAGTAAATGTCTGAGACTGAATTTATATTCAAATTTTTCTAACTATAGGCCCAGTGATTTATCCACTGTTTTGCCTAACTGTCCAAATTTAAAATTAAACAAAATGAAACTAAAGATTTAAAGACCCTTATTTCTGAACATTGCTGACCTTATCAACAAACACTTATTAAGTGTCTACTATATATAGAGTAGTGCACTAGGCACTGAAATAGGAAGTTTTGCTAAGACTTATTCCCTATCTCCCTGATGCTTACAGTCTAATAAGGAGGATAAAAACACAAACATAGACAGTATCTATATCTACAGACAGTATCTACTACATAAAAGCACATTAGGAGTGAATTATAACATTCAACAAAGGGCCGATGTCTGGTCCAAGAAAAAAGGGTATTTCTGACTCTAGGGGAATCAAGGAAGACTTCCAAAGAAAGTAGCTTTGGTTGGGGCTTTCTTAATTGTAACATGGTTAAAATTCAGTTTGAAGATATAATTCAGACTATCTTCCAAAGAAATGATATCACATTATAAACCTGGATGGAGAAGAGACTTGGAGGTATGAATGTGAGAACTGGAAGTGATAGCACTAAAGAGGTAGGGGTACTAAAAATAAAATTAAGATTCTACAATTCTACCTTGTCAGAGCTCTGCAGAAACCTAATTTTTTTGATAATTCTAGTTAATATTATTTAATTCCCTTATAATTCCATGTATTTTATTTCATGTATATAAAAATTCATTGAGGAGTTAATGCACTTTACCAAACTGCCAAATAGAACCATGATATGCAAAAAGGTTAAAAACCACTACTCTAAAAAGATAAGCAAGAAGATTTGTGAGGTATTGAAGGTCAGGCTTATATGTTGAATTAAGGTAGGGCCACAGAGATAAATCCTTAACCAGTTTGGATTCCAGAGTCCTTACTGACTCACTGCCATTGTGCTAAATATTTTTTTTTCCATTACCCCTTTTACCTATCTTGTAAGTTCTCTGATCTGGATACACCTATTAGCAGTGATTATAAAACAGTTATTTCTTCTCAGAAACCACCAAATTGGTTTGCTCATTCAATCAACAAGCATTTATTAAGTAGTAGACATTACTTTGTAAAAGGAACTGTGCTGACCTCTGACATTAAAAAAATGGAAACTTAGAGATAGTATTTATTTCTTTCATTGTAAGTATTCTTTGTATTATAGTAGTAGACATTTATTTTGGGGAATAATAAATCTCTGTCTCTCCTCTTCGTTGATCAGTTTGTGGACAGATAACTTGGAGTTTTTATTCAATTTATTAATGCTATATTGTCTATGCGATGAAAGAAATCTTTTTTCTTATTAATTTTAGGGGGAAAGGATTTAGGTCCATAAAATAAATACTTACTCTGATATGAGGGTTAGACTGATGCAGTTATGGTTATTTTATAGAAATTTTTATTCAGGGTTTTTATAAATCTTTAACTTGTCTTATTGGAGGTCCTCAAAACCAGAAAAGAGGGATGAGTTTAAATTCTTGTTTATATACTTAACAGTTGTGGGACATAGGCATGCTTATTACTTATATCATAAAATGGGAATAGTAATATTTATACTGTATCTTATAGGACTATATTAATACTTTCTATTGCTATCCTTATTACTTACACCTCATTTGTGGACATCCTATATATATCCAAAAGACTAACCACCATTATCTCTAGGATGCGTGCATGGTATCCCTTCTGTCTCATAGTCCAACTACCATGTGCCATTATACATGGCTTCAACTGAATTCATTTCTCTCCCCCAAATCTTTGCTACTGAAAATATTGAAAAGTAGTATAAAGTTCTGGAAAGAATACTTCTTGGAGTCCAGCCTTGACAGTCTAACTATGTGTCCTTGAGCAAGTCCCTTGTGTTCTCTGAGCTGCACTGTTCTCATCTAATTCTGCCAACACTGCCTACCTCTTTGGATTGTTATGAAGAAATTTAAAGTATTGTAAGAGTATGAGGTCTTATTACTACTATGTTAATTGCATTAAAGAATAAATTGCCATTTGTGGGATGTCCAGGAAATTTAGTCACCATTCATAACTTGGTACATATGGGAAAATGCCTATTGTGTTGCAAACTAACAACTTAAAGGTGAGTTTTTCAACAAAACTAATTTGCATGTTGGGGATTGTTTATCTATTAAGATTTCCTTAAGGCATTATTTTAAGGCTGAATGTTGAGGACTTTTTCTTAGTGGTTGCATGACAAATGGAAAGCTCTGCAGATCAAACATGGCTGGGGTCCTAGAGAAACAAATACTGAGGTAGTTTTGAAATAAGAATCACATGCAGTAAATAGTCTGATTAACACTGGTTTTCATAGGATGAGTCAGTGGTTCATTTAATTCTGGGGTTCAAAAATGGAAATGGTGAGCATGAGATAATAATTTCTGGTATATGATGGATTTTCCAGTATTCCTACAATATTGAAGTTTATGCAAATAAAAAAATGAAAGATTGAGACAGTGCTCTATTAAAAATGTTATTTCAATAAAACTTTTAATTTGTAAGGGTAATAGTATATTCAGTTAATGAATATATTCAATACATTCAAGTGAATGCCAAATCAGAATTATTTTGAAATCAGATTTTTATAGATATCAGATCAAGTTGCACCAAAGAAAATCTGTTCATTAAATTCACATTTGATTTGGTATGTTCGTAATATTAAAAAAAATAGACAACCCAGTCTGGAGTTGAGAGGACCTGGGTTAAAATTTGGCCTTAGAAACTTCTTAACTGTGTGACTGTGGGCAAGTCACAACCCCAATTGCCTAGCTTTTGCTACTCTTCTGTTTTAGAATTGATGTTCAGACAGAAGGTAAGGTTTATATTTAAAAAAAAAAAAACCTCACCATGTAATTTATTTCCCATAGCTTATTTATTGGAATTTCAATTTTATAAATATGCTGTAGGAAGTTGAAAAAAGTCAATAGGTAATCTTATTAAAGAAAGAATTGCCAAATTTAAGAGCTATGTACATATTTCAGCATAACATATGACATTTATAAAACAATTAAAATTTTATAAAACATTTTATATATATGACAGCATTTCTTATAACAACTTTGCCAGGTTGGTAGTATAGGCATTATTATCCTCATTTTGCAATTGAAGAAGTTGAAGATAAAAGAGATTATAAATGTTGCATACCTATTTTTTTTTAAAAAAAGGGAATTTGAACAGCTTAATTTCATTGAGTCCCTTATCATTACTTTTTTATGTTTACTTTTTAAAGTTCCTCTTGAATCTTGGGCTTGAGTATCAGATTTTCTATTCCTCTCTGATTTTTTCATCAGGAATGCTTGCAGGTCCTCTATTTCATTAAATATAGATATTTTCATCTTAAGGATTACCCTCAAGTATGCTGGGAAGGTCATTCTTGGTTGTAATCTTAGCTCTTCTTTTGCCTTCCAGAAAATCACATTTTAAGTCCTCCCTTCATTTAATATGGAAATCATTAAAACTTGTTTGATCTTGACTGTGAATCTATATTTGAATTTTTTCTTCCTGGGCACCTTAAGTATTTTCTCTTTGACCTTAGAGCTCTGGAATTTGACCTTAGAGCTATGGAATTTGCCTGCAATACTTCTGGCAGTTTTCCTTTGGGGAATCCCTTTCAGGAAGTGTTCACTAATGTCTGTTTTACCCTTTGGATTTAACATATCAGAGTATTTTTCCTTTATAATTTCTCTAAATATGTTATGTAGGCTCTTTCTTTGATCATGAATTTCTGGTAGCCCGGTCATTTTTAAATTATCTCTTCTCAGTCTCATTTTTTGGGTTAACTATTTTTCTGATGAGCTATTTAACATTTTGTATTTTTTCATAATTTTGACTTAGTTTTTTGTTTCTTCATGTCTCATGGAGTCATTGGTTTCATTTTGTCATTTTGTCTAATTCTAATTTTTGTGGAATCATTCTTCAATGAGCTTTTGTATCTCTTTTCCATTTGGTCAATTCTGCTTTTTAACAAATTCTTTTTTTCATTGATTTCCTGTACCTCCTTTTACATTTGACCAATTCTGCTTTTTAAGAAGTTTTTCACTTCAGTGGATTTTTATTCCTCTTTTACCATTTGGCCAATACTGTTTTTTAATTTGTATTTTCTTTAGGATTTTTGGTGCTTTTTTTTTTTTTTACAAAACTTAATTCTCTTTTCATACTTTTCTTGCATCACTCATTTCTTTTCCCAGTTTTTCCTCTACAATTCTTTTCTTTCATTTGCTCTTCCATGAATTCTTATTTTATTATTTTTACTCAATTATTATTTTGGGGGGAAGCTTTTTTATAATTTTTTCACATTGTTGTCATCTTCTGAGTTTATATCTTGGTCTTCCCTGCTACCACAGTATCTTTTTATGATCAAATTCTATTTTTGTTATTTTATAATTTTTCCAGCCCATTTTTTTATTTTGAACTTTATGTTAAATTTGTACACTACTCAACTGGGTGTAGGGAGGTACTGTGTCAAGCTTCAGCTTTTTCATACATCTATTTTCAAAGATAGTTCTGGGGATCTGGGCATTTTTGGTGCTTCCATGGTGATTCTGAGAGAAGTATGGTCACTACAAGAAATCCCTTATAATTAACTTTGCTCATGATATGAATCCAATATGTAGAAGAACTTGATGTCTAGGGTATTATACAAATATTTTTTGTATTTTTTGGTAAACTTTATGTATTTTTTGTAATTTTATGTAATTGTGTAATTTTATGTAATTTACATAAATGAATTTTATGTAAATATTATATGATTTTTTTGGTGGTTTGTTGAAACATCCTTTTGTTTCCATGTGGTAAGCTTTCATTTCTAGGAATAATATGAGAAAATAATACTTTCTATATTTGAATACATTTTTAAAGAAATTTTGTCATTTTATCTATATATTCTGTGTTCACATAAATTCATTCCCAAATATGTTCCTTTACTTCTCTTATACATGGAACTGTTAATATTATTATTATTGCTGTTATTTTTTAAAGAATAGTTCTCCATATTTTTTCCAGGGACTAAAGGACTCATGGACCTGATTCCAGTTTAATTGATATGGGAGCTTTGACTTGAAATCCCCTTCTTAAGCAGCCTAGTGTTCCCCTATTTAAAGGGTTCACCATTTTAATGATGAATACTCCTTTGGCATAACCCAATGTACCTCAGAACTCCAGAGTGCTGAGTCCCTGATATAGCTG
This sequence comes from Gracilinanus agilis, assembly GCF_016433145.1. Taxonomy (NCBI): domain Eukaryota; kingdom Metazoa; phylum Chordata; class Mammalia; order Didelphimorphia; family Didelphidae; genus Gracilinanus; species Gracilinanus agilis. Next base: position 199,540,499 of record NC_058131.1, on the reverse strand, counting down.
TTACATCCAGTTGAGCCATCCCTCATAACAAAAAAATTATAAAAGAGGATAAGAAAGCAACTCAGCAAAACTAACCAACACATCAACAGGTCTTACATTAGGCAGAATGTTCTATATTTGTAGGACCTTTTCTACATGATGAAGGAAGCAGAAGTATATTTTCTCTTTCTTTTCTAGGAATAAGAGAGGACTTTAAAATTATGAAGAATTATTTTTACTTTCTTTTTTCTTTTTACATTGTTGTAGTATTAAGTGTGTATGTTCTGTTTGTTGCAGTCTCTACAAGTTCCTATGTGTCTTCTCATGCTTCTCTGTATCCTTCAAATTTATTTTTTATGGTACAGTAATATTTCATTCTAACACCAAAATTTGTTTACTCGGTTTTCAGTCAATGGGTTTCTTTGTTTCTCATTCATAAATGCTACAGTCTGACCAAATTTAGAGTGTGTGTATTATCCCAAATTTCTTTATTTTCTACATCAAAGTGCATCTTCAAAGTATTTTCTTTGACATATACAAAATCCATAAGGATTATTGCAAAAGACCTTAGACATCACCTCTCTGACCTGCTTCTGCACAAAAATCTCCCCTGTAATATCCTCAGCAAATCATTGAGTAAAGACTTCAAGTAAGGAGGAATCTACTATTTCTTGGGACACTCTCAGATATTCTCATTGTTAATTATTTTTTCTATATATCAAGCTTAAATCTAACTTTTTTTCAACTTCCATTTGGTTTTCTTTAGGTTTGTGGCCCTCTGGATTTACATTCAAATTCAACTTTCACTTGATATCCTTTTAGGCCCTTGAAAATATCTCCCCTAGGGTCTCTTACATTCTCTATGCCAAGCAGCTCTGCTTTTTTTCATCTGATTCTTATGAGATATTATTGGGGGAACTGTGAATTCTTTCTGTTTTATCAATCCTTGCTATAATGTAGTGCTCAGGACTAAACACAGTCTCTTAATGTGGTTAGAACAAGGCAAAGAAAAGAGGGACCATTATATACTACCTTGCAATGCCATGTCTCTTAATATAGCCCAAGATAACCGTATATTATTACTTATTATGAAAAAAATCAAGTGTCTTTCTGAACACTCAATTCAGACACATATATTTCATACATACATTCAGTAGGCAAGATACCATGTTAGGATCTGTGAAAAGAGCACTACAAAAATAACTGTGGTGCTGAATACTATTTTTAAAAAATAAGAACTATAGCTAATAGATGTGACTGTATTTGATAATACAATTGCAGGTCTGGGAAAAAGATAAAATATTTTACTATCTCCAACTAGTGAGATACTTTCTTGACAAAATAATATTAATTTTATGTAGATTTGATCTTATAAGTAAACATATTTAACTTAAATTTGTAAGTTTCAATTTTTCATTTTGATCTTCACATTTAAATTATATTTTTATTTCTTAGGAAAACTAGAGTTATTATAACTTATAATCCATTTTGCTATAGAAAATAATGATTCTGAAGAAAGATGACAAAAATAAGTTTTGATAATTTTTATTTTTTGCATTTACAGATATCTGCACTTTAATCAGATTGAGACATTAGACCCAGAATCATTCAACCACCTTCCTAAACTTGAAAGGCTGTAAGTTTTTTTTTTCTTCTTGTTTTTTTATTTTAGCCTAAGGGTCATTGTAAACTGTGTATTTTATTTTATTCATTTAAAATATTTACTCTGAGAAACGTGTAATGAACATTACACGGAAAATTTAAGATCCCTTGCTTAAGATTATTATTATTATTATTATTATTATTATTGAAACTGGACTAAAAATTAATGCCATTAACCTAGTAATTAGTGAGTAATCTCAACAAATCAGTGGTGATATAGAATAGTGGAAACAAGACCTCTTTAAAGTGAAGCAGAAAATAGTTACCTAAATCTTTTAATTTATCTATATCTATATCCGTAACATATATACATTTAAAAATGATTCATTATATTCTTTTATTCAATAGATTTTTGCATAACAATCGAATTGCTCACTTAGTTCCTGGAACATTTAGTCACTTGAATTCCATGAAGAGATTGTAAGTAAAATAAATTTTATTCCAAAGTTTCAGTAAATTTAAATTCTGCATTGGTGATATGCAAATTTATAGCTCTTCATCCTGTAATGTTGTATAGTACACAAATATCTTTTCTTATAACAACTTATAACTATATGTAAATGTTATTTTGATGATCTTTTTTACAGATGAGGAGATTGATGGTCAAGAATGGTTTGAATGAGTTTTCTAATATCATTGAACTGATAAATAGTAGAACTAGGAATGAATGGTATCAAAATTTTCTAGTTCCAAGTTAAATCTACTTCTGAGTTCAGTTTCCTAACCATAATTCTATATTGATATGCACTTGTGTATATTTGTACTATTTAGGCATTTCCTTTGATTATTAATCATAGGAGCTTATAACAATCAGAAAATCTGTTACAAAAGATACAATTAAAATAGTTGGTGTGTGTGTGTGTGTGTGTGTGTGTGTGTGTGTGTGTGTTTGTGTCTCTGGGAGTTAAAACTTGGTTATGTAATATAAGCATTTATAGTTAAATCTTGATTGATTTATTTCATATTTACTTTTTGAATATTAGTGGAGAAAATATTTGTTTATACTTAAATTTCAGTTGCTTTTTAGTGCAATATATTATATTAAATTTTCATATGTTGTAATATACTATGAAGAAGAAATAACCTCAGTTATTTCAGGTCCACCATTTTGTCTCTAGACATGGATGTATAATAAAATTTTTTTAACCTCCTTAAATATACCCTTCTTCAGAGACTGCCAGAATAAGAGTATTTACTCACAGTTAATTAGAAATGTATATTTCAGTATTTAACTCATTTATTCTTCTTGACAGATATTAAGCACAATGATCCCCATTCTTAATCTTCATTTGATTATTTTTGAATATTACTAAAGTGTGTCATTTAACAAAACATTTATTGAATGTCTGCTTTATGAGTTGTGGTAGGCATGATGGTGAAGATAAAAAGGAGTATAGAACAAACTGAGCGTCCTCATGGAATCCACTCTCTTATTGAAAAGAAAAAAATACACATCAGAGTGGAACTAAAAGCCTAGAGTGTTATAGAAATAAGTGCCAAATGAAGAGAAACCAGCATGGGTTCATATAAAAAAGTTGGGTTAAGTTTGCCCCATTTTCTTTTTTAATATGATAACTAGTTTGGGGGAACAGCTGTAAATGTATTTGTACTTCAGCTAGGCACTTTTCCTTGTATTAATGTTCTAGTGGAGGAATATGGGCAAGATGCTATTGGTAGATTCATAGCCATAATGATTTTGTGGAAAGGGGGTTACCTAAAGGGAAGTGTTTTCTAGTATTCACCTAGTTATATTCATAGTCTTGACTTGTTTATCATTGTCCTCAGTGTTGTAAGAGGCATGTTAGATACCGAATTTTTCAGATTCAGTTTCATCAGATAGCTGGAAAAGGTGAAAGCAATGTGTTGGATGACAGGATCAGAATGTAGAAAGATCTTCACATGTTTAATTTATAGTAAACTGCAACAAAATGAAAATTCTGCACTTGGGTTCAGTAAATCAGATACATAAATACAATATGGGGGAGATAGCTTAGATAATATTTCAGCATGTAATGAGCATAATGTGACTGCTCAAAAAGCCATTGGAGTCTTAGTCTAATTTAAAAGAAATTCAGCATACAGATTGAGGGAGCTGACAACTTGCTGTCACACTGTGAAAGGATGAGTGAATAAATGAATGATAAACATTTATTAAGAACTGTGTGTGAAGCATCGTGTTAAGTACTAGAAATAAAAGTAGAAAATAACATAGTCTCTGTGCTTGAAGAATTCATAATTTAATATGGGAGTTTAGAATATATAGGAGATTTCAGTTGCAAGATAGATAGCAAAGTCCACTGGTTCTTAGGGTGTAGTTTCAAGGCTGATGATAATTTAGCTTATTTTATGTCATTTCTAGTAAAAAAAAACATATCTGTTTCAGATGTTGAATGATTTGTTCAGTGCAAAGGAACTTGGTAGCAAAAACTTTGTTTTTCCAGTCTTTAGTAGCTTTAGTAGCTGGGGAGAGAGGGGAGGGGTGCAATGTTTCAGAGTCAGTTAACGGGTTGCTCCTTTACCATGGTCATTCCCCTAGATACTGACCATGTTAGCTGGGATTGTAGTAGAGTTGATTATTTGGAGGATGTGCTCTTCTTAAGCATATTGAGCTTACCTGCCAAAGGGTGACAGTAAATTGGCGGTTGGTATTTGTGATGATGATGATGATGAAACACTTTTCCGCAAAGGCTATTCCTTTCATTGATGGCAGTATAGGTAAGGCTTAAGATAGGAAAATTGGCCTTGGGATGGAAGTTTCTAGGAGTCTGACTCTGGGTCTTGGGCTTTGTACACTTTAGTCTGAGGGGAAGTATAATTTGAGGTAATAGCTGTGGTTTTAACTGTCTAGCACATGCTATCTCCCTCAAGATTCTTTTGTGCATTCAGTTCTATTCTATTCTATTCTATTCTATTCTATTCTATTCTATTCTATTCTATTCTATTCTATTCTATTCTATTCTATTCTATTCTATTCTATTCTAATCTATTTTTCTACTTCTATACATCATATTTAAGAAGGGATATAAAAAAGTTTGAGTGCATCCAAAAGAGAACAGTTAGGGATGGTATGGGGAGATCAGCATGGTGTATTAGAATGAGTTCCAGCTCTGGATTCAGATGATGTGTTCAAATCCCATCTCTGATGAGTACTGCCTGTGTGGTCTTGAGCAAGTCATTTAACCCCTTGAATCTCAGTTTCCTCATCTCTAAAATAAGGGTCTTGGATTACCTCTCAAATCCTTGAATATTTATTAATTCTAAGAACCACTTATGTACCTGTTACTAACTCAAAACCACCATGAGAATTATTTCAAAATTTAACCTGCAAAAGAGAAGACAAATGGGAATATGATAATTATCTTCAAAATTGACAAATTCATAGGAATTTCATTTGAATTAAACTTACTCCGTTCTATCCTAGAAAATGACATAGTAAGGAAAATGAGTAGTCACAATGAAGTAGATTTTAGTTCAACATCAGGAAGAATTTTCTTAGAATTAATCAAAGTTGGAATGCGATTCCTCATTAAGTAGTGAGTTTCCTCACCACCAGAGTTGTTCAAGTGGAACATACGATGAGTAATTTTCAGGGATGATAGAGAAGGGACTGGTGCTTCATTCAGTTGAGGTGTTTGAGCTAGATGAATTTGAAGAGACCCATTTGTAATATTTATATGCTCCATGGTTCCGTGTGCCTTCAATTAGATTGTTTTCAAGAGGACCATTTTCAGAGGACCATTCTTCTACATTATACATCTTTGTATCATGCATATCCATCTAGCATAGGGTTGTGAACACAGAAGGTAGTCAGTGATGTTTTTGGTTGGACTTAATTTTTGTTTCGAACAACTTATACCTTTGTCTGAGATTCTTTGCCATATTGATTTATTTCTACCGACTATTTCTTCTTTGTCCAAAGGCGATTAGATTCAAATGCTCTCCACTGTGACTGTGAAATCCTATGGTTGGCAGACCTGCTAAAGACATATGCAGAGTCAGGGAATGCACAGGCAGCTGCTACCTGTGAATATCCCAGGAGGATCCAAGGGAGATCTGTGGCCACTATAACACCAGAAGAACTGAATTGTGGTGAGTTTTTTCTTGGCACCATTCCAGGTCAGTTTATCTGAACTGCCAGCACCAAAATGAGCCCTATTAGATTCCCAGATTGTATTTATGATTGTGTTTTGGTTTACAAAAATGCAAAGAAAAGTATAGTATCTCTATTAGACACAATTCTATGCAATAACTAGTTACTACTTTTAATTTCAGAAAGCTCCTAAGGAATTGCAATTGTCTATTTTGTTACTGTCTTTTTTTGATAATACAGCTTTTAGTTTTTCTTCTCTTTTTTTCTGAAGGATAGTTGCTTTTTATTGAGATCAATTTCTACTGATTTCTCAGTCTTTCCATTACTGTATTATTACTATAAGAAGTTTCTTATCTTTTCCTCTCTATAGGGACTGGGATTTAAGGAGGAGAAATGAACTTTCTGCAACTAATAATACAAACTGATCAAAAGCAAATGTAGAAAGGATTTGGTGATATATCCAGAGATGGTGGTATAATTTAGCAGTTATAAGTAGGTACATCTTGGGATCATAGGATTTAGAGATGAAGGGATTTTAAGGGAACTTCTGTTCTCAACCTCTTGTCTGATAGGGAAGGGAAATCACTTGCCTAAGGTCACATAGATATTGAGTAGCATAATGAGAATTTAACTGAAGTCTTTTGATTCCATTACTCTAAACAGTTGTTTGCCAGTTTAGATTATTGTGGAGAGTTTGTGTGGTTCCCCATTCCCATTCAATAGCCGATATTTCTTTTTACCTCCACATGGGTCAATTCTATCATCCTCTAGTTTATTCTTTTCCTGGCTGCAAACTGTGTCTAGCACTCCTGTCCTCTAGCATCTGTCCTCAGGTTTCACTATGTCTGACCTGGAAAGAACCAGATAGAAAATGAGACTGGGGAGAAATGTTGGTTTACATGTATTAACTATTCAATGTATTTGGAATATCATTCTAGATATTATGGGGGAAACTGCTAAAGAGGATAAGGAAAAAAACTTCTTAATGTTTTTTCTTAACTAGTATTCAGTGTGAATTTTGTGATAGAGACACATTCCATTCCCTCTGTTTTCTTATGGTCTTTCTTTTCTATTTCATATGGCATTCATGAATGAGGTTTTAACTCCCATCACACCTAGTCCTGAGGTCTTTTCTCTTACTCAGTAACTATTATAAATTGGCTGTTGAGATAATTCATTTCAATTGGATTAGGTACAAGGAGGTATTCCAGGTACTTGGGATGGATACAAAAATCTACATTCAGTCTCTTCCCTCAAGGAACTCATGCTCTACTGTGATAGTAACTTATATGGTCTCTTAGGTGTGCAAAGCTCCTTCCTCACCACCCAGTAGTTCAAATACTATTTTCCAGAATTTATTTAGTGATGAAACTGAGGTTCTTATCAGTGTTTAAGAAAATCACCCATTTTCACATAGCTAATAAGTGCCTAAGAAAGGATCCTGGTTCAACAACACAATACCACTTTGCCTTTTATGAATAAAGAAAAGTAAATACAACATATGGTATTTTGAAGAGGCAAAGAACACTGACAAGTGGAAGCAGCAGAACAACCCAGAAAGGCTTGATTTCTGAGTTATTGAAATAATGACATCACAATTTTCTTATGGTTTTACACATATATGTATGTGAGTGTTTCTTTTTTTAAAAAAACTAACAGAAGTTCATATTTTCCCACACAATATTTTTGTTATTCTTTTTACAGTGAAATGTTTGTATTTGAGGAACTCACATTCAAATAGAGGGAGATGATACAAATACGTTTCAACTTTAAGGCAAATAGACTGGCCTCGTGGTCCTTAGGGATTCTTAGTTCACAGTAAAAAAAAAATATATATATATATA
>NC_058131.1:199444501-199532861 GCF_016433145.1 Gracilinanus agilis | reverse complement strand
AATCCACGAAGTAGCAGTGTTATATTTATTTTATTATTTATATACATTTTAAGGCTTTATAAACCCTTTCCACTCTCCAATAAACTTTTCCCACACTTTTATTAATCTATAGTCACTGAACCAATCAGCACCCAAGATACAGAACACAGCTCTGTGGTTGGTTGTTTTTCATTCTATCAGCCAATAGTGTCCTGCAATAAGTGTAATGCCACGATACATAATTTATAAATTATATATATATATATATTTTTTTTTTTAAACCTGCAACACAGTGAAGCCCCCATAAGTGGACCACTATATAGTGAGGGATGACTCTATACAGTGTTATGTGGCGATGCAAAGCATGGAATCCCTGCAAAGGTACAGGGACAGCCTCACCCAGAATTCCAGGCCACCCCCCTGGAGAACTTTGGGTGAGGGGGCAGTTGAGAAGGGTTTGAGTCAGTTAATTTGTGGAGGTTGAAGTGATCAGACACCCTGCTTACTACTCCAGACTTGGGGGTTCACCTGAGGTGGCCATTGTAGCATAAGCCAGTGGTTTCTACTCATAGGGTTAACCTGCTTGTTAATATTATTCTTCATTAATATCAATATATAATTACCTAGTGATTTAGTGATTAGATATATAAATTATCTAACAAGTTCAGTTAGGTGCCTTCACCCCTCCGGTGAGGGGGGAAGGGCAACTTCAACCTTAATAGTTCAGGATCACCTTTCCTTATTCAAATACCTTCATTAACCTCTCTAGTTTTCCTTGTTATTTCCTAATATAACCTTTACCTTCAAATCTGTGCCTGGGAAATTATTTGGGGGAATACTCACAACTCAGTCTGGACATCTAATTTGAATCCTGTCTGCTGCCAGTTTAAGAAGATCATCTCAGTCCACAACAGTTATAGCTAGCTTCTACTTACTCATCTAACTGACCTGTGAGGAATATAAGTTAAAGAAAAGGAACATCATTGGGGTTTCAGCCTTAACAGAAACTTACCAGGATCTGAAAACAGCAACTGTTAGAGGGGGAGGGGTTTGAGATCCAGGAGTGTTTAGCCCCCTCCTTTCCCACTGAAGGCTGTCAATCTGTGGCTCTTGACTTGAAGCTCTAAAATTGGCCCTGACACATTATCTGCTTCTCCAAATTATCTGTTATTATCATCATAACAACAGTGGTACCTTGACACAGGAGTTTAAGTTGTTCCAAGGCCAGGCTCTTAAGTCCATTTCTTTGTGTGTCAAATTGAATTTCCCCATTTACATTAATGGAAATGCAATTAATTTGTTCTGGCCTCCAAAAACCACATGAATTTTTTGTTTTATATGCTTTTAAATATGAAAATGTTTTTGTAAATAACAAATAAATATATTTATAGATAATAAGAAAGAATGTAAAGAAATACACTTGCTTATGAAATGTTACTTACCTTCAAGGTCCAGTAAAGATGCTGGCAGAGAAGGTTTTCATTTTATGCGCCATTGCTGAACATAGCTTACTCTCTGCACATGCAATACTACATGTAAATGCAAAATTGACCTTACACATTACTTATGATAGGTAACTTTATTTCTAAACTTAAATGGTACTTTTTTACTGTACTTAATTATCATCATTTTCTTCATTGAATTTTGGCTGTTTTGCCACATTGTCCTTGGTTTCATTTAGAGACCGTTTCAACAAAAACCTTTCCATGGAAGTTTGTTTCTTCTTCCCTTTCAGAAGGTTTCGATAATATGTGAAACAAATGTTACACAGTTCCAATGCACGACCTGTTGCAACTTTTTCTGGTTGTGCCTTTTCAATAAACTGTTTAATTTTTTCCCAAATCCTCAACACTTCCTTAATCTCACTTGTACTGATTACTTCATCTACCTTGGGCTCTTCTCCACTAATTTCCTGCAAAAACTCCTTCTGTTGCTGTTGCTGCTATAACTCCTTCCATTCCTCCATCATCAGGACTCATAGTTAAAAGTTAAGAAATTTGCCTAAAAACTGATAATAAAGACAGTAATAAAGAAGAAAGCAAAAGTAATTCAATATGGATGCTTGCACAGGCAGATAAACACTGAACTAAATGAGACAGCTTGTGTAACTTGTGAAACCGAATGTTCAGCAGGCTTATCTAGTAGAAGGTGGTGGAAGCTCATGATTCAAATATTCACTTTTGACTTAAAGCAAAAAATCCTGATCATGACTGAGCATATCTCAAATTGCTCGTGACTTAAGGTGCTTGTGTATCAAGATACCACTGTATAATAAAGATCTCATTTTATGGAACCAATATGTCCCAAAGCCTTTCTTTGAAGCTGAATATCTCACATAACAGTAAATAAGTATTTCTTATACAAACATACCAAGAGATTTTATGACTTTCCGTAGGCTTTTCAGAGCTACAAGCATCACTAATCTTCTACTTTGGGGCCATTATTAATAACAAGTGTTAATGAAGCAAAGAGAAGCAGAGATCTGACATGGACAGGGCTTTTTACAAACAGGAACTCAGGACAAAGATTGATGCAGAAGTTAAAGTTTGGTGCAAAACAGTGTTACAGTTTACACTGATATTTCCCACCATGAGAATGAGCATGATTGGGTGAATTGCTGTGAGACTTTACACTTCTTAAGAAAATGGTTCAGAGTTAGCATATAATTAAACATTTTTATTTATTTTTCTGCCTTAACTTTTTTTAAAATGCCAATTGTATATACTTGAATTCATGTGTGTTGAGATTTCATCAAATGAATCCTACTGGACACACATGTACATATGCATGTGCATATACATTTCTATACACATGTACTCCCATGGGTGCTGTATAGTTGCATGTCTACTCTTCCTTAAAGATTTCTATGGGAAAAACAGCAAAAGAGTAAGTTGGAAAGATGAAGAGACAGAACTTCTTATCGTAATTCCAAAGGAGGCCTGCCTAATCTGATTTGAAGAGGAATGCATCAAAAAAAGCAGAGTAGGAACAGAAGAGGTAGACACCATAGCTTATAAATTGACTGGAAATAAATCAGAAGTCCTTGGCTACCAATTTTGTTTACAATTTCATTAAGGTAATTTTTTTTCTTTTTTTTTTTGTTGGCATTTGGATTTGGTTTGTTTGTATAGTAAATAGCAAAATGGAGATTTGAACTCATTTCATTTTCTGAATCCATCATTATACCTAGGCATAGAGCTGTTTTGTGAATTTGGATTGTTGGAGAGAGTTTGAGATATTTCCAATTGCCATTTATTAGATGTCCTGATTCTTTTTATCCATAGAAATGCAAATGGATGGATGTAATACAAAAATTAGCAAGTAGTGAGAACAAAATAAAATAAAAATTGCATCTTCTATGATTTATTGTGTATTCATTTATGAAGTAGAGGTAATAATATTTAGCTCTATTTACTGGACAGGATTGTTGTTAGGAAATCTTCATATACCATAAAGGGTTACATAAATATGAAAAAAAAATTGGGTTTATCCCTGTTAGCTGGTTAACAGGGAGGGTTTGTCTTTCGAAGGCAGCAGAGTTGTGATCTTATGCTGGATCTCATTTTTCACCCTTTTTTTTTCTTTTGGTCATGCATTCCTAGGTCTGCTGCTAGAAAATCATCCTGGAAATATGGGGCCTACAATGGGGGGTGATTACATTTGATATTAACTTTACAAAACCTTCTTGGCTGTATTAATCTATAAAATTTCTTAGTGACTGGTCTTACTAAGCATTTTTCAATTCATTTGTAGTGTTCATGGTACAAACTAGCATTCTGTTGAGGGGACCATTTGTAGAGTTTCTTAAAATATTTGCTGTGATGCATTCATCACATTCTTTGAAAAAATTATAAAGGCAAAATATCCCCATTTACTTTTTACTTGACAATTTTAAAACAAGTAATGTTTCCTTTTCATTTCTTGATACAGAAAGGCCAAGGATTACATCAGAACCTCAGGATGTGGATGTGACCTCTGGGAATACAGTCTATTTTACTTGCAGGGCTGAAGGCAATCCCAAACCAGAAATAATTTGGCTTCGAAACAAGTAAGTTGGAGGAAGAAAAATAACTTGATAAGTACAATAGATACTTAATATTTTTACATGTGAAACAATCACCATCTACCATATTTACTGAGTTTTTTAAACCCACATTCTTTCTTCTATTTAGAGAAAAAAATAGGTGCTACATTTTCACCATTTCATTCCTATCTTTCCTGCCCTTTTTTTGGTGGGGCTTTGAAATTGTAAGAAAAGACTCATGGGAGCTTTAAAAAATCTCCAGTAAGATTAACAACTATAATTTGATCTACGTTAGAGTGCATTTTCTCTTAGACACTTTTTTTCCCCAAATAGTAGAACATATTCTATTTAATCAGAATGTGAGAGTCATGAGGGCTCCATGTTTTTGTTTTACTTTGTATACCCAGTGCTTAGCTCAGAACAAAATTTTAATTAATATTTGTTAACTGACTGCCTCTGACTAGTTCAATGGAATACATCAAGAGTACATGTTACTTAGAACTATTTGGTCCCAGTGGCAAGAAGAGCTAGTTATTCCTTTTACTTGTGCCCAGATTCAATTTCTGTTTTTTCCCCAACTTTTCTTTTTCTTCTTTTCTCTGACTTCTGTTCACCTTTAAAGTTTTCAAGTCTATGTGGTTTAGGTTCAGTGGTACCAGACAAATATATGGGATGATTTCTTTCCATATTTATTGTTTAAGGTTTGAGGGTGTCATATAGGGAAAAATTTAAGTATCCACCTGGGACTGTGGTGGTTTCTGCATGCATCTTTTCCTGAACTAAACATAATTAAGCTCTAAACATGATTTTTAAAAAACATTTATTAATATTTATTTTGAGAAAGGTTATCGTGCATAATTCATGCTCTTACTTTCCCTTTCACCCCCCAAAGTCCCCCCCACCATGTTTGATGCATATTTCCACTGGTTTTAACATGTGTCACTGATCAAGACCTATTTCCAAATTGTTGATAGTTGCATTGGTGTGGTAGTTTCAAGTCTACATCCTTAATCATGTCCACCTCAACCCATGTGTTCAAGCAGTTGTTTTTCTTCTGTTTCCACTCCTGTAGTTCTTCCTCTGAATATGGGTAGCGTTCTTTTCCATAAGTCCCTCAGAATTGTCCTGGGTCATTGCATTGCTGCTAGTACAGAAGTCCATTACATTTTATTTTACCACAGTGTATCAGTCTCTGTGTACAGTGTTCTTCTGGCTCTGCTCCTTTCACTCTGCATCAATCCCTGGAGGTCTTTCCAGTTCACATGGAATTCCCCCACTTTATTATTCCTTTGAGCGCAATAGTATTCCATCACCACCATAGACCACAATTTGTTCAGCCATTCCCCAATTGAAGGGCGTACCCTCATTTTCCAGTTTTTTGCCACCACAAAAAGTGCAGCTATAAATATTTTCATACAAGTCTGTTTATCTATGATCTCTTTGGGGTACACACCCAACAGTGGTATGGCTGGATCAAAGGGCAGGCATTCTTTTATAGCCCTTTGAGCGTAGTTCCAAATTGCCATCCAGAATGGTTGGATCAGTTCACAACTCCACCATTAATACCCCAGTTTTGCCACATCCCCTCCAGCATTCATTACTCTCCCCTTCTTTCATTTTAGCCAATCTGCTAGGTGTTAGGTGATACCTCAGAGTTGTTTTGATTTGCATTTCTCTAATTATTAGAGATTTAGAACACTTTTCCATGTGCTTATTGATACTTTTGATTTCTTTATCTGAAAAATGCCTATTCATGTCTCTTGCCCATTTATCAATTGGGGAATGGCTTGATTTTTTATACAATTGATTTAACTCCTTGTATATTTGAGTAATTAGACCCCTGTCAGAGTTTTTCGTTATAAAGATTTTTTCCCAATTTGTTGTTTCCCTTCTGATTTTGGCTACATTGTTTTTGTTTGTACAAAAGCTTTTTAGTTCAATATAATCAAAATCATTTATTTTATATTTTGTAATTTTCTCTAACTCTTGATTGGCTTTAAAATCTTTCCTTTCCCAGAGATCTGACAAGTAATCTATTCTATGTTCACTTAACTTATATATAGTTTCCCTCTTTATATTCAAGTCATTCACCCATTCTGAATTTATCTTGGTGTAGGGTGTGAGATGTTGATCTAAACCTAATCTCTTCCGTATTGTTTTCCAAATTGCCCAACAGTTTTTGTCAAATAGTGGATTTTGTCCCAAAAGTTGGGCTCTTTGGGTTTATCATACACTGTCTTGCTGATGTCACTTACCCCAAGTCTATTCCACTGATTCTCCCTTCTGTCTCTTAGCCAGTACCATATTGTTTTGATGACCGCTGCTTTATAGTACAGTTTAACATCTGATACTGCTAGGCCCCCTCCCTTAACATTTTTTTTCATTACTTCCCTTGATATTCTTGATCTTTTGTTATTCCAGATGAACTTTGTTATAGTTTTTCCTAATTCAGTAAAAAAGTTTTTTGGTAGTTTGATAGGTATGGTGCTAAATAAGTAAATTAATTTGGGTAGAATGGTAATTTTCATTATGTTAGCTGGTCCTACCCTTGAGCAATCAATGTTTTTCCAATTGTTTAGATCTAGTTTTAATTGTTTGGAAAGTGTTTTGTAGTTGTTTTCGTATAATTTCTGCGTTTGTTTTGGTAGATAGATTCCTAAGTATTTTATATTGTCTAGGGTGATTTTAAATGGTGTTTCTCTTTCTACCTCTTGCTGTTGTGATGTGTTGGAAATATATGGAAATGCTGATAATTTATTTGCATTTACTTTGTATCCTGCAACTTTGCTAAAGTTGTTAATTATTACTACAAGCTTCTTAGTTGATTTTCTAGGATTTTTTAAGTATACCATCATATCATCTGCAAAGAGTGATAGCTTAGTCTCCTCATTGCCTATTTTGATACCTTCAATTTCTTTTTCTTCTCTAATTGCTACTGCTAGTGTTTCTAGTACAATGTTAAATAATAGAGGAGATAGTGGGCATCCTTGTTTCACTCCTGATCTTATTGGAAATGCTTCTAATTTATCTGCATTGCATATGATGCTTGTTGATGGTTTTAGGTATATACTGTTTATTATTTTTAGGAAAGGTCCTTCTATTCCTATACTTTCCAGGGTTTTCAATAGGAATGGATGCTATATTTTGTAAAAGGCTTTTTCAGCATCTATTGAAATGATCATGTGATTTTTGTTTCTTAGATGGTTGATATTGTCAGTTATGTGAATGGTTTTCCTAATGTTGAACCATCCTTGCATTCCTGGTATAAATCCCACCTGATTGTGGTGGATGATCCTCTTGATCACTTGCTGGAGTCTCTTTGCTAGTATTCTATTTAAGATTTTTGCATCTATGTTCATTAGGGAGATTGGTCCAGGGAGTTTGGAGTTTTCTTTCTCTGTTTTTGATCTACCTGGCTTTGGAATCAGTACCATATTTGTGTCATAAAAGGAATTTGGTAGGACTTCTTCTTTGCTTATTATATCGAATAATTTGTATAGTATTGGGATTAGTTGCTCTTTGAATGTCTGATAGAATTCACTTGTGAATCCATCAGGCCCTGGCGATTTTTTCTTAGGGAGTTCTTTGATGGCTTGTTCAATTTCTTTTTCTGATATGGGATTATTTAGGTATTCTATTTCTTCTGTTGTTAATCTAGGCAGTTTATATTTTTGTAAATATTCGTCCATATCTCCTAAATTTTTATATTTATTGCCATATAATTGGGCAAAATAGTTTTTAATGATTGCCTTAATTTCCCCTTCATTAGAGGTGAAGTCTCCCTTTTCATCTTTGATACTGTCAATTTGGTTTTCTACTTTCCTTTTTTTATTAGATTGACCAGTACTTTGTCTATTTTATTTGTTTTTACAAAATACCAGCTTCTAGTCTTATTTATCAATTCAATAGGTCTTTTACTTTCAATTTTATTAATTTCTCCCTTGATTTTTAGTATTTCTAATTTAGTTTTCATCTGGGGATTTTTAATTTGCTCACTTTCTAATTTTTTAAGTTGCATGCCCAATGCATTAATCTCTGCCCTCCCTAATTTGTTAATATATGCACCCAAGGATATAAATTTCCCCCTGAGTACTGCCTTGGCTGCATCCCACAGAGTTTGGTAGGATGTCTCATCATTGTCATTCTCTTCTATGAAATTGTTGATTGTTTCTATGATTTCTTCTTTGACTAGCTGGTTTTGGAGAAATATGAGGCGGGTGGACATACACAGGTTTAAGGTAAAGGACTTGAGCAAAATCTTTTGGGCCTCAAATGAGAAAAAGAAGGCAAAAGTGGCAATTATGTTTTCTGAGAAAGCCAAAGTAAAAATAGATAAATAGAAAAATTAGATTAAATTGATATGTGGAGAAAATTAAATAGGAACAAAAAGGAACACACCTTCTTTTCAGCTGCACATGGTACATTCACAAAGATTGACCATGTAATAGGGCATAGAAACATTGCAAACAAATGCAAAAGAGCAGAAATAATAAATGTACCCTTCTCAGATAATAATGCAATAAAAATAATAATTAGTAAGGGCACCTGGACAGGCAAAGCAAAAAATAGTTGGAAATTAAATAATATGATTCTCATATGTGTTTCTTGTAGACAACATATGGTAGGATTTTGGTTTCTAATCCACTCTGCTATTTGCTTCCTTTTTATGGGTGAGTTCATCCCATTCACATTCAGAGTTATAATTATCAGTTGTGTATTCGCCAACATTTTGGTATCCTCTCCTAGTTCTACTCCTTCTTCTTACACTATTTCCTTTTAAACCAGTGCACCCAAGGATATAAATTTCCCCCTGAGTACTGCCTTGGCTGCATCCCACAGAGTTTGGTAGGATGTCTCATCATTGTCATTCTCTTCTATGAAATTGTTGATTGTTTCTATGATTTCTTCTTTGACTAGCTGGTTTTGGAGAATCATATTATTTAATTTCCAACTATTTTTTGCTTTGCCTGTCCAGGTGCCCTTACTAATTATTATTTTTATTGCATTATTATCTGAGAAGGGTACATTTATTATTTCTGCTCTTTTGCATTTGTTTGCAATGTTTCTATGCCCTATTACATGGTCAATCTTTGTGAATGTACCATGTGCAGCTGAAAAGAAGGTGTGTTCCTTTTTGTTCCTATTTAATTTTCTCCACATATCAATTTAATCTAATTTTTCTAGGACTTCATTCATCTCTCTTACCTCTTTCTTATTTATTTTTTGGTTTGATTTATCTAGATCTGAAAGAGGAATATTTAGATCCCCCACTAGCATGGCTTTACTATCTATTTCTTTCTTGAGATCTGCCAGTTTCTCCTTTATGAATCTGGTTACTATGCTATTTGGTTCATTCATATTGAGCAATGTTATTTCCTTATTGTCAATACTGCCTTTAATCAGGATGTAATGACCTTCCCTGTCTTTTTTAATCATATCTATTTTGACTTTGGCTTTGTCAGAAATCATAATAGCCACTCCTGCCTTTTGCTTCTTTGGACATTTATGAGATTATATTTCAAGATAACAACAATGTTAATGATCCCCTTCTCCACACAGCTGACAAATTGATGTTTTTAAACACAAATTTGTCACTCTCTATTGAAAAATTCCTATTAGGTTCCTGTTGTCTCTAATATACAAAACAAATTCCCAGCTCCATAACTTTGCCTTTATCCTAACCTCCTTTTTTCTTCCTATTTTATATTACTTCGATTTGACAGTTTCCATTTCAGTTGAACTATCCTATTAGTTTTCACTTACCCCTAACTTTCTCTCTCTTATCTTCATGCCTTTGCCCAAATGGACTCTTGGGTTTGAAATTCACTTCCTCTTCATCACTGCCTCATGGACTCTCTACCAGTATTCAAAACACTGGTTAGGTGCTACCTCCCACACTAAGACTTTCAGATTGCCTACATTATTAGTGTTTTCTTCCCTGGAAAATTATTTCATATTACATTGCATATATATTGTATTTATTGGCATATACTTGCCATGTATGCGTCTCCAATAAATTTTAAGTTCTCTAGGGCAGAGATCTTTTTTTTTTTGGTTTGTCCATGCACAGTGTAGAAGTTTAATAAATGTTTGAGTTGAAGTCAATTAACTTCAAACACCCTGATTTTTGTACTACTAACTATACAGATTTATTTAAGTAAGCACACATTTTTAATCTCAAAAAACTTGGGTGCAAATGGACATGTAGATATCACAAAAATAATCAAATAAGGCAGGAAAATAATTACATTAACTATAGTAAATGATCATATCATAAGCATGTATTAGATAAATGCATCTTATTAATTAAGAGTGAAGGGATAATAAAAGGATTCCCACTCATGGAATCTGGTATAGCTGATATTTCTTGAATCAGCAATAAAGCTTCCTAAAAGTTAGGACATTTTAAGGGTAGAGTTACTGATTAAGGAACAGAAGATTCTTTGGTTGATAGATGAGGAGAAGACAGTTTATTCGTATGTAACATGGACTATCATTTGAGAAGGTTTGGAGACAGGAATGGAATAACTAAAGAAAGTAGGTATTAAAGATGATTTTATTTTACCCTTATTAAATGTTAGAAATTTTATGCTAAATATATTGGAGGAAATTTTTTCCCTACTGGAATATTTAATGATAATTTTCTCATGTAAATTTTTCCTTCTAGCAAAATATTCCTATATTTGTAGTTTTTCTTAAGGATTATAATGCTTTAAACACTAAAGATTGAATTTACTTAATAAGTAAAAATAATTCCTTTTGTCTGTTTAAAAACAGTCTATATTAATGATCTAGCCAAGAGTTTTTTTCTCATTCTTATCTGTAAGATCCAATATCTTGCCTTTTTTTTTAAAAAGTATTCAGACTTTTACCTTTTGCTGCAAACCATGATCTTGTTAAAAATCTGTGATTTCTATCTGTGTACTAATCAATGATGATCTAAAACAAATTCACATCAGAAAAAGAAGGTAAATTGTGGGCTAAGAGAAGCTGTGTGGCAATATGTGATAGCTCCTTTGTTCTTGGCTGGCTCACTTATCTACATGACCAAGCAAAGTTGGAATGGAATGTGTAAAGACAATTGAATGTGGCTGGAATCCAGTTAGAGATTATAACTGTCTAAAGTAATCTTCAGTCATGTGAAGGATAAAGCTGTTAAGTGCCCTGGGAATCACACATGTGTAAGCAGAAGAGGTGTTTAAGTTAGTTTGGGAATAGTAACAATTTATTATCTATCATAAAAGTGTGATAGTGAGTGAGTGGGGGGAGTTAAGCATGTGTAAATTTTATCATTTATATCAAAATTATTATTTTTCCTTGTTTGTAATTACATTTTAGTTTTAAACTTTGAGTCTACCAGGCCCCAGAAAACATTCTATCTCTTTAGATTCTTCCATCTCCTGGGTGCAATTATTATTGTTTCTAGATCTCTGTCCACTTAAAACATTTTAAACCTATATTTCAATTCCATTTGTCAAATATATATTATGCAACAACTACAAGGCATCATCCAAGGCAGAATTTAAGGTCTTTGTCTTCAGAGTGTATATTCTACTCTAAAAACGATGGAGATAACCATGTAGCTTTTTCTTATGGACTGCCTGTTACTCAAGACTACCCAAGAAGGGGTGGCCTTACCTGAGATGGTGAGGTGTGTTTGAGATGGGGCTGCATTTTGGGATTTTGGCAAGTCATAGCCCCAGGTTTCCCTACGAATTCCCAAGTGTCTTTCTTTATGATTAGAGGCATCACCTCTGCTTTTGTGCTTAAAAACATGTTAGCCCACTAGATTTCTATCTTTACAGTAACGAGCTGAGTATGAAAACAGATTCCCGTTTAAACTTGTTAGATGATGGAACTCTGATGATTCAGAACACTCAGGAGACAGACCAAGGAATTTACCAGTGTATGGCAAAAAACGTAGCAGGAGAAGTAAAAACTCAGGAAGTCACCCTCAGATACTTTGGTTCTCCAGGTAAGCTGATATCATTTGAGGAATTTTCCTTTTTAACCAAGGCCTTACTCTTTTTAGCCTACAGGATTATATTAATTCATATTAGGTTGCCTATTTATTAGCAGCACAATGCTGAGGAGGCCAAGGTGGGAAATTAAAAACTGGTGATCTAGTTTGATCTAGTCCAATGCCCATTGGACAATTAGGTATTTAACATTGGATTCTGGTCATGAGAATGTGTGTGGAGGAGTAAGTCCAGTCACAGAATGACCTAATTTATTTAATGCATTCTTAGATCCTTCATTGTTTTTGGGGAGTAGATGGGGGGGCAGAGTAGACCAAGGTATATAGCATCCCTTTTTTTATCTCTTGCAATTAATTTTTATCTCTTGGAATTAATACTAAATATTGTTTACAAAGCAGAAAAGTGGTAAGAGCTAGGCAATAGGGGTTAAGTGGCTTGTCCAATGTCATACAGCTAGGAAGTATTTTTGGTAATATTTGAACCCAAGACTCCTCTGTCTTTAGGTCTGGTTCAAAATCCACCAAACTGCCTAGCTTTTCAGCATGCCCTCTTTAGGTGTTAGTATTATCATCTTTACCTATAAAAAGTCTTGTGGCAATGATAATCATCATCATCATCATCATCATCATCATATATGATATTTCAATTAAATATTATGTTGCTGAAGCAAGGCTCTGCCTATTTAACTCATTACCTGCTAATGTGCTTTCCATAGCACATAAAATAGAGATTAATAAGTTACTTTGTGGGCAAAATAATTTAAATAGTCTTAAAAACAACTTTTTATATTGTTTAGGGCCAATTGTCATGATTTGGCAGAGATAGTATAAGATGAAGAATAGTAAGAGTTTTGCTAATTATATACTTTTAATCATTTGGAAGTCTGAAACGCAAGTAAAATATTGCAAAAGAAAGTAATTTATATAAATAAGTTCTTTTGCCTTACCATTTATACCACTGCAAAATTAGAAAGCATCAAAATCACAGCAATAATAATAGCTCATGTTTATATGTTACTTTAATTTGCTTATAATGAGTTTTAATCATATTTCATTTGATCTACACAATCCCTGTGACCTTGGTACTATTATTATCTCCATTTAACAGGAGAGGAAATTGAGGCTATGGCCCATTAAATGACCAAAAGAGTTAGGTAACTTACCCAGTGTCACACAACTAGTGTCTGAGGCCAGATTTGTCCCCTTTAAATTGTACATTTATACAAAGAAGGAGAGAATTCATAGAGAATTGAATAGTTTAAAATAGATTGCTAAATTGTTTTTCTTTCTGAAAAATTAATTAAGTTCTTCCCTGCTATGCCAAGAAAAATAAAATAGCAGTGTGTTTGAAACCTTGAAAGGTCAGACCTTTAAGAGAGCAACAATATTTATAGCTCAGACCTCATTAACTACATCTGACCTTAATTAATTAGTTGTTTTTCTCAAAGCTAAAATGACACTTAAAAACATTATTTGTTCTAATTTTGTTTTTGACATCCTTTGAGTATTATTCATTGCAAAGGTAGATTGAAACTGGTGCCAAAGAGAGTATTTTCTTCTATTCAGATATTCAAACAAAGCAGGGTATTAAGTTATTGAAAATGGTTTCAAGGCTTTAATTTCCTTTTCTCTTTCTTTGGTGTTCTTGGAATAGCTAGACCCAGTTTTGTCATCCAGCCACAGAACACAGAAGTATTGGTTGGAGAAAGTGTCACTTTAGAATGCAGTGCCACTGGCCACCCACTACCTCGAATTACCTGGACAAAAGGCGACAGAACACCCTTGCCAATTGATCCACGTGTCAATATTACTCCTTCTGGTGGTCTTTACATCGAAAAAGTAATACAGGAAGATAGTGGGGAGTATATTTGTTTTGCAGCCAACAATATAGATAGCATCCATGCAACAGCGTACATCATTGTGCAAGGTAAATGCCATCAAAACTGAAAAAAGAAATGTTTGTAAATAATAGAATTTTATTGCTTAAATGGATTTTTATGTGGTGATCTGATATAATCCATTATTATTCTGCTTTATATTCAGTAAGAAAACTGAAGCCGAGCAAATTTAAATGACTTGAAAAAGGTTACACAAGTGCCAGGGTTAAATGGAACCCAGGTATCCAGATTCTTATTCCGGCCCTTCTTCCATTACTGCATTATTCTGGAACCTTTTGAAACTTCTTTTTGCATATTCATATATCTTAATTTTTTTACAAGTTAATATAACACTTAATTTTGTTTCTTTTAAAGTGTTTCATGGCAATAAATAATCCATCAATATCTTCCCTTCTCCTAAAGTTATGGGCAAATAAATAGGTTTCAATTTAGTGACACTATAGAAATCTTTCATTATTCAACTCAAATGCAACCTGAATCATCAACAAAATGGAATCACACAATTTGAGTTTGCCATCCTTAATGACCATCTAGTTCAGTGGCTCCCAAACTTTTTTGGCCTACCGCCCCCTTTCCAGAAAAAATATTACTTAGCCCCTTGGAAATTAAATTAAAAAAAATTTTAATAGCAATTAATAGGCCATCACCACCCTCCTGGATTGCTGCAGCATCCACCAGGGGGTGGTAGCTCCCACTTTGGGAATCTCTGATCTAGTTCAACCCATATATGAAACTGCTCTCTAATGTGCTTGACATATCATTATTAGAAAGGGGGAAGAGGAAATAAGCACTAACATGGCACCTAATTTGTGCCAGGTATTGTGCTAAATATATTGGAATTATCATATTTGATCTCCACAACACGGAAGTAGTTGCTATTATTATCCTTATTTTACAGTTGGGGAAATTGAAACAAACAGGTAAAGCAATGTGGATGAAAGATATCTAACCACTCAGTGCCCTCAGTGACTTGCCCAAGGTCATATAGCTAGTATGTGTTAAAGCTCCATTTGAACTCAGAATTTGACTTAAGGCTCAGTGGAAGAGATAACAAAAACAAATATATATATATATATACATACATATATATATATATATATAAAGCAGGCTATATACAGGATAAAGGGAAAATAATTAACTGAGGAAAGGTGCTAGAGGGGTTGGGAAAGACATCCTGTAAAAGATGGTATTTTAGTTGGATCTTTGTCAGCTTCTTGAGGGCAGGGCTTGTCTTTTCCATCTTTTTTGATATTTATAGGTGTTAGCACAGTGACTACAATATAATGGGCACTTGATAAATGTTTATTGATTAACTGACTAACTTCTAAGAAGCCAAACCCTTGAATTCAGTTTCTCTCACTCCAAATTCAATATCTTTTTTTTCTTTCTTTCTTTCTTTTTTTTTTTTTAAATTTTAAACCCTTAACTTCTGTGTATTGACTTATAGGTGGAAGAGTGGTAAGGGTAGGCAATGGGGGTCAAGTGACTTGCCCAGGGTCACACAGCTGGGAAGTGTCTGTCTGAGGCCGGATTTGAGCCTAGGACCTCCCGTCTCTAGGCCTGACTCTCAATCCACTGAGCTACCCAGCTGCCCTCAATATCTTTTTTACTGTTCTATGCTATAGGCACTCAATACAGGTTTGTTGTATGAATAAAAAAAATTCTGGCTTATCGAGGGGTTCAAATAAAATACTTTTAAGATCTTAAAGACAATATAAATACAAGTTATTATTGTTGTTATTATTATTGCTACTATTATCTTTAAGTTATCAGAACTCCAACCAGGTAATAGTTTCATTCCTTGAGCCTTTTAATGTACTCCTAATAAGCTCAAGAACTGTTTATAGAGCAAGACAGGAGTATTTTGATAAATGCCTAACAACTGATTTCTCCAGAAAAAAGCATGCAATGCACTTTTAAGTTTGACTGTATTATTAATACTTTCTTAAATCTAGACAGTCATCAAAATGATAAACCAAGTCCTCTTTTAGAGTGTGCCAATTTCTGAAGTGTAAATGTTTACACTAAAAAAATTTAACAATGGACTTTCAAAATTCATCTGAGCTGGTTCCAGCACAAACCCCCTAAGCTTATATTTTATATTCTTTTAAGAATTCAATGCATCAGAACTCTCATAGTACCATGCTAACTGAAGTCTTTTAGTTTAATCAAAATGTCCCCAGCTTCTGGATGATGCATGGTTCGTTAGTTCAATTAAGTAATTATAATAGTTCTTAGCGTGTCTGTAATATTCACATAAGCATAACTATACTTAATGATCCTCAAAAACAATTGCTTTGTTCTGGTAATTTGGTAATTCTGGTCTTGTATGTATTTCAGAAACTTCTATCATAGGATCAGAGTTCTGGAGCAGAAAGAGACTCCAGAGGCCATCTAGTTCAATGCCTTCATTTTCCAGATGAGATGACTCAGTTCCAAGAAGGTTAAATAATTTGTGTGAGGGCATACAGATAATATGCAACATTTGAATACAGGTTCTCTGACTATAGAGCTAGCGTTATCTTTATTGAATCACAGAAAAAAATTAATAAGAATTACATCTTTTTCCTAGTTAAGATTACATAAATACTTGTCAGCATTTCAAATTCTTAACAAGGCAAAGATCCAGGACAACTCTGAGAGACCTATAATTTAAAAAAAGGATATCTTCCACCATAGAAGGAACAGATAGAGTCTGCATACAAATTGAAACTTATCATTCTTTAATTTATTTCCATGTTGAATTTTTGTCTAGTGTAAGCAATATGTTATCTTTCACAATATGATGAACATGGAAACATATTTTATGTTATAACATATATAATATATTTTTATTTTGTTTCTGTATAAAAATGTATCAAAATGCTTGTTGATTGAATTAGAAAAAAGAATAAGCAACTATTAAAAAATACTCAAAAATGTGGAGGGTAATATTGGACAGTATATTACAATAAGGTAATAACCAGAATTACCCAAAATGAAACTCATTATATTCCCCAACAAAACTATCCTCCAGCCTTTCCCATTTCTAGTGGTGGTATCATTATCCTTCCAGTAACTCAGATTTGAAACATCACAATTATCCTTGACTTTTCCATCTCTCTTACTTCTCCATTTATCCATCAGTGGACGTATCTTGTCGATTTTGCTAATATGACATCTATCACAGATTTCTTCTCTTTTATTCACATATCCTCTCTTCTAGTTCAGAACTTTATCACTTCCTGCCTAGACTATTGCAACAACTTCCTAACTGGTCTCCTTTTTATTCTTCCCCATTATAATTGATTGTCCCCAAATTGCCAAATTTTTTTTTCTTTAAATGTAACTCTTGACTTCTTGAAAAACTTATGTTTCTTCTTGTTGCCTATGGGATATAATAAAAATCTTCTTCCATAATCAGTCTTTTAGCTACTTTCTAGTCTTTTATATTTTCCTCTTCTTGCACTATTTTTCCAGTTAAACTAGCTTGTTAGCTAATCTTTGCACATTCTATTCTGTTGTCCATCACCTCACGTTGTGAAGTATTTATTCTTTAGCTCCACCTCATAGAATCTCTAGTTTCCTTTAAAGTAATGCTCAGGTGTTAACCTCCTACATGAGGCCTTTCCTAGTTTACCCCCCACTCCTCCTTCCAGTTGTCTTTGCTTCTTGAAATTATTTTGCACATACTTCATTTTTACTGATTTGTCTCCAGTAGAATGTCACTCCCTTGAAGGCAAGGGAAAATTTTGTTTTTACCTTTATTTCCTGATCACCTAGCTTAGTGCCTTGAACATAGTAATTACTTACTAAATGAAGTTGGAACTGAACTAGCAAACAGAGAAAACTACAAACTTTCTTGTAGGATATTACTTTGAGACTTTTGGTAGAACAAGTCATTATTGGGATCTGCCAATGGTAGGGTATACAACTTATTTATAAGATGTGGCAGAAACAAATTATATATGGACTACATAGAGCTAGGAAGTAATGGACTATACAGGTCAGTTGACAGAAAAACCAGTGATATTGTGGTGAGAATTTATTATATTCAGTGTAATCAGAAGGAAGAAATGGAATGAGAAGTTTGAGAAGCAAATGCTGACCCTGGCACAGCAGCACATACCAATAGTGATGGCAAGTTTCTTTGACTTTTCTCTGCTAAAAGCTGAGCAGCTGATAACTTTTTGACTTGCTTTAATGATAATTTCATCTCCCTAAGAGGTGAAAGAAGCAGCATGATTAACTAATACTCTAGCTTTTATTCTCACCATTAAGGATGAACAGTATGGTGAAATGAATATAATAGAGACTGATTGGGAAAAACATATTTGAAATAAATACATCAGATAAAATTTGATTTACAATTTCTATAAAGAAGTAAAGCATCTTTAAGAGTAACACTTTCTAACAGCTATCCAGAAATAGAATTGGGCTATATGTAGAGATTATGTATTCTACCTTATTGGTAGGGGAAAGAGTGAGGTATAGAGTAGTTTATTTTGACCAGAGGGGCAAGAAGAAGAAATAAAATTAGAAAGGTTAGGCAGTCCTGATAGACTGTGGCACACACTTGAATGTTTTGAAAGTTATACAAAGGAGTTTATGCATACCCAGTAATACAATTCATTTGTAGAAATTTTGTACCTGGAAATTTATATACAAAGGAAAAAATGAAACTCTTAGAGAAAAGATTAGGTAGAGTAAAGATTTGGTCCCAGGTTTTCTGACATAAGAAACCAGCATTTTCCACTATGCCAAGCTATATCTCATATTCACCCCTACCAAGAGAAAGATAG
Organism: Gracilinanus agilis; assembly: GCF_016433145.1. NCBI lineage: Eukaryota > Metazoa > Chordata > Mammalia > Didelphimorphia > Didelphidae > Gracilinanus > Gracilinanus agilis. Next base: position 199,514,201 of record NC_058131.1, on the reverse strand, counting down.
TGGTCTAAAAGAGATCCAAGGAAATCATACAACTCATATTTTAAAAATAATATGCAGAATTTAGAAGGAAGTGTTGTCAATGCACTTTTAAAAAATAATAATTTATAACTACAACATAATATTTTGCAAGTATACTTTTCCCCTTTGACTTAATTTTTTCAATAATTTATTTTCTCTGTGCAGCTGTGCCTCATTTCACTGTTACTCCTCAAGACAGAGTGGTTATTGAGGGTCAAACTGTTGATTTCCAGTGTGAAGCACAAGGCTATCCACAACCTGTTATTGCCTGGACAAAAGGAGGTGAGATTTCCAAGACTGTGTTTCTCTTTTTTCTTCTCTCCCACCCTAAGAACACTGATAAAACTATGGAAAGTACAGTTTTTTGTATTGTATTCTGTATATTCACATGCTTGAATTTTTTTATGCCTGCTTAGGACATTTTTTAGATGAGCTGAGTCTTTCCAAAGTTCCAAAGTTTTCCAAAGTTCCCAGACTTTCCAAAGTCATGAGACATGACTTGCTTTCTGTCAACACCTAAAAGTCTCACATGTGCAGTGCTTCTATGACTATGTTCTGTGCACTATATATTATTACCTCAAATGCTGAAAAAACTTGACTTCATAGACAGGGTGGTAAAGTGTCCTAGTCTAAATTTATAATAATCTCTCTCCCCAGCCATTCCCCCTACTTTGGGCCTGTCTAGGTTAAGTTTTCAAATGACATCAGAAGACAAGGAAGAGGTGTTTTGGGAAAGCCATGGTAGGGGTTAAGTAGAGTGGGGGGAGGTAGAATTGCACATAAAAGGGGGAAAAAGCTTTCAGTCTAAGTCTAAACTTTATTGCACTTCTTTTAATATTTTTCCTGACATATTACAAACTTTCATATTTGTACTGTGCTCATATGTATGTTTGTTTCTTCCATATGTTATTAGATAATTGTTATTTGGTAATTTTGTTAATTCTGATTGCCCATAAAATGATATTATAGATTAGACAGCATCAAATAGATAAATAAGTGTTGGGCCCAAGGAAACTTCCTCTTTTGAATTTCAGCCTCTTCCTGCAGCACTCTTAGTAGGTTTGATCCAGGCCAAAGTGGGTTGTGATGGATATCTGATCTCTTTAGTACATGGGTACATACTGGATCTCGCACATTTTGCCCTGAAGTAAACAGGAAAAGCAGCACTAGTCCAGGGCCAGGGGACATATAAAGAACTCTCGACTTTATTCGATATCCTCACTAAGGGAAATTCCCTGTAAGTTCATGCAGATAAGAGTTAATATTCAGGGATAGGAGTCTAATGATGAGTGAACTTTGGGCCTTTGGAATAAAAGGTTGATATTCTTCAACCTGAACTCATATTATTGAATAAACTTTTATAGTGCTTGCTTTCTCAAACTGGTAATCAAAAAAGTGTTGTCAAAGGTTGCCAAATTCATGACTTCTTATCTATTTTTTTTTAAACCCTTAACTTCTGTGTATTGGCTCCTAGGTGGAAGAGTGGTAAGGGTGGGCAATGGGGGTCAAGTGACTTGCCCAGGGTCACATAGCTGGGAAGTGTCTGAGGCTAGATTTGAACCTAGGACTCCTGTCTCTAGGCCTGACTCTTAATCCACTGAGCTACCCAGCTGCCCCCTTTCCTATCTATTTTAAATCACTTGTTATACTATTGTGTATTCTTTTAAAAAATGTACTTATGATTTCATTGGTCTTGGTATTTCCTGATCAAGAATTCCCTCTACTAAAGAGATCTGCATTTGGTATCCAAAACAAAGTCTCAAGGAATTGCCTAGGGCACTGAAAGATTAAATAATTCATCAAAGATCACATAGCCAGTCTATTAGAGGTGTGCTGGTAAATGTTTAACAACCGGATCTTTGCAGCATGACATGTTTTTTAAGTTTGATTTGTATTATTAACATTATCTCCATTACTTTCTTAAGCGAGTCAATAAAACAATAAATAAAACCATGATCTGCTGTGTTTTCCAATTTGCAAGGTATAAATGTTCACACTGAAAATTTAATAGTTCTCTCTCTAGGGCAGATTTGAACTGATCCCTGCACTCCTCTGCCAGTATGTATCAGAGATAGGTTTTAAGTCCAGGATGCTCTTTCTGTGGCTAGTTCTCTATCTACTACATTATACTGCTTTTAGTAGTATAATAGTGCCAAGCAAACAACTTACTGCCACTGTATTTCAGGGAGTCAACTCTCAGTAGATAGAAGACATCTGGTTCTTTCATCGGGAACTTTGAGGATTTCAAGAGTTGCCCTTCATGACCAGGGACAATATGAATGCCAAGCTGTCAATATTGTAGGCTCTCAGAGAGTGGCCGTGCATTTGACAGTGCAGCCTAGAGGTAAAGTTTATGGTTGGGTACGGGGTGCATGGGGGAATGACGAATGTTTATTTTTATTAGCAATAAAATATAAAATTTATTAGCAATAAAATATAAAATAAAATAGCAAAAAATAAAAATATGTTTTTATTAGCAAAAATATATTTATTCATGTTCGCTGGCTTTCATTTCATTGCTCCTTATTAGGAACTACATATTCCAGTTTAAAAATTAAAAAAGGAACCTCTTACCTTTTGTTTTAGAATTGGTACTGTGTATTGGTTCTAAGGCAGAAGTGTGGTAAGGGCTAGGCAATGGGAGTTAAGTGACTTACTCAGGGTCACACAACTAGGAACTGTCTGAGGCCAGATTTGAACCCAGGACTTTCCATTTTTAAGCCTGGTTCTCAGCTACCTAACTGCCCCACCTATTCCACTTCTTTAAAAAAATTGGATTATTTAGCAGTTATTTTATAGTTCATTAACACTTAGCTTTAAGTTTTATAAAAAGTTTGTAAGCAAAATGTGTAAATATGCTTTCCTGGAGTGATATTAAAGCAAGCATAATAACAGTTAGAGGACTGACTTTCTTTTTCAATGACTGCATAGTTTTTGAACCGTGAGGAAATTGAGGGTCTTTAACAAATGAGCTCCTTATAATATTTAAAATTTAATTAAATATATTTTCAGTTTACAAGCCTTTATTTACTTTTCTGTGATACTTGTTTAAATATTTCCCAAAACCTCATCCATAAGGTAGCTCTACTCATAAGATAGTACAGCATTTTATCAGAATCTGCTTCGTTTTCTCTCTTTGGTTCTATTTTTCTACTTCTTAACTTTTCATATATTCTGATCAGATTGTATTTCAAGAACTCACTGATTGCAGGTGGTTGTATAGGCACAGTTCCCCTAACGGACTGCATTTTTACCAGTGTCAGTTGATGGTATGTTGAGTTGCTATGACCAAAACCATTCGTGACCAAGTGGCCAACTCCCTGCTTATACTTTATTCATTTGAATGCCCATCTTTTTCCTAATTGTTTTCTTTTAATGCCCTCTCTATAATTTTATATAACAGCCTTTGCCTGTACCAAATCACCAGAAGTGTAAGAGTGTACTATTTCAGGAAAGTGGGAGAGTTCTAAGAAGTCATGGTGTAGTAGGTTGGAGGTTAAGGCAGAGCCTGAGTTAGTGGATCTTAGGAGGATGCCAACTGGGAGCATAGAGACTAGTACTTGAATAGGCTGCTGAGGGTGTCCACTGGGGATACCTGCAATCTGTCTCTTGTTTTTTTGGTCTTGTATTATTTTATTCTCCTTCACACACACAGTTATATTCCAAAAGAACTAGATTGCTGCTTGTTTCCTGAACTTGGCATTTTACTCCTTTCATTTACCCAAGTTTTCCCCTCAAATCTGAAATGTAATCTTTCATGTCAGCTTTTCTGATCTTTCTTTTTCTTTCAAGGTTCTTCTCAGTGCTACCCCTCCTGTGATTCCCATCGATTATTAGTTATTTCCACTATTCCTCCTACACATTCTCTGAGTCCATTATCTCCATCAGTTTCATCATTTCACTAGCATATTCTCTGAATATCTCCTATCAATCTCATCCCATCACCAGTGCCTTACCCACTACAATTACCTTGTAGCTATGTTGTATGTATTTTGTGTATACGTGTGTGTGTATAATTGTGTTATATCATTAGTGCCCTCTCCTCTAGTTTACCTTGTAACTATGTTGTATGTATTTTCTGTAAACATCTATATGTACATGGCACCTTTCTTGTTAGATTATAAATTAAAAAAACTTTTTAAAATTATTTTTCCCATAATTACATGATTCATGTTGTCTTCTTTCCCTCTTCCCTCCTTCCTCGCAGAGTTGAAAAGTAGTTCCATTGGATTGTACATGTATTATCACTTAAAACCCATATCCATATTATTCATTTTTGTAATATAGTAGTATTTTAAAACCAAAACCCCACATCATATACCTATATAAACAAGCGACAAATCATATGTTTTCTTCTTCATCTCTAGTCCCACAGTTCTTTCTCTATCTGTGGATAGCATTCTTTCACATAAGACTCTCAGAATTGTCCTGATTCAGTGCATTGCTGTGAGTGGCAAAGTCTATTACATTGGATATCACAGTATTTCAGTTACAGTGTATAATATTCTCCTGGTTCTGCTCATTTCTCTCTGCATCAATTCATGGAGGGCTTTCCAGTTCTTATAGAAATCAAACAGTTCATCATTCCTTATAGTACAATAGTATTCCATCATAATCATATACCATAATTTGTTCAGCCATTCTCTAATTGAGGGACATTTCCTCGTTTTTCATTTTTTTGCCATCACAAAAAGCATAGCTATAAATATTTTTGTAGAAACAGGTCCTTCCCAATTTTTATCTCTTTGGGGTACAAACCTAATAGTAGTATTGCTGGTTCAAAAGGCATGCATTCTTTGGGCATTATTCCAAGTTGCCTTTCCAGAATGGTTGGATTTAGATTGTAAACCTGATGAGAATAGACTGTCATTTTTCTTTTTATAGTGCTAGTACCTAAAACAGATTAAATGCTTCATGAGGATTTGCTGTTTGATTAATAACTTGCAGTATATTGATATCTCTCTCCATATATATATAATTTTTGATTATTATTATTATTTATTTGATTTTTATTATTGATAGTTAGCATCTAGTATAGGCATTTTGCTCGATGCTTTGTATATAAGTGCTATATATGTATATGTGGGTGTATGTCACATATGTGTGTATATAAGAGAGAGATATTGATTGATTAATTGGAATTGAATGATTCAAATCTGGTATGGGAGGATTGTTATGTGTTCAGTTTCTGTTTGTAATTCCTTGTGATTTATAATAGTTTTTCATCTCTACCCACTGAATAGTCACATGTCACTTTTCTTCTAGTTACTCCTGTGTTTGCTAGCATCCCAAGGGATATGACAGTGGAGGTTGGCACCAATGTGCAGATTCCTTGCAGTTCTCAAGGAGAACCAGAGCCAGTAATAACATGGAATAAGGTAAGAATAAGGTAATCTCTGTTGCTGGATATATGAAGGGCTCAGAAGTGTAGTTCAGACTTTACTGCTATGTGGCACAGGTTTATTAAATATAGAGCATCTCACAGCTGCCTGTCCAATCTCTAAGTAGAAAGTGGCAGAGAAAGTTCAAAAGCAACAAATTTGGGGCTGTAGAAGTTTCATGAATTTATATCTTAAATTTATATAGACATATAAATATATATTTATAGCTAAAATTTATGCTTTAACATTTTTTTAAAAAATGAAACAACCAACAAACAAATAACAATCTTACATTCGCTATCTAATAGGCAAGTCAATTCGTATCATTGTTTGGTTCTGTTCCTTTCTCCTACAAATCTCCTTCCCACTTATGAAGCCAAGGCAATATCATGACCAGTAAACTTCATATATGTACATACATGCATGCCCACACAGTATATATGTTTACACAAAGCACCACATTGTATATGTGTATAATATGCACACACACATCAATTTCATATACATATATGCATATATCATGTGTCTAATTTCAGTGTATGCATACATTTATATGTGTGTGCATACACATGCAAACACACACCACTTCAGATTGGTTATTAGTGGCCCAATTAATTATTTACTTTGTTTTTGCATGTATGTGTCATGTTCATATGTTAATCATGATTTTGTGTTTTATGTATATTCAACCAAGGAATAAGATGCAATGTGCCCTTCTCTTTCTTCCTTGTTCTACTTGGTATATGATGTAATTTTGGAGCTTGCATCTTTTTTTTTTTTTTCAAAATCTTTTCCTTCTGTCTTAATATGGATTCTAAAACTGAAGTCATAAGGGATAGGCAATGGGCTTAAGTGACTTATTCAGGGTCATCCAGCTAGGAAATGTCTGAGGCTAGATTTTGTAATGAAATATGGGGGCTGTAGCTAGTAATAGTAAGAGAAGGTGGAGCTAACTATGAAGAGGAAGGTATGGTCCAGTACCAGGGCTGGGCTTGAGATACTGAATGTAATGTATCAAGGATCTAGCGCCCAGGCCAGCAGAGAAGACAGGAGAAACTCTCTCTTGCTAGGCACCTAGCTCCTTTAAGATGAATATTCTACAGCCCCTGTCCTGATGAGGAAGTGACTTCCTATTGGTGTATATAGAAGTTTGATAGGAAAGGAATATGTCACTTCCTGTCCAACAGTAATGGAGTTTATCCCTGCTGCAGCTCTTCAGAATCTTCAGGTAGCTGTCCCTGCTTGGGCTTAGATGAGGTAGACAATAACCACAAAGTTCTTAGATTAAAGCCAAGGGGTTTATTGATAAATGGGATATAGGTGAAAGGAAATTGGAAAAAGGGTTAAGTAAAACTAAGAACTAAGGATTGATGATTTCTCAGACTTAAGATGCTGTAAGGTCTTTCCTAAATGCTCAGAATGATGTGGTCTCTTTGGTAATAAATAAAATTATTCTTTGGCTAAAGGATGGTTTAGTTTGCCAGATGTGTTGTTAGTATTGTCCTACAGAATTGGTTTGACCCTATTCTAGTCTAAACTACCCACATTCTCACTCCTTCCACCCTGGATCCCACACCTGAAGAGGTAGAAGGGTAAAGTGAGAAGTGAAGTCAGTTAGGATCTGCCAGCTTTTTTTATACCCTGGCTTCCAACTGCCAGGTGGCACCAGCCCCCTGGCTCATGCCAGGTTCCACATTCTAACTAGGGCAAACTGCCAAGTTGCCCCATGCAAAAATGGCAGTATGGTTTTCCATATTACAATTTGAATCCACATCCTTCTGATTCCAGGCCTGGACTCTGTCCACTGTACTGTCTTGTTGCCTTGGAACTGGCATCTTAATAAACATTTTTTTCAATTTAATTTGTAAAAGAAGAAAAATAATAAATGGAATAGTGTTTAGAACTTGTCGGACTCAAATCCAGTCCTTTTATTGCCCCACCCCTAACTCAATTCAACAAACATTTATTAAACACCTACTGTGTTGTAAGATACTCTGCTCAGTGCTGGGGTTACAAAGACATGTACAAAATCATTTTTTCTTTAGTAAACATTCAAAACAATGTAATAAGTTCTTACCTAATTCCTCTCATATTCAACAAGGAGTAACCAAAAGAATGAACAGATGAGCAAAAAATATGCTTTTGTATTGACCCCTTTCCAGATTGGTTAAAAAAAATCTCCTTTTTGCAAAGTTTCCTCAAGTCCTCCTTTTTTTTTCTAAGTAGATAAGGAAATTGACTCCTAGCAAAATTAAATGACTCGTCCAAGATTGAATCAAAGCTAGATGTATGTATTCTACTCTCAACAGCCCTTTTTTGGTTTCCTATTGAGAATGTCTGATGGTCCTTTGAAGGATGAGCATTTTTAGTGTTGTTTGGTCATTTTTTAATCTCGTCCGACCAAATGCTAAAGAATAGGTAATGACAAAGCAAACTGTGGAATATGATTACACATGATGGGATACTGCAGAGATAATTAAACATGATGAATGAGTATGGAATAATGTATAGAAAAAATAGGACACAAGATAGCATGAAAATACCGATTGTTTTGTTAGTCATTTTTTAATTATGTCTGGCTTTATGACCCCATTTGGTTTTTCTTGGCAAAGATACAGGAATGCTTTGCCATTTCCTTCTCCATCTCATTTTACATATGATGAAACTGATGCAAACAAGGGTAAGTAACTTGCCCAGGCTCACACATCTAGTAAATGTCGGAGGCCAGATTTGAATTTGGGAAAATGAATCTTCTGATTCTAGGCCTGACACCTGCACCTCTGCACTACCTGCAAGCCCATTGCAGAAATCTAAAAGTAATTTATTTTGAGAAGTACCTTCTATATCGATAACAGTTATAAAATTAGAGTTCCTTATTCTTAAGAGTTATTTTTGGGCAAGAGCAAGTGAAGATCCCTCATGAGTTTTTTAGGGAAGAAATCCTTTTATTTTTGTAAATTTATGTTGGACCCCTTTGGCATTCTTATGAAAATTATAGACCCCTTCTGAAAAAAATGTCTTTTCCCCTTACATTCATAATTTAAGGAAATGCTAAATTTCATTTAGAGATTAGAGAAAATAAGGATGTGTATTTCCAGATCCATATTTCAAGATATTCTGAAATCTCCTGCAAAACCCCATGACCACCATGATTTTAGTTGTTAGAAGCTTAGATAGGGAAAGAAGGAAGGAAACAAGAACTGTCCTATATTTTACAAATAATATTTTCTTTAATCATCTTAACAATCCAGGGAGATAGATGCTATTATCATCCCCATTACAGGTGAAAACATTGAAGTAAAGAGCAATTAAGTAACTGCTCAGAGTCGCAGAGCTGTTAATTAACCTGAGGTCAAATCTGAATGGAGCACTTTCTGACTCCAGGCCCAGCACTCTAATCACTACAATATCTAACTACTCCTACATCTGTTTTTTTCCCTCTTTTATAGTGGGAGAAAGAAAGAGTCATCCTTTTTCTTTTGCAAATTCTCCTAGTGGAGAAGCAAAATCTTTGACTATATTTTTCATGCTTGAGGGTTTTGTATTTTTGTTTTTTACCAATTCTTACTTCGTGCTTTTAAAAGGGTTGCCTTACAACATGGGTGGATGGGGAGTAAGAAAGGAATTTTTGCTTTTGTTTAATGTCCAAAGTTATCTTTAAAGTCTACCCATTTTATAGTGTTTTCTTCAATGTTTTCAGTGGTTTGAAAACCTTGTTAAGTGGTAATAGGCAAGAATTTATAGTTAAGAAATATGTGCTATAGTTTTAATTTAATAACAATCTTTTTCACTTTGAATTTTTAGTGAATTTTTGCTACTAAGTTCTGTTATTGAGTGAAATAGATTAAATTCCTTCTGGGGTTCAATTTTGGGCTGGGCTTGAGGGCACACCTCAAAAGATTCCAGTTTGGAGAATCATGCAGTAGAAAAAATAAGCATGAGAAAGCCTGAGTCTTCTTTTTCCAAAAAGCTGATTATTCCATTTTGTTTTAGGATGGAGTTCAGGTGACTGAAAGTGGCAAATTTCATATTAACCCAGAGGGATTTCTGACCATAAACGATGTTGGACCAGCTGATGAAGGTCGCTATGAATGTGTTGCCCGGAATACTATTGGATATTCCTCAGTTAGTATGGTCCTAAGTGTTAATGGTAAGACAGTCATGCCAATAGGAATTATTTCTTATAATTTGTACGAGATATTTTACCTAACAAGCACCAAGATCCTACGATGTAAAAACTAGATAGTTCATTTGAAGACTTCTGAGTTGTAGAATTTTAGAGAAAAAAGGCATACTGTTATATAGTCAGATAGAAAATCCCTTATTTTACAGATGTGGAAACCAAAGCATGAGAGACAGGGCTAAGCTAGTAAACAAATTTCCAATTTGGCCCTCTTCTCACTACACCTTATCAGCTTGATCAATTCTCTTTACAAGATTTACCTCTCTAAGAGATATAGTAGCTTGACAAAGTGGTAATTTAAACCCACCCAAAATTTTAAGGGTATAAAAATGTATGATCAGAGAGGATGCATGTAGAGCTTTCTTGTGTACAGAAATAGCTGTTTTGGAACCTAGGAGGATCTGAGTTCTAATCTGACATATTGACATTGTGACCCTTGGCAAATTTTTTAACTTACTTACTGCTCTAGAGAAGATGCTGACAGTGCATTGGTAGAGGAATTGTCCACATATGGGAATTTCCTGTGTTAGTCATATAATAGATCAATCTTCTGTCCCTAATTGAATACTCAATATCTTGCTAAAGTGAGCTACAATATTATGTCTTTGGAAAGTTGGTATACTCAAGGTGGAGTATCCTGGATATTATGTATATGGAATTGGTACAGTTTTAGGACTCAGAGTCAAATAAGAATGATTTCAGTGGCTGATTGAAAGAATTGAATTGATGAAGATAAATTTTAAGGGTCCTTTTTTTTTAAGAGTTGTGACTCAAAAAGATACAAAAGCATAGTCAATCAATTGATCGTTCCTTGATGACTGCATTTTGTAAAGTCCACAAAGGTTTTCTGATGAATTTGTTTTGATTTGTTGCTAATTCCTCTTCTGAAGAGATAACCTGGATTTTTTGAAGCCTGTGCTAATATGTAAAAATGCTCTGGCAGACACTATTGTACAGAAAAACTTTAATTCTGGAATTGGCAATTCTATGTTCATCACTAATAAATCTATTGTTCAAAGATCAAGGTAGCTAAATTCAGACAAGCTCCTTACCAGATTTGATATAGAATGGCATATATGAAGACACTGAGAATCATCTACTAAATTGATGAGGGGTGGAATCAGTCCTGTGATGTGATGAACAAAAAACCTAGTGTGATCTAAGACTATATTAGGAGAGATATAGCTTCCAGAAAGAGGGAGGAGATTTTCTCTAACCCAAGTTATAACAATATCATCTTGCAATTGGAGGGGAAGTGGTTTTTTATTAAAAGAGAGTTATCTATGATTATCATTTTTAGTAACTGAAGTGTGATGATAATGATGATTGCATTTGAGATTCAAAAGTTCCAGGAATAGGGAGGTTATAATCCTGCTGTATTCTGCCCTCATCTGATATTATCAGTTTTTAGCAATGGAGTTTAAAAAGAATGTATGCTGTAAAGAGTCTAGAGGAAAGCAAACAAAATGGCAAAGGGTTTCCAGAGTCTTCATCTATATGGGAAATCTTTGAGGGAACAGGGGATGTTTAGTCTGGAAAAAAGAAGTGATATTCAAATGTTTGAGAAGCTGGCATTAGACTTGTTCTGTTTAGCCTTAGAGGATAAAACTAGGAACAATAGTGAAAAGGGTTTGCCTCACAAGATGGTGAATTTTCCCTTCTTAGAAGTCTTTAAGCAAGACTTTGGATGACTATATACCCAACATGTTATTTCCTTGGCATATGTGTTCAATTAAATCCCCTTCCAATATTGAAATTCTGTGATTCTGTGAAATGAGGAGCATAGAATTGTGGAACAAGGGGTCAATTCATAACTTTATGATAAGATAAAAATAGTATAGTTTACACTAGTGATTCCCAAAGTGGGTGCTTCCAACCCCTGGTGGGTGCTGCAGCAATCCAGGGGAGCGGTGATGGCCACAGGTGCATTTATCTTTCCTATTAATTGCTATTAAAATTAAAAAAAATTAATTTCCAAGGGGCTAAGTAATATTTTTTCTGGAAAGGGGGCGGTAGGCCAAAAAAGTTTGGGAACCACTGGTTTACACTGAGAAGCTACTTGGATTTTTGAATAGAAGATGGACCTTGGACTTAGAGAGATATTGAATTAATTACTGCTTCTGATATTCACTAATAGTTAAAACAAGAATAATTAACTCTAACTCTTAAGTTCTCTAAGCAACTCTCTTAAGACCATGAATAAGTAAAGTGTTCTTGATTTGCATGGATAGAAAGGCTGTCCATATTCCTTGTTTCCCACACTAATTAAACACTGATTTGAACCTACCTTCCTTGCCCTCAGTAATATTCTTAAATTTTCTGTCTAAATAATAATAATGGTTTTTTCAGTGACATAGGTGAGATCATTGAGGAGTGGGGAAGTCAGAAAAATAGCCTTAATATCCTTTTACACACACACACACACACACACACACACACACAAACATACACACATATACACACAGATTATTTGATCCATTAAAACCATGCCCTTCTTCAAGAGAGGCTTCAGTTGCAAAGTTAATTAAATTCATATTACTAATTGCAAACATAAGGTGAAAGATGCCTCTTTATGAAGTTGCGTAAGAAAGGACACATGAATCAACTTGAACCGTACCACAAGGTTTTATTCAACTCCTCTCTACACTGCATTTGGGGCTGTGGAAAATGGATAAAGCATTTCCTCTTCTCTAAAAGAGATTAGTATTTAGTTGGAAAAGAGGATACTATTAAGACTACTATTTACATATGATACAGAAGCAAACAACATATTCTTTAGAGCTAAGGTTTATAGTACAAATTGTAAATATCAGAGGAATGGTGAGAAGGGGCAGATCAAAGAGGGGTAAAGTATACATGGGGCAGCTTTGTAGAAGAAGGAAGACTTGAAATAGGAAATTTCAGAATGTGTAGTATTTAAACACATGAAAGAGACAGGAAGAGGAAAATCAGATGAGCTCATGGGAAAGAAAAGCACTTGTTATATTCAGGGAACATGAGGAAATTTCTTTAAAGTGGAAGGATCTTTTGGGATAAAAAGTTTGATTGGTAAGAAGCAGTCAGATTATGATGCACTGTGAAAACTAAAGAAAGGACTTGAGACAACTTAATAAATAATATGGACTCATGGAAACTTTATTAGTAGATGAAGGACATAATGAAATTATTAAATGTGGCAGAAAACAGGGTGACTTAACAAAGAAAGCATACCAGTTAAGTCTGCTACAGTAAAACGGGGACCAGGGCTTATATATTAGTGTCTAGATCAGAGTTGTGACAGTGATGATGAGGACGGGAGAGAAGAGCCAGCTTTAAAAGAATTGATAAAGCCTGTAGAACAGTGATGGGCAAACTTTTTAGAGGGGGCCAAAAGAAAGGAAATGCTCATCTGTCAGTCTGTTTCTAAGGAAACTCAAAGTTTCATTGTATTGTATCCTGCTCATTGTATTCGTCAGATTAGGAATAGTGTTGTGGGGCGAGATAGAACATTTCAGGGGGCTACATCTGGCCCACAGACCATAGTTTGCCCATCACTGCTATAGACTGTTGTAGTGTTAAAGAAAGATAGCTTTTTTTTTTGAAAGAGCATTAGATTTGGAGTCAAAGAACATGGTCACTGCTACTTAGAGAATCATAGAATTACAGGAATTTCAAATTTGAAGGACATTTTAGTCCAACCTAATCCCAAAAGGAATACTAATTGTAATGTAACCATCAAGCGGACCATCAGTCTCTACTAGAAGAAAGTCTAGTGAGGGATAAGCCATTACTTCGAGAAATAACTCTTTATATTATTTGTTGTTCAATTATTTTCAGTCATTAGGAGTTTTCTTGGCAAAGGTTCTGGTGTGGTTTGTCATTTTCTCTTTGAAGAAACTGAGGCAAATAGGGTTAAGAGACTTGCCCAGAGCTACAAGCAAATGAGTTTCTGTGGCCAGATTTGAACTCAGGAAGATGAATCTTCCCAATGCTAGACTTTACACTGTATCTACTCTACAACTTAGTAGCCCTCTTTATCTTACTAGATAACTCTAATTATTAAGAAGGTTCCCCCCCCCTTTCATGAATACTGGCATTTCTTCTTTGAAGTTTTCTTGTTTTCTCCTTTGGGACCAAATAAAATAAATATAATTCCTTTTCCATGTATCATAATAGAGATGCTATATAACCCTGAAATCTTGTCTTTTCCTGGTTTCATTTCTTCTGGTGGAAGCTAGGTGGTTCAGTGGATAGCACATTAGTCCTAGAGGCAGAAAAACCTGAGTTCAAATCTAGCCTGAGATACTTATCATCTATGTATATCCTTGGGCAGGTGGTTTAATCTCTATTTAACTCAAATTTCCTTAGCTACAAAATGGAGATAATAATAAACACCTGCCTCAAAGATTTGTGAGGCTAAAATGAGGCATTTGGAAAATGTTTAACACAGTGCCTGGCACATGCTAGGTATTATATAAATTCTAGGTGCTGTTTTTATTATTGTTGTCTTTAACATATTAAACACCCCCTTTTCCTTCAACTGATTTTATTCTATATTAGCAACTTAAGGAAAATCATCTCCGTGGATCTCAGTTTCCTTATCTAGAAATGAGAACTGTTTCTACATAGGCCCTTTAGCTCTTATTTTCTATGACTTTATAACTAGAGCAGAAATTTTACTCTATGGCCTTGAATGTGCGAGAATAAGGATAGTTCTAGGTATGTGCATAGCCACTGTCTTCCCTATCCCAGATAAAAGCTCCTCAACCTCTCTTTTCTCATCCTACTTATATCAGGATGAGTAAATACCATTTTTTAAAAAAAGAATGTGTTCTTTATAAACCTTTCATGTCTTCCAGTTTGCAAACAGGAATGGCAAGGAAGCACTTGGAAGAGGACAAGCAGACATAGGAAAGAGGAACAGATTCTGACTCAAGCACTTGTACGGCCATCTTTCTGTTGGGAATTGTAGTTAAATCTAGCATCTCTAGAGAAGGATGTAGAGGGCAGCTATGTGGCACAGTGAATAGGGTTCCAGGCTTGGAGTTCAGAAGACTCATCTTCTTAAGTTCAAATCCAGCCTCCAATGCTTACTAGCTGTGTGAGCTGGGGCAAGTCGCTTAACCTTGTTTGCTTCAGTTTCCTCATCTGTAAAATGAGCTAGGGAAGGAAATAACAAACTCCTGTTTCTTGGCCAAGAAAACTCCATCTGGGTTCATATGGGACATGAATAAAAAAAATCTGACCTACTAACATAGTGCTTAAAAATTTAACTTTCTTTAAAAAAATAATTTTAAAAATATTTTTTGATTTTTACACCACTGACATTTCTTCCCTCACCCACTCTAGTCCATTTAAACCATTAAAACAATATAAGAAAGAAAAATAATGGGTATATCAAGGTCTGTGAAGCACTTTGTACACATTATATCTCTCATTTGATCAGCATAATAACCCTGTGAAGTGAGATATTGCCAGCATTATCACATTTATTTTTTAGAAGAGGAACAAACTAAAAAAGATTAATTGATTTGCTTATAGTCATACAGCTAATAATTGAGTCAGAACTTGAACCCATATCTTTTCCAAACCTTAGTCCAGATCCTTCCATTAGTATATGTTTATTTAATAATTATATAATCATATATAGCCCAAACAATAACCTCAAATAATAGTAATAATAAAATTGATAGCTAATATTTATTCAGTATTATATGTGCTGGGCATTGTGTTAAGCACTTTACAATTATCTTCCCATTTGATCCTCACAACAACTCTAGGACCTAGATACTCTTATTGTCCTTATTTTACAGATGAGGAAACTGAAGTAAAAAATGGCAGTCATACAGCTGGTATATCTAAGGTCAGATTTGCACTTATCTTCATGATTCCAGCTCAGTATGTATCACATATATGTGCACACACAAACATATACATTCTCATACATATGTATCTATATGTATGTGTATATAAATGTACAAAATATTATGTATCATATATTATATATATTCTATTATATATATATAATTTTGGGACCCAGAAGGGCCCAAATTTTTGGGCAGAGGAAATAAATTTTTTTTCTAGAGGTTTAAAATCTGAAGGAATGTCTGTCTCTAGCCAGCATGTGGCCACTTTGATTTCTAGGTCAATTGTTGATATTAGTGGTTAGAATAGGTTCAAAATGGTCTTGCTATTTCTGCTACTCTATCGTATGTTTATTCTTCTTGGATCTTCAGGGAGGAAATCTGTACTTCTGATTACATGTGCTAAAATTTAAAGATAAATACAAAATCCATCTGAGGTCAAGCTGTGTGACTAATGCTATTCACTGTGTCTGGGTCATCCACTCTGGTCTATCATTAACTTTTCCCATTACCGTGTCATGAACAGTCAAGCAACTCATTATCTTAATTTCCTCCCTTATTCTTACCTACAGAATCTTGTCTGGAAAATGAAGGGCCTTAATTTCCTCACAATACAAAGCAAATACCTTTGAATAGAGTTTGTGATGAGTAAAAAAGTTTGGTTTAAAAAAGGAGTCAGACAAAAAATGTGGCCTTCTTTGTAAGTTTTAGTGATGTAGTGTCTAGACAATTTTATGAGTAATATGTATAGGTATTTTTTTCTGGTAATGGGTAACTTCTTGGTACTTTTGTAGTTCCTGATGTGAGCCGAAATGGAGATCCTTTTGTAGCCACTTCAATTGTAGAAGCAATAGCAACAGTTGACAGAGCCATCAATTCAACAAGGACCCATCTGTTTGACAGGTATGGTAGAGATTTAAAAAACAAACAAACTTGAATCCTAAGTTCCCTTTAATTAACTGGAATAATTAAAAAAATCCATACAAGTACATGAAGAAATTTTACTGGTATTATTTGACATTGAAGGATTTAACTGCTTTTTAATTTTTAAATAATAAATAGCATTAACATTTGGCTAATTTCTATGGCTTGCCAGCCTTATTGAAAAACTTGGCCTTCCAAATAGCAAAATTCATAGCACAAATAAATCATTCACCTAATAAGAACTGTTTAGTTATTTTAATGATCTTATAGAAGCAAAATTTTCAAAATCTATTAGTATATTTTTCAAACACTGATAGCTCTGAAATGTCACATTTTAATCAAGATTGTGTTTTCTTTTGTATTAATCACAGATTTTTTTTCTCCTTTTAAAAATTTTTTTGCTTTCTGCTTTTGGATGAGTGAATAAGGTATAGTACATTCTTTTTCTATAGATTATTCATCTGTAGAAATAGCAAAAAAGCAAACATTTCATTTCTGTATATTGGTGGATTGTTACTCTCTCTCCTTTTTTCAAGTATCTTCTAGTATTTTGAATCACATGATTTGTGGTTTTTTCTTTTTTCTTTGTCTTAACTTTAACTTGTTAGCCGCCCTCGTTCTCCAAATGACTTGTTGGCCTTATTTCGATACCCGAGAGACCCCTACACTGTGGAACAAGCAAGAGCTGGAGAAATCTTTGAAAGGACTTTGCAGCTTATACAGGAGCATGTGCAGCATGGTTTAATGGTCGACCTGAATGGAACAAGTCAGTAATTCATTTAAATTATTAAAGTACAACCCAATGTGCCAGGCACTAGAGTTGCAAATACAGGAACACATCAGTTCCTGCCTCCAATGACTTTATATTCTATTCAGAGGAAATGACATAAACATTAAAAATACAAAGTGCATATATACATGCATCTGTATGTGTGTGTGTGTGTGTGTGTGTATATATATATATATATATACACTTGTACATAAAATACATCTGCATACATATATAGTAATTTCTTGAGGAAACAATACAGGGATGCAGTGTGGGGGCAGGGAAAACATTAACAATTAATTTCTGAATAGAAATTGTAATTTCTTTTTTCCTTTCCCTTCTCATCCACTTTTTCATCAACCCATCTTGTCCTCATCTCTTGTAGCTTTTGCGGAAATGAATGAAAGGATCATTTTACTCTAGTGTTTTTAAAAATCCATTTATCTTTAGTCAACTAATTTGACTATTCTTCTTTTTGCAACTGGAGTAGAAAAATGGCTTAAAATTTTTTTAAACAATTCAAAATATTGATACTATCTAGCCTTATGAATTCATTGACAAAGGAAGTGTCTAGATAAAGAACTGTCTTGTACTAATCCAGGTCAGCACCATCTTTGTAACATTGTTTTACAGAATTCTCTAGAGCACTGAGAAGTAAGGATACTGCTACAGGGTCAGTTAGTATGCTTCAGAGGCAGGGATTAACATCAAGTCTTCTTGGCTCGAGGCTAATTCTATCTTCTCTTCCCTGCTAGCATCTGAAGTAAGAAAATAATTTATGATATTAATATTTGACTTCTTTATGAGTCTTTTCTCATGGCTCATTTTCCAAATGTGGGAAAACATTGACTGTTTTAAACTTAAGCATATCCTTTCATTCTGAGTTGATTACAATTCCAATTTTAATAAGTTATTCTTCAAGAAATTCATCCAGAGGTGCCAGACTGAATCATTAGCATGTGTTTAGACATTTATAGTGTGGAATGTTATAGAACATTCCAGTGGGTTTTCTGGTCAAAATTCCTTGATAAAGTGGCCAGTTCTTGAATCAAGGGATGGATGCTGATAGATGGCCTTCCCGAAATTATATGTAAACACAAAGAGATGTGTGGATTTTAAAGTAGTTCTTTCTCTATGAAGCAGAATGGCTCTCTTTCTAGCACTCCTTCATAACATATCATGGATTCATGAAGGGCTATATGTGTTCTTGGGGATTCTTGTAAGGTCATCAATAGATCAGGAGCTCAAAAGAGACCTCAGAAGTTATTTAGCCTAACTTTGTATTTTTAGATTAGGAAACTCAGACTGAAAACTATTATTATTTGTCCAAGGTCACATAGGTAGGAAGAAGGGAGCTGAGGTTCAAGTTCTGTTCATCCTACTATGAAAGCTATTATTTTTTCTATTACATGTTTTCTCTTCTTTTCTACCTCTTGGCCCAGACTCCATACACATTTCTCTGCATGGAGAAATGTAGGGAGTTGTGACTTTGGACCTTTAGCTTTTTCACAAGGACCTAATCCGAGCCTGACCTCTTGTTTTAGTCTTGGAGGGAGAAACTAAAGAGCCTCATTCTGTACCACCCAACCCCCAAATACCCTATTTCATTCCCTCTCCAGTGCACTAGAACAAAGGAGTTTTACTGAATCCACCTGTTCTTAGTGCCTTGATGTCCCCCGGTTGCATATTAGATTAATGACCCTCCTTTATGATGTGAACATCACTTTAGCAGATCCAGTTACCATGTGCTTTTCCTGTTTGGGTAAAAATAATAGTAACATACGTAGCTGCCTCTCTTCCACCCCATATCATGGTGTGGATAAGTAAAATGCTTTTGATGAAGTGCCCTTAAAGAGAGGATGTTTTCTATTAAATACCTCATTACTTTAAGTCTTATCTAAATTTTTCAAATCCCCAGTACCAAGCCTCAATATCTCTTTTGCTACTATTGTCACTGCTCTTTCTGTTAATACAAGTCACAACCTCTTCATACCTTTTTATTCAATGCAATTCTCATCATGTTTTTCCATTCATTTTCCATAGATCTATCCAAAGTACTGGTGATCTCCCTTGAGGTCTTTTAAAGTTTTATAGACATTAGTATAATAACCCTTGAACTGTTCATCTGTGATCCCTTATTCTTACCACATGACCAAATATAAGAATTAATGAATTAAATAGTTATAAAATGTATATTTTTCCCAAACTACTCTTAAGCTAAAGCAGATAATGGTATATTCTAAAATGCCCAGTAGTTCTGAGGACAATATAATGTAACTGTCAAAAACTTACTTTTTTTGAATAATATAGACTTGGAGGATTCATTCATTCATTCAGTCACTCCATCAACAGAATGTATTAAGTACTTACTGAATGCCAAACTGTGTGCTACTTATTGAGATTTCTGGAATATACAAATTTTAAATAAGATCCATCTCTGCTCTCATAGAACTTATAGATTAATAGTGATAACCTAAATTTGAAATTTGTTAGATATTTGTTAAACTTCCTAATTGTCAAAATAATTCCTATTTCTATTTTGTTCTGAAATTTTTAAGTCTGCTACTGAAAATGCCTTTTAATTTAAGACATATGTTTAAAAACCACGTTTAATTTGTTAAAAATTCTGAACCCAAAATGAAAGCTGATTTTATTTATTCATATACACACATCTATATCTATATGTCTAAATACAGATATTTGGATATTTGTGTGTGTGTGTGTGTGTGTGTGTGTGTGTGTGTGTACAAATAGATCTACACATTAAGCTAGACCATTATATTTTCTTCTTTATAAGACATGAAAAAAAAGTCCAATGGGCACCAAAGTGCAGGCTCATTGCTGTTGTTTAAAACTTATAACTTCAAGATACAAAAATGATGATACTATATTAAAAAAGTTATTGAGACTTGGCATGAGACACAGAAAATCTGATAAAATATTTCATATTCCATCTATTTTGATGTTCATGATTAAGAATTTCACTGTGACTTCCTTGAAATAAACCCCCCCTCCAATTATACAGATAGATATTTCAATCTCATCACCTGAAGTATTGTGGGATTTACATTGGAGAAGTATTTAAAGTAGAATGAACTCTGAGTTTGATTTGTTAAAAAAGGAAAACTAAATGCACATAGAAAGTCCAGTATTTTTTCTCAGGTGAAACACCAGTTCTAGTTTTCTTTCATAACTTTATCAATTCCTGCCCTCATAGGAAACTTATCTGAGGGAACAAAGACTTTAAAAATTACATTGTGTGCATATTCCTTTTACACATATATCCTCTTATAGATGTTCTTTTTGATAATGAAGAGAATTGACATTTACATAATTCTTTAAAGTTATAATGTTTTAAATATATAATCTTAGTTGATGTTCATAACAACTCTTTAAAGTCAGAGCTATTATTAATTCTAAGCCATTTTATGGATTAGGAACTAAGGCTGAGAGAGGTTAACTAATTTGCTTAGTCTCAACTATTAAGTTTTGGAGGTGAGAGTTGAATCCAAGTTAAAGACTAATTTCTATCAGTTCTGTATTTACCTCTCTTTCCATACAACAAGGAATCAGTCAACTGAGAGGCCCAGAGAGCAAGGGGAAAGACCTTGCCCAAAGTCATATTGCAAATAAGGGGCAAAGCCCCAGTTTGAACTGTGGTTATTCTGACAACAAATCCAATGCTTTTTCCTTTGATCTTACAAGTAAAACTTGGATTTGGTTACAGCTAACCACCATCTATCTCATCTTCTATTTATTTTTGTAGACCCTAGATCTATCAATCTACTCATTCAATTCATTTGGTATGTATTAAAAACCTACTATATACACAAAACTGTAATTGGTCTCTACAAGCTCCAAATTCTTTCTATGAAACCACTAATGATTCTAACAATACATCCGAGCCTGTGTTTGTGTGATTCCGTGAAATGAACAAAAATATCTTAAATTCCTATTGCATGACAAGCATTGTACTGTGGGAAGACGTTCGATGCATTAAAGCCTTTGGAGAAATAGGATCAAATTTAGGGCCTGTTATCTGGATTCCCTACGTGACCAATCCAGACTGAGGCAGTCTTTGTGTTTGGTTCTGGTCACCTGAGCCCCGAAAAGCTCTGGTACCAGCAGGTAGGTTAATCCAAAATCAACTTGATCCCTCCAAGAGGTTATTAGGAGTCATTTAGAGAAACAGAGTCTGTAACAGATATTTTATCTGGATCCCATTACAAAATCATCGACAAGTAAAACTGTGTGTATGATTTTTCTGCACTGCATGTCAGGACAGACAGAATGGGCCATCTAAGATAAAAATCTGAGGCTCCTCTTTTGACTCAGTCTTTGATCCCCACCTTTCTTAGAATTCTTATTGGAGAGCTTTGAAGTGGCAGACCAGCATCTACTGAGTTAATGATTCCTTTCCTAACAAATGTTAATTAGATAAGAGTGCATATTCAGATTAGAACTGGCTCCTTTAGGATTTGGACTAGTGAGCATCTCCCTGGGATATTTCCTCTTCTGGAATTATCCCCTGCTGAATTGGGGTTTGGAATTTGACCATTTGTCTTTGCATCTGTATTCTTTAGACTTCAATGGATTATGTGTGATTTATTGCCCCTTACCAACTGTGACTCCTTTTTGCTTGAAATCAGTATATAATAAACTTCCATGCCCGCAGAATTCGGAACAGCATGGGCTAACCACTAGTCTAGTTGTTCTCATTTTCTTTCTCCTGCCTTAACCATCCTATGCCACCACGCCGCTCAGGACCCCAAAAAATCATATAGAGGCATGGCTCCCTATATTGTACTATGTAAGCATTAGTGAAAAAAAGACAAAAAGGTAAATTTTTCTGTCTTCACAGAGCTTATATTTTACTTTGATGTCAATATAATTTGACATTTCCATCAAGGGATTTTGAAAAAAAGGAGTGAAAAAAGTGTTAACAAATTTTGGGGTAATTTCTACAAACCAGGAAATCATTTTTTTGGATTGTTGTTTTTGATCTTCATTTCAGGCTACCATTACAATGACCTTGTTTCTCCTCAATACCTAAGCCTGATTGCAAACTTATCTGGTTGCACTGCTCACAGACGAGTGAACAACTGTTCCGATATGTGCTTTCATCAGAAATATAGGACCCATGATGGAACTTGCAATAACCTGCAACATCCAATGTGGGGCGCATCCCTAACTGCCTTTGAACGACTCTTAAAATCTGTGTATGAAAATGGGTTTAACTTGCCACGAGGTATTAATCCGAATAGACTTTATAATGGATTCCCACTCCCCATGCCTCGTTTGGTATCTACCACCTTGATAGGAACTGAATCCATCACCCCCGATGAGCAGTTCACTCACATGACAATGCAGTGGGGTCAGTTTCTTGACCATGACTTGGATTCCACAGTTGTTGCTCTGAGTCAAGCCCGGTTCTCTGATGGACAGCACTGCAGTTCTGTGTGCACCAATGATCCTCCCTGCTTTTCAGTCATGATTCCACCCAATGACCCCAGAGTCAGAAATGGTGCTCGTTGTATGTTCTTTGTACGTTCCAGCCCAGTGTGTGGCAGTGGGATGACCTCTCTGCTCATGAACTCTGTTTATCCCCGAGAGCAGATCAACCAGCTCACTTCCTATATAGATGCCTCTAACGTTTATGGGAGTTCAGATCATGAAGCTCGGGAAATCAGAGATTTGGCTAGCCACAGAGGCCTCCTGAGACAAGGCATAGTACAGAGATCAGGAAAACCTCTTCTTCCCTTTGCAACTGGCCCGCCAACGGAGTGCATGAGAGATGAGAACGAAAGTCCTATTCCTTGCTTCTTAGCAGGGGATCACCGTGCTAATGAGCAACTTGGGCTGACTAGTATGCACACACTGTGGTTTCGAGAACATAATCGAATTGCTACCGAATTACTAAAACTCAATCCCCATTGGGATGGTGACACGATATATTACGAGACACGCAAGATTGTCGGTGCAGAGATACAACATATCACGTATAACCACTGGCTACCGAAGATCTTGGGTGAAGTCGGCATGAAGATGCTTGGGGAGTACAAGGGCTATGATCCCAGCGTCAACTCTGGCATCTTCAATGCCTTTGCAACGGCAGCTTTTAGGTTTGGTCACACACTCATCAATCCGCTACTGTATAGGCTAGATGAGAACTTTGAGCCCATCCCACAGGGCCACATACCTCTGCACAAGGCTTTCTTCTCACCATTCCGGATTGTCAATGAAGGCGGCATTGATCCCCTCCTGAGAGGATTGTTTGGAGTTGCTGGAAAGATGCGTGTGCCGACTCAGCTACTGAATACTGAACTGACAGAGAGGCTGTTCTCTATGGCTCATACTGTGGCCCTGGACCTAGCAGCAATCAACATTCAACGGGGTCGAGATCACGGGATTCCACCCTATCACGATTTTAGAGTGTACTGCAATCTCTCCTCTGCTTCCACTTTTGAAGATCTGAGGAATGAAATAAAAAATCCTGACATTCGGGAGAAACTTCAAGGGTAAGTTTCAGAGAAGACTTAAGACATTTCTTTTGGAATGGTGTACAAACTTGAGTTGGGGGGGCAGTGATAGGTTATGTTATATTAATGATATGTCACAAAGCATCTTACTGCAAAAGGAATGTTATAAAGCATTCTGAAATATTCTAAAATGTAAGCAGAAGCAGTCATGGTTGCCAAGATAAAGAGACTACTCAGAGATACTAAAATAAGCTCCCTTGACTGAGTGGAAGAATAAAGCTACCCAATACTTTTGATCATCAGATGGTCCAAGTTATTCTGTTTTCCAAGGCAAAGGTAGAGAAAAGGGGATATGTGACAAGCCATGTGGCTGCAAAGACATTTAACCACAGTCTCTGAAATATTAGCATTGCATGTCACCTGAGGGGCATTGTAGAGGCACATAGTAAGTACTGTAGCATCCATGTTTCTGAGAGGGGTTCAAGTTGCATCACAGAATTCCATAGTGCCCCCCAGAAATCTAAGGGAGGAGGCAGTTAAGGGCAGTTGGAGTCCTGGCATGAAAGCCAGGTCACCCCTCTTGCAGGGGTCTTGACTTTTGGCTCTTGGCTCTGGACATACACACACTCTGTGTAGCTTTTGGGGATGAGACACAGTCACCGACAGCCAGGGGCTACTTTACTTTGATAGCTAACCACAGAGATAGACCTTCAAGCAAGATCACAGTCTACCTTTAGCAGTTTAGGTTTCAGAAGGAAGATTATTTAGGGGCTTAGATAGGAGTTCAGCCATTCAATATACATCTTCCCCCCAACCCCTTGGGGAATGTGTTGCTAGCCTGCATTAAGCAGCTTTAGCCAGTTTACCTTCCTTCCTCCTTCCTTAAACTGATTCCCTTCTCCCTGTTCCCTGAAATCATTAAATTCATTTAGTTTGTGAAAGATATAGCTTGTATCCAGTTAACTTGGGGTTATACTTACTACCTTCCTTTCACAAAACCAAGTATTTCATCCAAGCTGGTGCTGAGACTGCCACTGTCCTAGGGCCTGTGGTCTGATCTGTAGAAGACCTTAACCTCATATATCTTTATCCTGTGAGAGAATAATTTATACAAAGAAAGTTATTTTCACAAGGGTTTAGTCTCTATCCACTTACCACCTTGGCCCAGAATTACCAAACTTGAATAACCTCCATAATCAGCTCTGAAAGTATTCTGTTAACTGATTTCCAACTGATTCCAGTGTTGGGGGAGATGAAGGAGTACTCTATGGGCTCCTGCCCCTCCCATCCAGTCAGGTTTACCTGTTTCTCCTCTGATCTGGGACTGGGGAGAATCCATTGCCATCTGACCCTAATCTTACAACATAGAATAGCTGCAAGAAAGAACCAGTGAAGAACAAAGGAAACCAGAGTAGTATAAAAAATGTCATTAGATATATGATAGAAAAGAGGAAGGCAATCCATATGTTCCATTGCTTTTCATATACTTTCAAGAGATCTAAGACTCCCAACATATTGGGTGGACTCTTCATATTCATTAGAGGGCACAGAGAAAAGTCATGCTAATAAGGAGCGATCTTAGGAAGTATCTAATACATCAAAAAAATCACAAAATCTATCAAAATGTTGGTACTGGTAGAACAGTTGATACAAGACATCTATTGAAAGTCTATGATGAAGTATTCTAAAGGAATCTACAGAATCTAGGGGAAAATGGGATCAAGTTTAGAGAGTATATGTGATAAAGGGAATAACTCACAGCTCTTTGTTGTTAGAAGTTTTTTTCTCATCTACTTGGGATCTCACGATATTCCCTTTGGTTATTTTTCTTCTTTTCTGTCTATTACATATAGAAAATAATAATTGGTTAGTCTTTCTGATATAATGGGTTGTCAGATAAGAAGATCAATAAACAAAAATTTCAGACACCTCTTAAATGAAAGAACTTCTTTAATTATTCTTAAAAGAATGAAGGAAGATACTTTAATGAGGGTCCAACCAATGTCCAACATAGTAAAAGGTTTGAAAAAATACATATCACAAATGAATAATATGCCCTATTTTAAAAATAAGTGTGAGCATGACATAGAAGCTAGAGGCTGACCATGGAGACTGGAAGATTTATGTTCAAGTCTTACCTCTGATCCACTCTGACCATGTGACTATGGTCAAGTCATTTATACTCTTAGTGCCCCAAACAGCTCTTTTACAAAATTGTGTATCTATAACTATTGGGAAAATTTCCATTTCCAAGAACTCCTCAAAATTTGAAACCACACTTTCAGTCCCCTTCACAAAACAAAACAGTTTGCATTAACATATTTCAGTGAGAGTTTGAATCATAATCTAATTTTACTGAGACATTTATTTTCTGTCTTTTATAATCCCCAGGATATTACTGCCCTCAGATTTTGCACAGCTAATCTTTATCCAATGTATATGTCAGTTTTATTTACTTTTTCATATAGTTAATTTATTGTAGTATATTTGTACTTGTCTAGTCTGAAGTAGATTTTTTTAGAATAATTTCTCTAATTTTTAATGTTACTTTTATTCATTCTTGTATAGTTCAAAAGTATAAATTATTATCGACAAAAAAGTTATCTGCTTTTGTTTCCTGGTGGTATGCACATATCGTTCACTATAGCAGTAAAGAATATGATCTTAGCAAGTCTTATTCACTCTAGTTGAAAAGTCTTTTAATATGGGACTAATAGAAGACTGTATGTCTGTTATCCATGAATGAATTTTACCTAAAAATAATGATAATAATATGGGGCTTACTATACATCAACAGTCAGCTAATCACCTTACAAACATATTCTTACTTGATACTGTCAGTAATCCTGTGAGGTAGGTGTTACCATTATCCCCATCTTACAGCTGAGGAAATAGCAGGCAGAAGTGATGTGATTTTCTCTGGGTCACAGAGCTAGTACCTGAAGGTGGATTTGAACTGAGGACTATCTGAATCCAGGCCTAGCTCTTTCTATGTTTTGTGCCATTCCATGCCTAGATACTATTCATCCCCAGAAGGGTGGCCCACAAAGTAGTGATTTTTTTTTTCAGATTCAACAACTTACAAAGAATTTTCTATCTCAACAAAGAGGTAGATCTGTGATCTGTGCCAGGGATAGTGCTGCCTAGAAAGATTCTCTTTATAAAAAGAACAAGAGCATCAATAAAATATTTTAAAAATACATAGAAAGGCCCAAATTCACAAGTTACAAAAGGGCACTTTTCCTACTAGTAAAATTCAGTGACACACACTTTTAAAAAACAAACTCCACAGAACTGTTCACATTTTCATATATAATCCTCTTTTTGTTTTTTTGTGTATTGAAATATTTGTGATAATGATAACTGCTAAAGTCATAATAAGAAAATCTTAAAAATAAAAAGAATTTTATCTTTGTCAAGAATATTAAGAAAGTTTTTTTATGTCATAGATTATATGGCTCACCACTGAATATAGATTTATTTCCTGCTCTCATGGTGGAAGATTTGGTTCCTGGTAGCAGACTGGGCCCAACTTTGATGTGCCTTCTAAGTACACAATTTAAACGTCTACGAGATGGGGACAGGTAATTTGCATGCTCTGGCCAATACTTCATTGGAATACCAGATAAAGTTTAATAAGTGTACCTTAATAGTGCCCAAAATTACTATTTTTAATATTATTGTGTTTTCTGTGATATGGGGGAAGATAAGAGAGATGATCGTTTAGCTCCTCTATATGAGGCTAAGAAGAAAAACTATTCTTTATTCTTAGTAGTTATTTTAAAAAAAACAACCTTAAATTGTTTGAGCCTCCTCTTAGCAATATATATCTTGGAAACAATGCCAGATAAACCATATTATATGTTTTCTCTGACTGAATAATACTTTTGCTACATAAAATCTTCTAGGCATATTTTAGAAGGAATGGACCATTATAAAATTTTATGGTTTCTTTGATGAATTATACAGATGTTTTTAGATTTTTAGATTCAATCTATATTATAGTCTAAGATACTCAGTGCATTAACTCATACCAAAACTTTCAGAATTCCCTACTATGTAAATAATTCAGTTATATAAATAATAGTTCAGCTTGTTCCCTAAGGATATAGGTTTTTGGTTTATTTATGATTATTTTACATGCTTGTTTATTAGAGAATTTAATTTTTGCCCTTCACAAATAAAGACCAGTTGTTTTATGTCTTGTAAGTGATATTTCATAGAATATTAGAACTTGGATGGGACCTCAGAAATTATCTATTCCAGTTACCTCATTTTTGTTTAACAAAACTGAGCTCCTGGAGAGCATGGCTGATTTTTTTCCAAGATCCTGTAACTGTCTACAGTTGTCTTATTTTATAAGTGAATCTGACAAAAATTAGAATACTCATGGAATTAAACTTCAAGGTTTGGAGCAATTGTTTCAGTCTGTTACATCTAGTTATTTTGGGGCTTACTTTTTCTTGTTTGTTTCCATTTTTCTCTTTTCCCTTCTTCTGTCATACAAACTACAGGTTATGGTATGAAAACCCTGGCGTGTTTAGTCCTGCTCAGTTGACCCAAATCAAGCAGACATCCCTTGCCCGAATTCTTTGTGATAATTCTGACAACATTACTCATGTCCAAAGGGATGTCTTTAGAGTGGCCGAATTTCCACATGGATATAGTAGCTGTGATGAAATTCCCAAAGTGGACCTAAGAATGTGGCAGGATTGCTGTGAAGGTTTGTATATAAAGAAAAGAAATGGATTGGCCAATAAGAATCAATAGTTAAGGGGGCAGCTGGGTAGCTCAGTGGATTGAGAGTCAGGCCTAGAGATGGAGGTCCTAGGTTCAAATCCAGTCTCAGACACTTCCCAGCTGTGTGACCCTGGGCAAGTCACTTCACCCCCATTGCCTACCCTTACCACTCTTCCACCTAGGAGCCAATACACAGAAGTTAAGGGTTCAAAAATGTAAAAAAAAAATCAATATTTGGGGTCGGGGGAGGTGAAGCATGAACTAAAAGTAACATTGACTTTGCAAAAGAAAATAACTAAGTTTGATTCTAAACAAGCCAATTAAGCTCTCTGAGTCTCAGTTTCCCAATTTCTATACTGGGGATAATTCTTGCCTTGTATACTCCATAGAGTTGCTGTGAAGAAAATTCTCAACTAATGTATTATGTTTTTTAAAAAATGGTTATTTACTACAGTCAGTTTTGAATAGCTTTCTTATAAAGAAGATTGCTTTGAGAAGAAGCATAAAATCTTCTTTGAACAAAGGGTGACATTGAGTGGTTAGAATTAGCTAGAAAATACTCTTTCAATTGCTTGGACTGCCAAAGTCCACACTAATCTTAAAGATAGCTCTTTGCTACCCTGCCTTGATAGTTTTCTATGGGCAATGGGCAGTTTAATTGTCACATCGATTTTATTTCTGTTTTACTTTGCTTTTCCACATTTTTTGTATTTCTGTTTTCTTGTTTGATCCTTAGTTCAGTATTTCAAAAGACATTTAATTTCAGCAGTGTTGGTACTGCCTTCTCTCACGTAAGCCACTGTCTTTCCATCTTAATTGACAGATTTCATGAGTTCCTGTGGTCCTTTTCTCTCCCACATATTCAAGGTCAGCATGGTGTAGAATCTTTATATTTGGTGAGACTGACCTAGGGATGCCAGACACACAGTTTTGAAGTGTGGCACAGCACCTTCTAGCACTAATATGACACTGGCAAAGCCAGGAAGCTAGAATCCAGAGTCACCATTATATGCTGGGTGCATCAGTGAATAACTTTATTAGATCTGGTTTTGACTTTATTCTATCATTTTGTAAAAACAGAAGGTCAGATCTGGAAGGAACCTTTGAGATCATCCAATACAATCTCTTCATTTTATAGTTGTAGATCATGAAGGTTCAAATAGTTTTTCAATGGTCAGATGAATGATGGTAGATGTGGTACAGGGGTCCTAGTCTTCTAATTCCCAATTGGATGTTTTTCTTTCTAGTTGACCTCATGTTTCTTTGTTTGATTGAATCTAATTTTACTGTAACAGAGAGCTCCTAGTGAAGAAGTGTCTATCAATGAAGTTTACCTTTTTTGTTGCTCGAGGCACTGAGAGGTCTGATTTACCCTTAGCTGTAAATTAGTATTTGACAGATTCAGGACTTGAAATCAGATCTGCCTCACTCTGAGGCTAGTTTTTTACTTGCTTCACTCTGTGTCTCTCTCTATGTATCTCTGTCTCAGTGTAAGTATCACTCCTGAGAAAATTTTATATGTATGTGTGTGTATATATATGTGCATGTGTATGTATGTGTGTATGTCTAGATGATTATAGGCACACATATCTAATGGTGCTGAGCAGAATATTGATTTAACTGGCAACTAGATAAGATGGACTTAGGTGGGCTGTATGATAGACTTAGTTAATATTTATAGTTGGGAGTCTTGCATTCTCTACCTTTTCCAACTACTTTTCTTTTTTTTAATTTCTTTTTCTTTTTAAAATTTTTTTTAAAAAATTACATTTTTCCATGATTCTTGATTCATCATTTCTCCCTCCCCTAATCCCTTTCCCCTTCTGTAATTCACAAGCAATGCTACTGAGATATGCATATATATAATAACTCCAACCCATGTCCATATTATTCATTTTTGTTGATAAGTCATGTTTTCTTCTGCATTTCTACTCCCACAGTTCTCTATCTCGATGTGGATCGCATTCTTCTTATAAGTCCCACAGAATTGTTCTGGATCATTGAATTGTTATTAGAGCAAAGTTAATTACCTTCGATCGTCCCACAATGTTATAGTTTCTGTGTATAATGTTCTCTTGGTTCTGTTTATTTTACTCTCCATCAATTCATACAGGTCTTTCCAGTTCTTATAGAAATCCATCAATTCATCATTCCTTATAGCAGAGTAGTATTCCATCACCATCGTATACCACAATTTGTTTAGTCATTTCCCAATTGAGGGACATCCCCTCATTTTCCCATTTTTGCTACCTCAAAAAGTTCAGCTATAAATATTTTTGGAAAAACAGATCCTTGCTCAGACTTAAAAAGTATTTTTTTTAAATTTTTTAGAATATTTTTCCATGGTTACATGATTCTTATTCTTTCTCTCTCCCCCAACCCCACCTACTCCCCATAGCTGACACACAATTCCACTGGGTTTTACATTATCATTGATCAAGACCCATTTCCATATTATTGATGGACCACCCACTGGGGTGGTATAAGATTGGGGGTCAGATGGCAACAGATGCCATAGGTGGTCGTTTAGAGTCCACATCCCAAATCATATCGCCATCAACCCATGTGTTCAAGCAGTTGTTTTTCTTCTGTGTTTCTACTCCCACAGTTCTTCCTCTGAATGTGGATAGCATTCTTTCTCATAAATCCCTCAGAATTGTTCTGGATCACTGCATTTCTGCTAGTAGAGAAGTCCATTACATTCAATTGTGCCACAGTGTATCAGTCTCTGTGTACAATGTTCTCCTGGTTCTGCTCATTTCACTGTGCATTAATTCTTGGAGGTCTTTCCAGTTCACATGGAATTTCTCCAGTTCATTATTCCTTTTGAGCATAATAGTATTCCATCACCAACAGATAACACAATTTGTTCAGCCATTCTCCAATTGAAGGACATCCCCTCATTTTCCTATTTTTTGCCACCACAAATAGCACTTTTCACAGACTTTTTAAAAAAATCTCTTTGTGATATAAACCCAGTAGTGGTATTGCCCTTTTGACATGATTCCAAATTGCTCCCCCAGAATGGTTAGATCAATTCACAACTCCAGGAGCAATACATCAGTGTCCCAATTTTGTCACATCCCCTCTAGCATTTATTAATTTCCTTTACTGTCATATTGGCTACTCTGCTAGGTATAAGGGTTGTTTTGACCTGCATTTCTCAAATCAAGAGGGGTTTACAACATTTTTTCATATGATTATTGACAGTTTTGATTTCTTCATTTGAAAACTGTGTATTCATGTCCCTTGACCATATGTCAATTGGGGAGTGATTTGATTTCTTATAAATTTACTTAATTCTTTCTATATTTGAGAAATTAGAACTTTGTAAGAGAAATTTGTTATAACTTTTACCCCCATTTTGTTGCTTCCCCTTCTAATTTTGGTTGCATTGGTTTTATTTGTACAAAAGCCTTTTAATTTAATATAATCAATAATTATTCATTTTACGTCTTGTAATGTTCTCTATCTCTTGTTTGGTCTTAAACTCTGCCCTTCT
The DNA here is from genome assembly GCF_016433145.1 of Gracilinanus agilis. Taxonomy (NCBI): domain Eukaryota; kingdom Metazoa; phylum Chordata; class Mammalia; order Didelphimorphia; family Didelphidae; genus Gracilinanus; species Gracilinanus agilis. Next base: position 199,482,362 of record NC_058131.1, on the reverse strand, counting down.
CCATAGATCTGATAGGTAAACTATTCCATGTTCCCCTAATTTACTCATAATATAGCTCTTTATGTTTATAATATACCCATTTTTAACTTCTCTTGGTATAGGATGTAAGATATTGATCTAAGCCTAATTTTGGCTATATTATTTTCCAGTTTTCCCCACAGTCTTTGTCAAATAGTGAGTTCTTATCCCCAAAGCTGGGATCTTTGGGTTTATCACACACAAGATTGCTGAGGTCATTAACTCTAGCCTATTCAATTGATCCACCCCTCTATCTCTTAGCCAGTACCAGATTGTTTTGATGATCACAGCTTTATAGTGTAGTTTAAGATCTGGTACTCCTAGGCCACCATCCTTCACACTTTGTTTCATTAGTTCCCTTGATATTCTTGATCTTTTGTTCTTCCAGATGAATTATGTTTTAATTTTTTCCAATTCTATAAAAAAGTTTTTTGGTAATTTGATAGGTATGGCACTAAATAAATAAATTTAGGTAAGATTGTAATTTTTATTATATTGGTTCATCCTACCCATGAGCAATTAATGTTTTTCCAGTTGTTTAGATCTAGTTTTATTTGTGTGAAAAGTGTTTTGTAGTTGTATTTGTATAATACCCCAATTACTTTTCAACTGGATACTTTTTCATAAAAATTTCGAAGGATTTTTTTGGGTACCATTTTATTTGTGCCTTTTATTTTTCTGTTACAATTATTTCTTGATAGTTTTACTCATTACCTTCTCTAATCCACTCAACTTCCTTTGTAACAAAGAAAAAAAAGTTAAATACAACCATTAAATACAGAATCTACATCAGATAACATGCAACATCCTGTATCCATTCTGGCCTCCACATCTCAAAGGAAAATAAGGAGATGTACTTCCATTTAAAAAAATTTCCATTTTAATATGTTTTTTATTATTTTGTATTTGTCAGCTCTCATTGAACATGAGCATTTCCATATGCAGAATAGAAAAAAGAAGTTAGGTTTAATTTCTTTTTGAGAGCTAAGATTTATTATTAAAATTACCCAGTTTCAGCTTTGTTTTAATATTCTTTTCATTTGTATTATTACTGTACAAATGTTGGAATAATCTAATAAAGAATCATTTGTGCTCAGTGGAGACCTTGATTTACCTTAAAGTTAGTAGTTTATATTCTGCTTATTCCAGCTGTTGAACTTGTATCTGTTTTTGATATTTTCTCTGCATTTTTCTACCCAAAATACTTTTCCACCAGAATGTCAAGAGGGCAAGTTCTTAATTTGAAGAAAGTTGTCTTTATGAATTTTTGGGAAAAGCCAAGACTTTTTTCCCCAACCAGACACAAAAGACCTTTTCATTTTTTGATAACTAAACCAGATTGCCTTTAGCTGCCTAAGAAGCAGCACAGCCAGATTTTCTGTTTTCTTGGTCAGAAAATCTGAGTTTCCTTTGAAAGACTTAATCTTTGGAGACAAGTCTTCACATTCCATTATCTTCTTAGGAGTTTGTCTGTTAATTTGTTTGAGAATCTTAACCATCTCTAATATAGTGGAGTCTTGGTTCTTCTCATTCTCAAATCAGGCAACTGTTTGGGGTCACATTATTTTATAGCAACTCAATTCAATATTTATTGAGTATTCCCTGTGTGTGAAGCTGAAAGGATATTTAATATGCTTTTGCTGCTTTCATTTTAGCCTAAAAAGTATCCATAGTATAATTTGAGGAATTTAGGTTAGATTTTGCTTACTAAAATCATGTGCCTTTTCCCTTAATTAAAGACTGTCTTAATGCATAGTTCACAAAGGCAGTGCCTCTTTGTAGCATTTGATTTTCATTTATTTCTCTGCTTTTGGTTCATCTTCAAAATTGTTTTGAATATGCTCCAAGTTTTATATAGTAGGATCATAAATTTAGAACTGGTAGATATTCCATTCCAAAATCTCATTTTATAAATAATGAAACTAATGCTCAAAGGAGTTAGTTGACTTACCTAAGACTGTACAACTAGCAAAAAGCAGACCCAGAATTTGAACTGCCATTGTAATTCCAAATTTGGGTTCCTTTTGCTCTACTTCTTTATTCTTCTTTCTATTAAACATACTTGAAATTCAAAGGAACATTTAGATGCATCAGTTCAGTACCTTCTAGATCTTCTATGGCTGATAGGTCAGGTCTGAGGATGTTGAGTAATCTTTTCAGGCCCCATTAACTCATGGCTTCTTCAGTATGTATAGTATATGGCTGTGACTGGTTGAACCTAGAGTGGTTAGTAATGATTGAGATCTATCATGGTATAAAAAGTTCATTTTGTTGAAAGTCTCTATAATCTTTTGTAAGTATTTATAACTCATAGGGTGAGGAATTGTGGTTGAATGGAAGGATCAGGATTCAGATTTAGAAATATATGGGTTCAAAGTTTGCCTTTTTTGCTTGCAGTGTTTCTGACCATGTCCAAGTCATTTTATTTCTCAAGGCTCTCAGGTAGCTTCTTAAGACTTAACAGGTGTGGATACATTTGGGGAGAGGTCATTTTGTCACTAATTTAGTTCTTTAAGCCAGTGAAATCAAAGATTTTATAAAAAAATAAATAAAACAACAGGGTTCAGACTTAGGAGAGATCCTACTGATCATTATTTGCCTGCTTTTTTGCAAAGAAAGGAAGTGACTTGACCAGGAAGTATTGATAATAAATGGTAGAGCAGGCATTTGAATCCAGATCCTCAGACATAGAATACTGTAATTGTCTATTGTTTACCAATATTCCTTAGGCTCCCTGTTTTACTTACAAGAAAATCCTTTATAAGGTTGCTTTGAATATCCATAGTGAATCCATTATGAATGCATTATAAACAGACCCTAAAAAGTGGCAGACTTATTTAGTACAACTTTGCTACTTTCTTTGTTATTTAAGTGGTTGCCCATATAACTTTTAAATTATTCTTCTTTAAAACAATGCTCTTTTTCTTTTAATAATCCTTACCTTTCACCTTAGAGTCAATACTGTGTATTGGTTCCAAGGCAGAAGAGTGGTAAGGGCTAGGCAGTTGGGGTTAAATGACTTGCCCAGGGTCACACAGCTAGGATGGATTTGAGGCCAGATTGAACCTAGGACCTCCTGTCTCTAGGCCTGGTTCTCAATCCACTGAGCCACCTAGCTGCCCCCTACAATGCTGTTTTTACCTAGTATATATATTTTTTATGAAATCAATAAACTACTCTAGGTAGCAGTTGATACTGAGTTACTAAGAACTTCTGAGTGGTGTTGGTTGTAGTAATCATAATCTTCAAGATTAATGCGTTTTATTTGAAATATATGTTCAATTTCTATTGAACTATAAAATTATATATGTCAATAACTATATTTCCTTTGTCTGTAATTTTAGATTGTAGGACTAGAGGGCAGTTTAATGTGTTTTCATATCACTTCAGAGGAAAACGCTCTCTTGAATTCAGCTATCAGGAAGACAAACCTGCAAAGAAAACCAAAGCACGAAAAATACTAAGGTATTTTTGTACCAAATAACTTTTGTATAGCAGGTATCTTGCAGTCATGGAGATGGAGATGTGTTTTAATGGTCCAAGAAGTAGGGATATCATGTATACCATACTGATCACAAAAAGAATAGTGGTTGTAAAAGAAGCAAGAAGTAGGAGAACTTATGTGTTTTGTTTCTGTTGATTGGGGAAAGAGAAGGATTAGATGGGCAGAGAGAGGTCTGAACAGGATGGGTTAGGTCATGGAAATTAGATTGAATGGATAGAAACTCGTTTGTAGTCTTCTAATTTATCCTTGACAGTTTGATTTTCATCTTTTGTGTTTTCAGGGGCAGAGAGTATACTTCCAAGAGACTAAGGTGTAGGCAAAATTTGTTTTTGTCTTTTCCCATCCTCAATTTAATTATATATATTTTTACATACTTTGAGGGTGGGGGGGCATTCTTATCTTTTCTTAAAATGCTACCAGTTGAGAACAGTTGTTAGCAATGAATTTGAATTTTTTTTGTCCTTGTTGCAGTACTGTAAAGCACAGTCAGCCTTTCAATAACTTCACTTCTTCCTCTGATGAACATATGAATGTACCAGCAACAAATGACTTCAAAGAATTTGTTCTGGAAATGCAAAAGACCATCACGGGCCTCAGAAAACAGGTAACTAGAAAGACTAGTGACAACTGCCCTGTTTAGTTCTGAGGTTGTTATTTTCATTGTAAAAATTGTTTTCTAAAATAGCTCATTTCAAAATGCATATCTCTATAGTTCTGTGCCATTTCTCAAGTCACATACATGTACCATACATTCAGAAGTATTGCCACAGTCATTGAAATTCAGTGGTACAGAGGACAGCTGGGTGGCTCAGTGGATTGAGAGCCAGGTCTGGAGATGAGAGGTCCTGTCCGGGTCCAGCTGGACACAACCGAGGGGTCCGGGGAAACGGCAACCTAATTACCCATAGGGGAAGAAGAGGGGAAACCTCGCGTGCAAGACACAGAGTCGTTTTGATGGATACGAGGCTCGTTTATTGGAGATCTATGACAAGAATATATACGCTGAGGGCAGAAGGGAGTGGGCAGATACTAAGGGGGAAAGGAATGCGGAAAGGGAGCATAGAAAATCTCTGGTGGGGTCTTACTGTCTCCAAGCAAGGCTGGGCCTATGATCAATATCTTATCTTAGAAGAGTGAATGATATCTATTCTTAGAAGAGTGACTATCTTTTCTTAAAGTCTTGGTCCCTAACAAATCCCCCTTTCTTTTTTAAATAGAAAGGCATAAGGGATAAGTTTATTAACCTTTGGTCGTTGTTCAATCCAAGTCTGTCTTAACACTAGAAGTTTTTCCTAAGACACCTTGTGTTCCCTGGTCAATCCATAAGTGAGATTGGCAGTGACGGCCCCTGTCTTAGGCTACACAGGGGGAGTTACTCAACCATCAAGGGTTGAGGTCCTGTGCTACTCCCGTCATTGGGTTACCGCCCTGCTGGAAAACTGCAAACGAGTGTCACAAGGTTGTTCTGTGTCCATCATCTCAATACGATGGTATTGAACCATAGGGAACTTATCAAGGGCTGAGTTAACATTAGTTTTGATGAATTTCGTTAGACGTTGGAAGGCCCAAGGGCCAAAGGTTAAGATCAATAAAAATATAAAGAGAGGTGTAATAATAGTGGGAATTAAAGTGGAGAGCCAAGGAGAACCTCTGAGAAGGGTATTAAACCATCCTTCCTGTGCCTCGGCTTCCCTTTTCCTCTGGGCTAGCCGTTCACGCAACTTTGCCATAGATTCCCTTACTACGCCAGTATGGTCAGCGTAAAAACAACATTCCTCTTTGAGGGCTGCGCATAATCCCCCCTCTTTTAAAAAAAGGAGATCAAGACCGCGCCTATTCTGTAAGACTACCTCTGACAGAGAAGTGAGTGATTGTTCCAGGGCTGTGACAGACTTTTCGAGGGCTTCTAAATCAGTTGTCATGGCCATCTGAAGAGCGGCCAAGTATTGGGTCTGGAGAAGGGCAGTAGTGCCAGTGCCAATGCCTGCAGCAAGACCGCCGAGTCCTAACAGGATAGCTAAAGTAGTAAAGGGTTCCCTACGTATTCTAGGAGAGGGGGAGAGGAGGGAGGCCACACTGTCGTCCCTGTGGAAAGAGATACCTGGCCATAGCTGGACAAGAACACATAATTCAAGGGAGGTATTGAAAACTAGAAGAGATATACAAGGGGTGAGGCCAGTATTGCAAGCCCAAAAGCCATTATTCGGGGCTTCCAAAAAGGAAGGGGAAGGGGGGAGGTCAAGGGTGGAGTTACATAAGTGGGCATGAGATCGGGGAATGGTGCCTAAACAAAGGCCACGGCCAGAGACTTCAGCAAGGGTGAGATGGCGAGGAAAGACGGCGCAGCGCGGGGAAGCTAGAACTGTTTCATTGGGCTCTGCCATATAGGCAATACCTTCATAGTAAGGGGGTTGTGGACTCAGACAGAGCCAGCACTTAATCGTCAAATCTGGCCTGGAAGCATTCAGGGCAGTGTAGGCACCTGATACTAGAGATAAAAATCTGTCTGCTGTACCGGGAATATTTAGGGACCCTTGCTGTGACTGGGGCTGTAACTGGGAGGAGGGATTCGGAGATAAAGGGGAAAAAAAGGGGAACCGATGGGATGGGGAGAGGCGTGGGAGCCGGTAATGGCTGGGGGTTAGGGGAAAAGGGGCGTCGTTGTTCCGAGAGGATGATGTTAGGACCAACAGAAACAATGAGGGGCTGCACACGGAGGCGGAGGGTGAAAAGGAGAACATCATCAAAACCGCCCTTCTTATAGAGTCGTAAACCCCAAGTCAAGCCATCTGTCCATTTAACACTTCGTTTCCCCGCGTTGGTAAATGTGATAATGAGGGGATTACAATTAGGAGGACTGGGGGTGCACACAGCTGGACTGGATAGATTGCGGGTTATTGCTATCAAGTCCTGGTTCGCCTGGATCCAATATCCAGTGCCAATTGTTTCACATCCCCAGGCTGCACAAAATGGGCGCCTAGGGCACAAAGATCAACCGGAATGGAAGGAAACCACGTCCATTGGGGCCATTGCGAAGAAGAAACGGAGGTAATGATGGCTTGATTAACTGGATTGATGATCTCCCATCGTTGTTGGACCAGGAGATGAGGACTGGAAGTGGTGACCAGAAGGAAGGTGGAGTAGATGATGTAAACCGCCAGAGAAAACGAGTTCAGGATCTGGGGTCCCATCTGTGATGTCCTCAGGGTTGTGGTTCTGAAAAAGGAAGAAGAAAAAGACTTCTCCCTGGCTTAGGAGGGTTAGTATCAGGGGCGAAAGGTTTAATCAGTCTAGATGGAATCCAGCGGGCTTTATCAAAAATACAGGCGGAGCCCTTTCCCCAGAAAATGACGGGGTCGGGGCCACACCAGAGGCCCGTGACCTCTTTGGGTCACGCCAAAGGACTGTGGCCAGATTAGATGAAGTATGCTGATGCCAGTGGCGATCAGCAGCGGAACGCCCTTCGGCATCCAGCGTGAGGAAATTAAAAACAAAGAGGGCGTGAGCAAGAAGCAAATAAAGAGTTTCTTGGGCTTTGAGTTTGAATTTTATCTGGGGCAATGCTAAAGCCTCCAGCTTGGAGCTGTGTCAATGAGGGGGATGGGGAATTGACTATGGGAATGGAAAATGATAGCAGTCCGGGATGGAAGGCCTGGCTGTAAAGCCCCCATGGGTAGCATGGTCTTATTGACCTCACATAGGTCCTGTGGAAGTCTCCATTTCCCCGATTTCTTTTTAATAACAAAAATAGGTGTATTCCATGGGGAAGTGGAAGGTTCAAGGTGTCCAAGAGAGAGGTGCTCCTGCACTAGCATTAGGGCAGCTTGAACCTTCTCAGATGTTAGAGGCCACTGGTCAATCCAGACAGGGGAATCGGACTTCCAGGTGATCTTATCAGCCTAGATTGCAGGGGGATCAGTGACCTTTATACAAATTTTTTTGACCCAAGTCCTCCTTTATCGTTTTGGGCTGGGGGGGATATTGGGTGTAAGATGCCTTGTTCGTTCTTGCCAAGGCCTTTGCCTGGGAGGTACCCAGATTTCAGCATCATAGAGGTGACAGTATCACTGGGGCTCACCATGAGGAGCCGCATCTGGGCCAGAATATCCCTGCCCCAGAGATTAACGGGGAGTCCCGCGACTACATAGGGACGGGTAGTGCCACTATTGCCCTCAGTATCTTGCCAATGGAGGAGCTTAGTACTTTGGAGGGTATCTTGGATCTGACCTATTCCTGACAGGTGGGTGGCTGAGGGTTGAAGGGGCCAGGCTCGGGGCCAATGAGCCTGGGAGATGACAGTAGAGTCTGCCCCTGTGTCCAGCAGCCCTGTGAAGGTTTTTCCTTCGATCTTTAATTGCAGAGTGGGTCGGGACTCAGTAAGTTGTTGTACCCAATAAATGTTGGAAGAGCCGGGTGAGGAAGGACCTCGTTTTTGGGCTGCGGCGGGAAAATCGCCTATCATGGGGAGGGGGAGGGCCTGAGCTAAGCGTTTACCGGCAGGAATGGTAAACGGACGGTGAGGAGATTCTATGATAAGTTTTATCTCCCCTGTGTAGTCCTTATCAACAAGGGTGGGATGCACAACTACACCTTGTAAGGTGGTGAGCGCCCTGCTGATGACCAAGAAAAACATGCCAGGAGGCGGTGGTTCGAATTTGCCGGTGGGGAGGACTACCGGGCCTTCTTCAGGGGTCAATATTGGGGTGGAGGCGGCACAGAGGTCCAGGCCTGCGCTGCCGGCTGTGGCTCGAGTAAGGGAACTGGGCAGGGGCTCCCGTGGGAGCCCCGCATCCCGTTTCCCGACATTGGGGAAAAGTTCTGAGGTTTGGCTCGGCAATCTCGAGCCCAGTGCCGACCCTTTCGACATTTAGGGCAAACGCTGGGAGGTGGTCTTTGGGTTTGAGCCTGAAGGGGGGTGGGCTTAATTTTTAATTTTTTATAAATTGGCCGATGATGGTGGGGGAGGCCTGAAGTATCTGCGGCCCTGGAATTTCCACGGGATCCGCTTTCCTCCTCCCCCTCTTCCTCCGGTTCGGAGTCAGAGGAATCATGTGGGAGGGCAAGTTGGATGGTGGGGGATGGGGGGTTGTAGGGAGGAGGTCTATTCCTCAGAGCGCCATTGTTATGGTAGCGGGCTGTCTCCTCCTCTAGTTCGGCTTGATAAGCCGGATTAAGAGTGCTATCTTGAGGAGGGTCCGTGAATAGGACTGGATAAAGGCGTGGTCTGGGCTTAGAGGGAACAAGGGGCTCCTCAAGGGAGGGATTTTTGATAGGTTCCTCTAAAAGACAGGAGGGACGCTCATTCCCCTTGAGGGGCGAGCTCTGTTCTTTAGTGGAGTTTGGTTCTTCATTTTTTATCTTAGATTCTAAGATAGCGTCCTCGGCCAAGCTGAGGAGGTGCGAGACTTGTTGACTCGTGTCGGCTTCTTTAAGAAAGTCACGAATCAAGCCATAGAACCTGAACAGGTCCTTTTTTACTCTGCTGCCTCTCTTCCTAAGACTATGTTTTAGTTCAGTCATGAACACTGTTTCCTTCGAGAGTGTTTTTCCCATCATGCACACGTATTCCTTCCACTTTCCTAGCACACACACACACACACACACACACACACACACACACACACACACACCTTTTTTAGAAACACTCTTGATTTTTAAATGCCTATGGGGGATGGGACAACTTACCCTACCTCGAGGCGTCTTGCTCAGCCTCTACCCGTTACGTCTTCGCGGCCGCGACAGCTGCTCCTCAGTTGTCCGGTAAGCCGTTTTCGCCTTGCCCCGCGTTGGGCGCCACTGTCCGGGTCCAGCCGGACACAACCGAGGGGTCCGGGGAAACGGCAACCTAATTACCCATAGGGGAAGAAGAGGGGAAACCTCGCGTGCAAGACACAGAGTCGTTTTGATGGATACGAGGCTCGTTTATTGGAGATCTATGACAAGAATATATACGCTGAGGGCAGAAGGGGGTGGGCAGATACTAAGGGGGAAAGGAATGCGGAAAGGGAGCATAGAAAATCTCTGGTGGGGTCTTACTGTCTCCAAGCAAGGCTGGGCCTATGATCAATATCTTATCTTAGAAGAGTGAATGATATCTATTCTTAGAAGAGTGACTATCTTTTCTTAAAGTCTTGGTCCCTAACAAGGTCCTACCTTCAAATCTGCCTTTAGACACTTCCTAGCTGTGTGACCCTGGGCAAGTCACTTAACCCCCATTGCCTAGACCTTACCACTCTTCTGCTTTAGAACAGTATTGATTCTAACATGGAAGGTAAGAGTTTAAAAAAATCATTGTTGCAGATTATATCATAAATATTTGCTTTATTGTTCTTTTTTAAAAAATTTACTTCCAGCCATGCCAGGTTGTTCTTGATTCTCGTTTTTACAACCTAATAAGGATCTGACAGTTGAGTACTCGGATGGGAGACCACTAAAGTATGCCTAAGTATTACAAATGAAGGGTTTGGTGCTATTACCAGCCTTAGGATTATTGTCAAAGATGTATGAGATCTGAGGATCCTGTACCCAGTCTTTGCCTTTGACTATGTGACTTTTGGATCATTTCTGTGTTACTGAGGCTTTCTCATGGATGGAATGAGGATTATGATATTGTAGTATGCCTGTTAAGGGATCTTTGTTGATTGGAACAAGAAAGAGCACATAAAGAATTTTGTAAATTGTTTTATTCATTGGTGGATATATTGATGCATTACTTTTCCCAGAATCTGAGCATTTTAAAGGTAATTTATGATGGAAAGTTTTGACTTATAATGATTCCTCATTTGAGTAACGTCTAAACCACTGTAGTAGTAGCACTTCTGGGCGAATACTAAATACCTATTTGCACATATGTGTCCAAAGGTAAGTATATATTTAGAAATACTTATTTCTGTTTAGAGCTATCATTTATATTATGTTTCTATTGAGTAATAGAATAAACTGAGGCACTGACTGCTGAAAAATTTCCATGAAGGGGGCTAGAACATGTTAAATTTCATAGTTCATATACCCATAGCAGCCCTTCTCATTTTAGTTTATTCTTCTTGAAGTACTGATAAATTAGTTTTTCTTCATTACCTCTATGAAAAAAACGCATGGGAGGTACCTTTTGTGAGGGCTGAATTTTGCCACATTACCTCTGGAAAGTTCATAGGAATAAGAGAGCCCACATGTAGATAGTTTTTTAGAAATGTAGAGGATAGTAAGCTTCTATGCTCAAAATCACAGATTCTTAGCTTTTTTGTGCCATGGACCCCTTTGACATTCTGGTGAAATCTTTGTATCTCTTCTCTGAATGATATTTTAAGTGCATAAAATAAAATACATAGGATCAGAAAGGAAACCAATTATAATGAAATGTATTCATCAAAATATTAAACAAACAAGTTCAGAGCCTTATATCTAGTCAGTGATTCCCAAAGTGGGTGCTATTGCCCCCTGGTGGGTGCTACAGCAATCCAGGCAGGCATGATGGCCACAGGTGCATTTATCTTTCCTATTAATTGCTATTAAAATGTAAAAAAATTAATTTCCAGGGGGTCTAAGTAATATTTTTCTGGAAAGGGGGTGGTAGGCCAAAAAAGTTTGGGAACCACTGATCTAGATGATTTTCTTCTGAATTCCATTGAGTATATAATATATTAGGTTGCTAATACTAAACAGATTCAAGATAAATGAAATTTAAATAATTATGTGGAAAGCAAAACATTTTCATTTACTAATGTTAATCAAAGTTCTTTAATTTTTTCAATGAACAAAAGTCAATTTACTTTCTATCCTCCCTCTTCTCCTGAAAAAGAGAAAAAGAATAACCTTGTAACATATATGCATAGTCAAAAGACACAAATCTCTGCTTTGATTATGTTTTTTTAAAGTTTGTCTCCATCTGACATTTTTTTCTCTCTCCTTAAATTCAGTCTCTTGTATCATCTCAATCCTAATGATTGTTTTAATTTCATCTTCATCAGTGATACCTTTATCCTGTTCATATTAATGCTAGTAATAATAAAGTTCTTAGGAATTATAAGTATCTTTCCATATAGGAATAAAACAGTATTACCATATTAAGTTCCTTAATGAGTTCTCTTTCATGTTTGCCTGTTTTATATTTCTTTTAAATCTTGTGCTTGAATGCCAGATTTCCTATTCAGCTCAGGTCTTTTCATCATGAAGGCTTGAAAGTCCTATATTTTATTGTATGTCCACCCCTCTGCCTACCACCATCAAAGGATTTTACTTAGTATTGCCAAGTTGGTTATTCTTGGTTGTAACTGTAGCTCCTTTACCTTCTGGAATATCATATTACAAACTTTCTGCTTCTTTATCATGGTAGCTGCTAAATCTTATGTGCTCCTGACTGTGGCTCCATGATATTTGAATGATTCCTTTCTAGATGCTCACAGTGTTTTCTCTTTGACCTGGGATCTCTGGCATTTGGCTATAATATTCCTTTGAGTTTTTGTCTTGAGATTTCTTTCAGGAGATGATTGATAGATTCTTTCAGTTTCTATTTTACAATCTGGTTCCAAGATATCAGGGAAGTTTTCTTTATAATGTCTTGAAATATGTCTAGGCTCTTTATTTTTATCATGGCTTTGGCTTTTCCTTTTTATCATAGTTTTTAGATGGTCTAAATAATTCTTAAATTATCTTTCCTTGACCTGCTTTATAGATCAGTTGTTTTCTGTTCAGATATTTCATGTTTCCTTCTAAGTTTTATCTTCTGACTTTGTTTTATAGCATCTTGATATTTCATGGAATCATTAGCTTACACTTGCACAATTCTAATTTCTAAGGAATTATTTTATTCTGTGAAATTTTGTACTCATTTTACCATTTGGCCAGTACTTTTTTTTGTGAAGCAGTTACTTAAACCATTTATTCTCTTTTCATAATTTTCTTCCATTGCTCTAATTTCTTTTCCCAGTTTTTCCTCTAGTGCTTTTATTTTAAAAATAATTTTTGCTCTTTTTTTCCTTATTGCTTTCTTTATTTCTTCCAAGAATTCTTGTTAGACTTGTATCTAACCAGCATTCTTTTGAGGCTTTGCTTGTAGATGGCTGTTGTCTTCTGAGCTTTCCTCTTATCATAGTTGCTTTACATGGTCAGGTTCTTTTTTTAATTGTTTGCTCATTTTCTAGCCTATTTCTTGACTTTAAACTTTATGTTAGTATTGGGTTCTACTCACTTCTGATGGGGAATAAGGGGAAGTTACATTTGCAATGTTCAGTTTTTTCATCCTGCTGTTTTTACAACTAGTTCTGTGGTGTCTTTTAGTTTAGATGCTTTCAAGGTGGTCTGATCTGGTGAGAGGTGTGGTCATTTCTCTGGTGCTCTGTATTCTAGTCCTTACTCTAGTAAGAATTCTTGCTTCCTTGCAGCTAACTAATACTACTTTAATACTAGGACCAGGAACAAGGATAGGTTGGTGAGCCTTTTCCCAATTCCAGTGCCCAGAAGACAAATTCAAGCTGTCTGTGAGCCCCAGAATTACTGGAGAGAGTTGAGGGAAAAAGTGCTTGCTTTGAGCAGCTGGACAGAATGGTGGGGCATGCAAAAAATGTCCTTGCTGACTGGAAAGAGGGGGAAAGGAGCAGCTCCCCAGTGCTGGCTGTGCATATGTGCCAATGAGGAACTGGGCCTTCTTGGTTCTCTTTCTTTCTCCTCTCCCTGAAATTGTAATCAGGGCCTCTGTTTCCTTGTGACTTCACTTTAGACCTGAGTAATAGGCAGCAGAATTGCTAAATGGCACTTGGTTCCATGATTCGTGTTTGCACAGGGAACCCTTGTAATTGCTTTCTGACTTATTCCACTCCATTACCTTCTCTGGGTGGCGAGAACACCCCAAAGTGTGCTGCTATGCTGTAATTGCTACAGCCTCTAATGCCCAGAACTGGTATTGTTGCCACACTGTACTCCTGGCAAGTCCTGTGCCCCAGTGCCACAGACTTTGCTTCCAACCACTTAAGTTGTCTTGGGATGGAATGATATCTTGTCTTTTCTGTTGCCTGTGGGCTCCATTCAATTTAAGACACTATTTTATTTTTTTGGAAGGGAATGTTGGGAGATTTGACTAAAATGCTTCCTCTTTTCTTCTCCACTGAACTCTTCCTTTATATGTCGATCTAACAGATAATTTTTCCTATGTTTTCTTCATTTGCTTCTGATGTCACCTAATATATTTAAATTATATAAGCATTTTAACCTAATCATGGTATACAGTGTGGATTGATGATCTGTGTCTAGTTTCTATCAGACTAATTTCCACTTTTTTCAGCAGTTCTGTAAAATAGTGAGTTCTTGCCACTATAGCTTAGATCTCTGGGTTTATAAACACTAGATTACCACTATGATCATTCATTTCTGTATAGTGTACCTAATCTGTTGCACTAATCTGTTGTCCTATTTCTTATCGAGTACCAGATTATTTTTGATGATTATTGCTTTGTAGTGTAGTTTGAGATTTGGTAATCATAGATCACCCTCCTTTACTTTTTTTTCATTGATTCCTTTGAATTCCTTGCCCTTTTTGTTCCTTCAGATGAATTTTGTTACTTTTTCTAGTTTTATAAAACAATTCTTTGGAAGTTTGATTAATATGGCACTGAATAAATAAATTAATTTATTTAGTATTTTTATTTTTTATTATATTAGATCAGCCTACCCATGAGCCATCAATATTTCTCTAATTGTTTAGATCTGTTTTTATAGATGAAGTATTTTGTAATTGTGGTCATTATCTGAAAAGATGGCATTGAAAAGTGTTTTTAAAAGAAATGAGTCTTGAATCACTTTAAAAGTTTTTAAAAATTTTCTGTTGATGTCATGTGGTTTTAATTTTTGTTATCAATATATTATATTGTATTTATAGTTTTAATAGATTGAACTAATCTTGATGGAACAGTGGTAAAGGGAGAGACCAAATTGATATAGTTCTAGACCCTTGAACTACTGAGGTTGTCAATTTAAATATTGACAAAACTCAGGTTTATGAAAGTTTTAATTACTCCCTACTAGGAATATTAGCCAGTGATTTATATCCAATATATTAGGCATCTACATTTATAAAGAGATTTATACATTTTCAAGTTTCATCATTTGGGAAGATTCTCTATGTCTTTGCCTCTTAGAACTAGAGTCTTAATTTTAAAATTTGGTCTGGACCCAAACTTTTGGGAAAAAAGTAAAAATATTTAATTAGAGAAAGAATTTGAATTAGCAAGGGAGCTATGGTTCTTTTGATTTGGTAGGGGACTGGTGTGTTTGTTAAATTGCCATGAAGCCAATGTTAGCAGTGTTGCCCAATTTAATTCTTCTGCCCCAGTGTACATTATCTAAACTGCTCTGTGTCTGGGTGGTAAGAGATTCTTTTTTTTTAAAAATATTTTATTTTTTTAGAAAAATTTCCCAAGGTTACATGATTCTTGTTTTTACTTTCCCCTTCACCCCCTTAACCCCCCCCTCAATATCCAACGCACATTTCCACTGGTTTTAACATGTGTGATCAATCAAGACTTATTTACATATTATTGATAGTTGCATTGGTGTGGTCGTTTAGTGTCTACATCCCCAACCATGCCCACATCAACCCATGTGTTCAAGCGGTTGTTTTTCTTCTGTGTTTCCACTCCTGCAGTTCTTCCTCTGAATGTGGGTAGCATTCTTTTCCATAAATCCCAGAATTGTCCTGGGTCATTGCTGCCAATACAGAAGTCCATTACATTCAATTTTACCACAGTGTATCAGTCTCTGAGTACAATAATCTTCTGGCTCTGCTCCTTTCACTCTGCATCAATTCCTGGAGGTCTTTCCAGTTCACATGGAATTCCTTCATTTTATTATTTCTTTGAGCGCAATAGTATTCCATCACCAACATATACCACAATTTGTTTAGCCATTCCCCAATTGAAGGACATACCCTAATTTTCCAGTTTTTTGCCACCACAAAAAGCGCAACTATAAATATTTTTGTACAAGTCTGTTTATGATCTCTTTGGGGTACAAACCCAGCAATGCTATGGCTGGATCGAAGGGTAGGCAGTCTTTTAGAGCTCTTTGGGCATAGTTCCAAATTGCCATCCAGAATGGTTGGATCAGTTCACAACTCCACCAGCAGTGCATTAATGTCCCAATTTTGGCACATCCCCTCCAACATTCATTACTCTGGTAAGAGATTCTTAAGAGAGGGAAAGAGTGATCAGACTTTGTTTTCATTACTTTCTCTCTAGCTGTTTTTTTTTCTGCCTTCTTCCATTCAAAATGTCAAATGTTAATGTACAACTATTGCATTTAGAGAGTGCACTTTGTTTTAAGGAACTATTTCCATGCTTTGGGAGTATATAGTAAACTGTTACAAGGAAATACTAAACTCAAATCAAGTACATGTCCTTCATATCTTTTTTTCAAACAGAAATTAAGAGTAACATTTCCATTTAATATAAGATAATCTTTATAAGTGTTTAGCTATAATTGAAGATGTTCGTAAGCAGGATAGTCTCTAGAGTGCACTCACTCAGCTATTTGAAAACATTTATAGGGAAAGTTTTCATTTATCATGTTATAGTCAAGTATACTTCTCAATCCTTTTAGAAAAAATTTTTGATTTTTAGCTTTCCTCAAGTGTTTTCTTCAAGTATCTGGGTGCCAGCTTATGAAGTGCATTTATTTCTGGTGTCTTTATCTCAGTAATGGAGCCATGATTTCCTGCTTCTTAACCTCTTGACTTTCAGTTTCCCAAGAATTCTTTGTAATGAGATCAAGAAGATAAATTTTCATTAATTGGGGAGATGAGAAGGGTAATAAAAGTTAAGTTGAGAGGTCAGAAGACTTTCACAAGTGACTAATTAAACTTCAATCTTCTTACAGATAAAGAAACTTGAATCACGACTCAGTAAAACTGAATGCACTGATGAAAAGGGTAAATCATACTCAAGCAATGAAAAATGGAAAAGAGATTCATGTACTGTGTGTGAATGCAAAGTGAGTATGTGAGAAATCCTTGAACTCAGTTTTAGTCATCTTTTCCTCCTTGGAACTTCTGGTCTAGCTAACTTTATCCATTTTTAGTAGATCATAGCATAGAATGGGTGTTGTAGGGGTGAGGAAAAGGGAGCCAAAGAAGAGGTCAGATAAGTCAGGAAAATTTTTGGTTCTGATTTGAATTTGATTTGTTTTAATTTGAATTGTTTGATGATGAGGAAGGTTGGAAATGATGGAAACCTTTAGGTAGCAGTATTTTAAGTACTGGGGAGTGTTAGGCATTTGACTCCTGATTTTTTTAAATCTTTATTTTACACTTAAAGAAATATCTATGGAGGGTTTGCTTTTTTTTGTGAATAACCAGTTCCATGTTGGGACATTAATGAAAAAAATCTAACTTCACAGAATCTCTGAATTAGGAAGTATTCTTAGAGTACATGTAGTCTAACCCTTAGTTATCATAAAATCCCCTCAACATCACTCTCAACAAGTTATCATTCAGCTTTCCCTTAAAAACTACTAGTAATAGAGAATCAATAACATGTTAGGCTGACCATTTCACTTGTGGATAGCTCCAATGGTAGGAAATTTTTCCTTATATCTGTGAGCCTATCTGTAAAGTATGTGGACCATGACCATAGTGTGTGACCCATAACAATCCCAAGTGCAGCCCAAAGCAGTTTAAAATTAATTTGGGAATATTTAACAATATAAAGAAAATTCCAATAAAACATAGATGCTATTACATTTTAAAAATCAATCAAGATACAATCTACATGTATCTTTTTTTCAGATCAGTGGCCTCCATTTATATATGAATTTGACATTATTGATCTAATCCAACCCACACCTGAGGAGGAATCCCTTTTTTAAATGAAAAAGCTCAAAGGGTATAGAATTTGCTTAATTACATGAAAACTACAAAAAATGAATTAGATAATGTCCCCCAAAGTATCAGTGTGCAGAGCGGGGGAGAGGGGTATTTTTAGCGTAGATGTTTTAGAAAATAAAGTAACAAAATCTTTCTCCCATAGGATGGCCAGATCACTTGTTTTGTGGAATCTTGTCAGCCAGCAGATTGTCCAGCCCCAGTGAAGATCAAAGGAGAATGTTGTCCAGTCTGCTTAAAAAACACTGTTAGCAAGCCAAAGAAGCCATAGCTGCCTGTATACATTTTGGGGGTAGGGTGGGGGTGGGATTCTCTGCTAAGCCATCTTGAGATCAGGTGGCCAACACAGGTAAATGCAGACTTTAACAGTACATCCAGAATGGAGACATTTCACAACAGCATCAAGACTGATGCTGTTAAAGAATTGAATGCTGTGTGCATTCTTTATCTAGTTTCCCAGGAGACAGGCACCCCCATACAGATGTATGGAAAGGGAAGTAGGTGAATGGTTATATAACCTCTCGTAGGCTTCTCAGGTTTTTCTTTTGTATTAAATTAAAAATTGGTGCTACTATGAAATTGCACAGTCAGGCAAGTGAGGTCCCCCTGATGATTTACTGTGATCTTGTTTTAATTTAAACTCAGCCCAGTGGTACCTCAGAGCAGTGGGTAGAGATGAGCTTATGTCTAGCTGAGTTCTCAGTCTTAATGCAGGACAGAGCAAGAGTGCATGAAGATTATATAGGGGTAAATAACAAAGAAGGGTGTGGAAGAAGCCCAATGGAATGGGTATGAAGTTTCAAGAAACATTTACAAAAGGCATATATCTTTGGCAAGTCGAGAAGCATTTTTCATGAGTGTGTTAGCAGTGGAATATAGTCTTTTTTAATCCCCCTCAATGAACCCCAAAGTGATTGACATTCCTCTAGGTTTTGTTAGCCATATGAGTGATATTTCATAGCTCATCAACATTTAATCATAAAACAAAACTACTTTTCCTCCAAATGTGTGTAAATTCCTACTACTTTTCCCTTTTTGTATCTTCCCAAGTATGATTGTAATGAATATATGAACTCTTATTTAGAAATCAGCTGGTTTGAATTTCTGACCTGCATCCACAAAAATGTGTTTTTAAGACAATGTGAAAATCATATTTCATACCATTTAGTATATGCAAATACCTATTGATTATTGTGTGTACTGACAAAAACTTCCAGTAGATAGCCACTGTTCTTAGTTGTAGTGTCATTATTTGGGGTAAAAGGGCAGCAATAGCCTTGCCTTTGTTTCTAGCTTTTCTGGTTAGATATTTGAATGTTGAGAAGTTAATCACTTCCAGGTGTGCTATGCATGTTTGTTCAATTCCTATACCTCATTTGTGTGTTTTTTAAAAATATTTTCCACACCACTTTCCACATATAAGTATTAGAGGGACAGATAAACCAGCTCCATTATGCAAGAGACCTTTCTCTTTTAGTATTTCTGTTCTGAATCTTTGGTCATCATACACTTCAACAAAAGGCAACTCTTGTACCCTGTGTGACCTTTTTTTTTTTTTTAAACTTGGGCTGTATTTTGTGCCACTGACACCTTTCTCTCTGTCTTGCCCCAGTCCAACCACTGTGTTCTCTGAACATGCATAATGGAAATAGGTATGAAAACTGCACAATTGTTTTCTGTGAAAGCACATAAGATGATCACTTTGCAGGGTAGGCCAAAGTAAATGGTATGATTCTGCCCAGGATTATGAGATAAGGCTTTCTCATGCATGGTACATTGACTGTGACTAAGTCTTGGGATGATATGCCTTTTATAAATATATGACATAATCAGCATCATTCAAATGAGAGTCAGGGAACAGCCTTAGCACATAGTGTCCTTTGTTAGCAAAACATGGCTATGCGTACTATACTATGGCACATTTGTGATGGGCTACATTTGATAGTCCAGTCTTAAGAAGCTTCAAATTGATTTCATGCACCAACATTGGTTGGCTTCATCTTTGATTTGAATATCATTAAATGGCTTCATCAAGTCTCTTTAAATTTCATGGAACTCTTTTCAAATTCTCTGGTGAAAGTTTTTAAGATGAGAAAGATATTAAATAGTGGAGGGGGTTCTGTCAACCAGAAAAAGTTAAATGTTTCTCTTAACTTATCCTCAGAATTTTAGAGTAGTTATAAAATGCTCAGGTATAGAAACTATAGCAATGATTTTTCTACTCTTGTAGAAATTGTGGAAGTATTGCCATGTCTTAATAGCTTCTTGTTGGATGGGGTATTTTGTGGTGTGTGTGTGTATGATTTAGATGATATAAAAGGGGGCTAAAAATAAAAACATGCTTAGAGTGCCTGACTGAGGCATTTGTCAAAATGAATGTTTTGTCAGTGAACTGAAAATTCATGGAAGAGCTGAGCTGTGCCTTGCAATAACATTCTGTAATTTCCATCGAAATGTCTGCTGGATCACCAGTTTAATTTTTTTTTAAGGACAGTGGTTAGTGCCTGGATGAACTTTTCTGAGTAACCACTGTCAGAATATTGCTTTAATATGTTGCAAACTGTACATATTTATTTACGTTTCTAACTGTTATCAAGAGCAGAATGCTCTTGTTATGTTCAATGTAACCAATACATTTACCAAAGAAGTGTTTGCACTGTGTAATGATGCTTCCCAGTTTCAAATAAATGGGCCACGTTTTGAAGTGGAGACTTGGTTCCTCTTTTACTCATTCCTCTCCCAGTTTCAAATAAATGGGCCACGTTTTGAAGTGGAGACTTGGTTCCTCTTTTACTCATTCCTCTAATAGAAAGGTTACTTTGTTCTCCTTGTTCATCCAGTTGGTCTGCTGGTAGGGGATGGGGATTTGGAGAAAGTTAAAAATAGTAATTCTTATCTTGTAATACTGGTAGCACATTGAAATCATAGTGGGGAAGGGGTAATGATGAAAATATTCTCTTTTCTGTAGGCCAGAGGTTCTCAAACTTTTGGTTTCTTGAATAATATTAAAAATTATTACATACCCCACAAAGAGCTTTTGCCTATGTGAGTTATAGGTCTGAATATTTGCTATATCCAAAATTTAAAAAAAAAACCTTAGTATTACTATGAAAACAGTTTTGACCTTAAAAACCTTCTGAAATAGTCTTGGGGACATGCAGGAATCCCTTGACTTCATGTTGAGAATTGATGCTGTAGTGTGCATTGATGAGGGATTTGATTTCCCTAGTTCTAATATTTTATAATTCTAATCATGAAATATTTCATTGAAAAGATAAAAATATATACAGTTGCTGACTGAAGAGAGGGGTAGGATATTCAGAATGAGGATTTGTCTATACCATCTCTCCCAAAATATACACACACCATGAATAGGAATCTTCTCCATCTGCTTTCTGTTCTTTGGGATTCCTTAAACTCTAGACCAGTGGTTCCCAAACTTTTTTGGCCTACTGTCCCCTTTCCAGAAAAAATATTACTTAGTTTACTTACTTTTATACTATCACGGCCCCCTTACAGTTATTCACCACCCCCAAATGCATCTGTGGCCATCACTGCTACCCCAGGATCGCTGCAGCACCCACCAGGGGGCAGTGGCGCCCACTTTGGGAATCACTGCTCTAGACCAAACGTTTTCTAATTGTGAAATGGAACACAAATTCACACTAAGATGTAAATAACAGATTTGAGACTCTTCTTTGGGGAGAGACTTTAAAGATTTTCTTACTAAGAATAAGGGGAAAGGTGGCATTCCAATCAAACTTCAGGAAGGGAAGAAAAGCAACACTGAGGTCAAATTTTCCTATGGTACACTTTTGCTTGGAAGGGGCCAGCATTTTTACTAATAAGCATATAATATAGATTACTCAGGTCCCTACACTTGAAGGCATATTATATTTCACTTCTCCCTCAGGGTTTTTCAGTACCCTTGAGAGGATTGGGAAGGTAGTATTTAGGCTCACAGCAAATGGCTCCAGCCCCTATAAGCTGTTCCTTCAAATGTAGGGGGTACTACTCCATTTTCTTTTAGCCACTTCACAGTCAGTTTAGCTTTTACAATGATGTATTTACTACAAATAGTATTATTACACTCCTCCTAAAATATGGAAGGCATAATTTATTAACTGCCCCCAAGCCCTGCCACTTCTTTGTACCACATCATTCTTTTGGGAGGAGAAGGGGATCAAGTCCTTAGCTTTATCTCAGTTTCTATAGATCATAGTCCCAGGTCCAAATCCAAACCCCACCTTGAGTTTGAGTCTTGGATATCCTGCTTTCTCTGGGCAAGGCTTCCTCATTGGAGAGACTGGTGGGCTGCACCAACCAACCTTCAGTTCTAGCTCCAAAGTTGCCATGCCTTGAACTTCCAGGTCTAGTGGGGATCATTATTGGCTCCACCAAATTAGAAAAAAATCAACACAGAACAGAAACAAACTCCCCCTCGTCCCATTTCTCATATAGGGAGTGAAAGAGGGAGCAGAGGAAGGAAGTTCTTCCCTTCTCACCAATAGTACCTCTGTTATGAGGTAAATTGTGATCATCAACTGGCAAGCCAGAAAGAAAGTAGCAGAAAGAGATGCCAAAAAGAGAATTATGGTCTCGATCACACCAATTTGAAAAGATGCCTGCAGTCAAAGGAGGCTACACCCATACACCCTAGGGGATGCCAAGGCAATCAGGACATGTTCCAAAGGCCCCTCAGGCTCTGTATTAGACAGAAACTGGGCATGCCCAGACAAGCCTGGATTAAAAGTAATAGTAGCTATAATAGTAAAAATCTGTGCTGATTTCTTTTCAGAAAATTGTTATTGATGTCTTTACTTTCATATCCTTAAGTCATTCCCTGATACACCCTCCATCCCATTAGAACAGTCCCTCAAAAACATTCAAACAAAACCACCTAAAAAAATTACCAAGTCTGGCAGGATGTGTACTATTGCATTCCTGTAGTTCCTCACCTCTTCTAAAAGAAGTTTACTTCATCATCTCTTCTTAAGGATCAAAAGCAGTTTACTGCAATTCATCTTTGTTCAGCTGCCTCCTAGTGTCACTTTTGTTCACATTATTATATGTATGTGTTGTACTGATTGCACTGAATTTTGCTTTATTTTGCATACATTCCTACAAGTCTTCCCATATTTCCCTAATTTGCTTGTTTGTAATAATAATTTAGGGTCATTTCCCAATTAATGAGTACTTTTTATATTTCCATTTTTTGCTACCTTGAAAAGCACATGTTAATATTTAGGAAATTCTGGGACTTTTTTTTTTTTCAATTTTTGATTTCTTTGGAGTACATGCCCAAGAGCTGTATTACTAAGTTAAAGGATATGAACAGTTTAAAAAGTTTTCTCCCATAATTCCAAAATGTTTTCCAGGATGGTTGGATAGAGATTCATCGTCCTACCAACAGTTTATTTATTAGTGTACTTGTCTTCTCTTTCTCCCTCTAGTATATCAGACTATTTCCATATTTTATAATTTTTGCCATTTTCTTAGGTGAATTCTTTTAATTTAAATGATAACTGAGAGCATGGGATTGAAAAGAAGCAAGTCAATAATGTGGCAAGCCTAAAGCAGAACATATGTGTTGCACAGATGTTACCTTGTTATCTGAAATGGGAACATGAAAGGAAGTTATCTAGCATGTTAGATGATCAATGGAAGATTTCGTGGAAACAAAGAGAAGAGTATCAATGACTAGTAAGCACAGAATATTTGTGACTTGTGAATGGTTGTCTACACTCATGAAAGGCATATTCATGATTACCTGATCCCAATCTATTGAAGTATAAAAAATAGCAAAAATTGATAATTAGTTCATGTAAGTCTTATTTTTTAACCACTCCAGTAGCAAAAATTTAGTTAAATTTAAATTTAGCTGTCACTTTTTAAAACTTCCTTAGACTTTTCCCTTTAGAACACAATACCTGTTATATATTAGAATAGTCGGGAGCAAAGACTTATGAAAGAGAGGAAGTATTAAATCATATTGTCTAGTCATGGGTAGTGCTTATTTTTAGGCTATTTTGTTTGTTTGGCTTCTCGTAATGGGAGTGTTCCATTCAGAAATGTAACATGTCATAGCTGGAAAGAGACTAAAGATTCAGTTCAACTCCTCCTCTTAAAGAAAAGGAAACAAATCTAGAGAAAGGAAATGACTTGTCCAAAGGGTCAGAGGTAGGAAGTAGATGATCTTGAGACTTTAGCCAAGGACTTTTGACTCTTAAGTTCATTCATTCAATAAAACATAGATTGAATTAAATAATCATGTGCTTTGAGAAACTGAAAGAAATAAGACACAATCCCCTGTCCTCAAGTTTATAGTCTAGTGAGTTGGATAAGACATTTACACAGATAATTATAATATTCATTTCATTCAACAAACATTAAATCTTGTGTATAGAACATGATCCTGTGTTCAGGAGGAGATCCAAAGTTTACATAAGACATTATCTCTGCTTCATAGAGGTTACAATTTAGTAAAAAGAGCTGACATATGCTATATTTCATAATACATGCACCAGAGTGGCAGAAAACAACAACATGTGCATTCCAATGGGGGAAGGTCACTCCTAACTCATTGGTTTTGGGGTATTTAATATGGGTTGCTTTGAAGTCATCTAACTTTAGGACAGCATGGATTGAGCACTATGAGGCATTTACTACATTTATTCTGTAGTGCTTTAATGTTTTCAAGTTTTTCCTTTACAACAGCTTTACTGGGGAAAGTAGTTCAAGGATCGTAACCCTTTTTTTCTGATGAGAAAATAGCCTCAAAGAGGTCAAAAATTGTTTCAAGGTAACATAATTATTAAAAGTCAGACTCAAAAGCAGGATCTAGTGCCCTTTCCATTGTTTTACATCACTTTTTAAATAGTACATAAAGGATTATGGGAATTCAGGGAAAGGAGGTATGCTTCAGAGATTAATCTCATATACTGTATGTAGCAGGTTTTCCATTTGTTAACTTTCCTATCATTATTTTGTTTTCCTCTGATATAAGACAATTTTCTTATAAGGAATTTACTTAATTCTAAATGTTTATTCTAAATGTTTATATATACACACACACACATATATATATCTACATAGATCTATGTGAATGTATCTGTGTGTGTGTATGTAAATGTATGTCTGTATACATTGTTTAGGACTTTTTATTCTGGCAAATATTTGCTTTTAAAGGTTTTATCAAATATAAACTTCATTTTATCCTTTTATGTGGGAGGCAGCTAGATGGTTCAGTAGATAGGGTAGCCATCTTCCCGAGTTCAAATATGTCCTCAGGGAATTATTAGCAATGTGACCTTGAGCAAATCACTTAACCTTATTTGTCTCAGTTTCCTCATTTGCAAAATAAGCAGGAGAAGACCACTCCAGTGTCTTTATCAAGAAAACCCCAAGTGGGATCATGAAGAATTGGACACGACTGAAACAACTGAATTACCAATTATGTGGGAATGTATGTATTCACTCTAACCTATCTTCTAAACTTTAGTCCTGCATTATTAATTACCTTTTGGAATTCTTAAAATGGGTGTCCCACAGGTATCTCAAACTCAATATATCCAATATAACTTATTATTCCCTTCCTGCTCCCCCAAACCCATCCTTATTTTCAACTTAACTGTTAATCATTTAGGGCACTACCATCTTCTCAGTCACTCATGACTGAAATGTCTTGTCAACCTTGACTCTTCCCTCAACCTATGCATCCAATCTGCCATCGAGTCATATTGTTTATACCTTCACAACATCTCCCATATATATCACACCTTTCTTTCCATTCACATAGACACCTCCCTGGTAGAGGGTGAAGGTCCTTTATCTCTTCATGCCTAGACTATTTCATTAACCCTTTGGTTAGTCTTCTTGCCTTAAGTCTCTTCGTACTCCACACCATCTTACATTCAGGTGCTTGTGATTTTCCTAAAGCATCAAATATAAAAAGCTCTTTGGTATTTAAACCCCTTCATCACCTGGACTCTTATTACCTATTCTGGCTATACCACATACTATACAAAATAGCTACACTGACTTTCTCCTGTTTCTGAGACACTATGCTCCATTTCTTGATTGAATTTTTAAATTCTCTGTTCCTCACATCTGGAATATAACTCCTCACTTCCCCCTTTTGGCTTCCTTCAAAATTCAGCTTAAGTTCTACCTTATACTAGAGACCTTTCCCTACTAATCGTCTACTTGCATTGCTGTACCTTCCCTCTGAGATATTACCTCCAATTTACACTGTTTATATCCTGTATAGAGGTACCTAGATAACTGAGTGTTGTCTTTCCCATTAGAACATGAATGCTTTGAGTCTCTGTCTTGTATCTCTTTCTGTTTCCTTCGCTGCGCCTCTTTGTGTCTATCTGTCTGTCTTTCTTCAAATGAGGAAACAGCAGCTAGGAAGTTTAAATGCTTATTTTTCCTACAGCTACTAAGTGCCACAGATGAGATTTGACCTCAGATTTTTCTGACTCTTGGATTAACAATTATTTACTATGTCCTGAGGTCCCTCAGAATAGTAGCGGCAGCTCCTTTGAATAATTTCAAATTTAATGGCACAGGATAACTTTTTTCCTCTCCATAAAAGTGTGTGGCTTGACGGTAGAATTGGTGTAAACCTTTACCTTTTCTCTCTTTTTTTTTGTTCTGGACAGAATTTGGGGGTTCTAAATTGTTCATTTAAAATCTCTGGATTAAGGATTTACTGCTTTCATTTCTGTGCATTTAAGTTTGTTAAAAATAACATTGCTTCCCCCTCAAAAAAAAACATTGTTTCCATCTGTTTTTACAGTGAGTCTCAGCCTTTCTTTGTTCAAACAACAGAATCACCAGCGGAAGGAAGTATAATTCTTACAGGAGGAAAATCCAAGTGGCTTGTTCATCTAAATTCCCAGAACAACTTTGCTTTCTGTAGGCAGAGGCTCATTCGCTGTTGGAGCTAAAAAATAAATGACTAAAGAAACATTTTTTCTTCTTTTTATAATTCTTCCTGTGGGCATAATGGATAATCATACATGAAGTAGTTTTAAATTTCCATAGATCACAGAAATGACTGACTGTACATGTAAAACCTATATCAAATTGGTTTCTGGCTCAGGGAAGGGAGAGGGAAATGAGTAAAGGAGAAAATTTGGAACTAATTCTGTGAGAAAACATGTTAAAATTCTCATTACATGTAATTTGGAAAAGTTAAACATTCCTAAAAAATAAAAATGTTTAAATAAAAAAATGGTTGTAGCATCAATGAAGAAGGAAAAGAGCCATTGGAAAAGGCCAGACTTATTGAAGTCAGAGTGAGAAAGTGAAGAATAGCCATTGTTTCTGTAGTTAGAGGACCTGGGTTCAAATCTCTTTTCTGATAGTTATTGTCTGCCTCATCTTGGACAAATCATTTAGCCTCAGGGTCTCATTTTCTTTATCTGTAAATTGAGGGTACTAAACTAGATGTCTCCTTAGATCTCTTCCAGATCTAGACCATATGTTCATCTTTGAATGTTATTTTATATATTCCACTGATGTTTAAAATTACAATCCCAAATTGACATATATTTATATATACATATATATATAGACATAGGTATGCATGTATATATAATTGTATAGGCACATGCCATATTCTCACTATCTCCAAAGTAACACTAGACTTTGAAAACAGAGGAGATATTTTCTGATCCGGCATTTGATTTTATGCTTCCCCTTCTCCCCCCATAATGGCAGATATAATAATATCAATGAAAATTGTATATTTCTTCCAAAATGAAATCCCTCTGAAAAGAAAAAGAAAAAGATAAGGTGCAGGAATACATTTAAAGATTAGCTCCACAAAATTATTGCATTAAAAATACACTTTGAATTGTTTGGGATTAGCCAGTTATTTTTCTATCATTGAATAAATAAAAGCCAGGTACACAAATGTATTACATCATAGAAAGGGAGCCCAGGGGAAGTAGAAGTAGGAGAGGTCAAAAATCACAGAATTTTTGTCATCTAACTCTTACTCAGAAGGAATCTCCTGAAATGGTTGTCTTGTCTCTGCTTGAAAATGTCCCAGGATGGGAGGAAACCTCTTTACCTACTTTATTTTTGGCACCCTCAACCCCTATTCCCCCATCACTTGTTAAGGTAAACATAGGGATCTGAGTTGGAAACTATGGAAGAATCACTTGAGAATTCCAAATATTAGAACTCATCCTAATACTCAACCTGCTGGTAGGCTACACATTTCATTCTCTAGTCTCTAGGAATGTGCAGCAGCTGCCACTACCATCTCTGTCTTAGACTAAAGTCTAGGGTGATGAGCAAACAAATTGCAATGTTTGGAGTGCTCCCAAGTATACTCTGATCAAATGCCTTTGTGTATTAATGAGTCTCTCCAGCCACCATCAAGAAAAGGATGGTTAGAACAGAAAGTAATGCATTAGATTCGTAACTGGAATATAGGGGAAATGCAATATAATGTGGTTGGTTTAATTAATTAGCCAAGGATTGATTAAGTCACTGAGAAGCAATGTTTTATAATGGAAAGATCACTTCACCTCTCTGATCTGCTGTTTCTTTATAAAGTGATAGGGTTCAGCACTAAAATTCCTTATATCCACAGTGTGATAGAGTAGCTATATTATTAGGTAAACATTAAAAACCAGAGCTTGGTTTATTGTTTTGCTTATTAAATATTCATAACAAAATGATTTAGGAAATGGAAAGAATGAAGACTGAACTTAAAGTGTTCCATGAACACATTTCCCTATTAGAAAAGCTGATTATTAAATATTTACCAGAATACCTCAGCTTATAGCTCTACATATATGATCCTGTGAAGAATAAAACAAAAACAAAAGAAAGGTAACAAAGCAAATATATGGAAATAAAAAGAATTTACTCAACTCAGCACCGTTTGAAGACTGGAATTGGGCTTCATTTGTGGATAGCCATATTAGGTTTTAATTTGTCGTGTCTGGTCAATTAGACTGAACTCAAACATCCCATCCAGATTTTGGAAAAACTTTGGTCATATTTCTTTCTCTTTTTAAATAAACTTTTGCCTTCCATCTCAGAATCAATACAGTGTATGGGTTTCAAGACAAGAAGCAACAAGGGCTAGATAATGGAGTTTTAGTGACTTACCCAGGGTCACATAGCTAGGAAATATCCAAGGCCAGATTTAAATCCAGGACTTCTCATCTCTAGGTCTGGCTCTCAATACACAGAACCACCTAGCTGCCCCCTATATTTCTCCTTAATATATTCTATTCAATTTAAGCCAACACACATTTGTTTAGTTCTTGTTATTTATAAGGCACATAAGTGCTACATATTTGGGTAGATAAAAAATACAAAGGAATCAGTCTTTGTCTTCAAGATGCTCTCATTCTAATGGGGAGGAATGACACGTACAATTTTAATATTTGGTCTGTCACCATAATTTCATCAATATTAGAAAATATAAACCAGCACCTCTGCTCTAATTTAACCTTGGAGAGTTGCCTGGCTCATGGAGACATAAAAGACTCCCTCTTGCTCACATAACTAATATTATTCAGAAACAAAACTCAAACTCAGATATGGTACAAGGGAAGCTTTCTAACCCTCTACCAAATTATTTTTCAAATATGAATGTATGTAAAAAGTAAATGTTGAAAAACCAAAGCAATTTCAGGAGGAGACAACAGTCCTAATAGAGGGGTCGATATGGTTCTCCTGTTAGTGGCTCTTAATCCTCACTCCCCCAAAAAATGAATTTCTTTTATTTGAATATTAGAACAGAGAGCAGTCCATGCATTCAAGCCAGTCTATGTAAAGGCATGGAGTTAGGTTCCTCTGCAGTGAACAAGTATGCCTATTTAGCAGAAATGTGGAATGTGAGAGAAATGTGCAATGTGAAATTAGTCTGCAGAGAAGTTAGGGCTAGATCGTGAAGAAGTTGAAATGCCAAACAGCAATTGTTTAATTAAGAGCAAAAGAAACCCAGTGAAGCTTTTTGAGGAGATGAGTGGCATGGCTAGACCTTTTGCTTCAGCAACAGCCATTTGGAAAGGATGTGGAGGATGACTTGATGCTAGAGACATTGAAGCAAGGAGGCCAGTTAAAAGATTATTGCAAAAGTCCAGGTGAGAATGCTGAAAGCTGGAATTTTACTATGAAAGTTTTTGCATTCAGGTGGGCAAAAAGAATTTTTAAGAATCATTTTGAAGGCTTTTGTTTTCATGTAAGTAGAAAAGAAGATCTTTAACCTCTCCATTCTATTTTCTGCCTGAATAGACTAGCAAAAATAATTATGGAGGGAATCTCTTCTATATTTTGATGCAGGACATGTTAGCCATTGAGAAATGACATTAAGTAGAGGAATCCCCATGTCATGTAAATGCCAGGGATGGTTAGAGACATTGATGGTGATCCTTACTCTGTAAATATCCTTACTGAACAACAAGTTCTTAAAAAGGGATGAATGAATGGGAGAGCATCAATGTATTAAGTGATAAAGGAATCTTTTTATTCCAAATTTTAAGGAATCGTTTTATTCCAAATTTTACGAAACCAGATGAAACGAGAATTTCAATATACAAAAAAAAGAAGCGAGTACATAGATGAAATCGCAAATCTATGTTTAGCTTACTTTTCTTCATATCTACATAATAAATGCTGTCCACTAGTATCCCAGCCCCTCCTCATCCTATTGGCATCTCAAAAGTTAACCTGAAGGCAGCCAACATGTACAAGTCTTTCATATTTCACCTGTCTGTATTTATTCTTCGAGAATTAATTCTGTGGCTGTGTATATTGTTCCCCTGGTTCTATTCATTTCACTGTTCATTATCTTGTGTAGTTCTTTCCAAGTTTTAAAAAAAGTTTGTTTATCATTTCTTATGGCATAGTAGTATTCCATCACAATCAATAACCACAATTTGCTCGGCCATTCCCCGAATGATGGGCATTCCCTCAGTTTCTAGTCCTTTGCTATGACAAAGAGAGCTGCTGCAAACATTTTGGAAGATATGAGTTCTTTCCTCTTTCCCTGATCTTCTCGGGAAACAGACCTAATAATGGTATTGCTGCATTTAAGGGTATATACACTGTTTTCTGACTCTCTGGGTATAATTCTAAATAGTTCTCCAAAATGATTGGATCAGTTCAGAGCTCTACCAATAGTTCATTAGTGTCCTTGTTTCTCCACATCACTTCCAACATTTGTCATTTTATCCAGTCTGAAGTGTGTGAGTTGGTATCTCAGGGTTGTTTTGACTTGCTTTTTCTCTAATTAATAGCGATATAGAACATTTTTTCATATGCCTATATATGGCTTTGGTTTCTTCATCAGGAAATTGTCTGTTCATATCTTTTGTTCATTTATCAATTGGGGGATGACTCTTATTCTTATAAATTTTACAAAGTTCTCTATATGTTTTACTTTATTTTTAAAACCCTTAACTTCTGTCTTAGAATCATTACTGTGTATTGGTTCCAAGGCAAAAGAGTGGTAAGGGTAGGCAATGGGGGTCAAGTGACCAAGTCATACAACTAGGAAGTACCTGAGACTGGATTTGAACCCAGGACTACCAGACTCTCAATCCACTGAGCCACCCAGTTGCCCCAATATATATTTTATATAGAAGACCTTTATCTGAGAGGTGATCTATTAAATCTTCCCCCTCACAATTTTCTGCTTTTTTTTTCTAATCTTGGCAGCATTTTTTTATTTGTATAAAAGCTTTTCAATTTAATGTGCAAAAATTATTCATTTTACATTTCATAATGCCCTTTGTCTCTTGTTGATTCATAAATCCCTCTCCTATCCATAAATTTGATAAGTGATATATTTCCTATTTTTTAAAAATTGATTTATGTGATGTCCTTTTTTTTCTAAATTGTGTATCCAGGGGGCAGCTGGGTGGCTCAGTGGATTGAGAGCCAGGCCTAGAGATGGGAGGTCCTAGGTTCAAATCTGGCCTCAGACACTTCCTAGCTGTGTGACCCTGGGCAAGTCACTTAACCCCCATTGCCTAGCCCTTATCGCTCTTCTGCCTTGGAACCAATACACAGTATTGATTCCAAGATGGAAATTAAGGGTTTTTATAAAAAAAATTTAATAAAAATAAATTGTGTATCCATTTTGATCTTATCTTGGTAAATGATGGAAGATATTGGTCTATACCTAATTTATACGAAACTAGTTTCCTGTTAACCCAGCATTTATTTTACCAAATAGTTACTTTTTATCCCAGAATCCTAGATCTATGATTTTTGCAGATACTACATGATTACAATCTTTTGTTGCTATTTGTTGTATGTGTGTTTTGGTCCACTGATCTACCTTTCTATTTCTTAGCTAATATCAAATGGTTTCGATAATTACTGCTTTGATATACAATTTAGGGGGCAGCTAGGTGGCTCAGTGGATTGAAAGACAGGCCTAGAGACAAGAGGTCCTGGGTTCAAATGTGGTCTCAGACATTTTCCAGCTGTGTGATCCTGGGAAAGTCACATTGCTTAGTCCTTACTGCTCTTCTGTCTTAGAATCAAGACACAGTTTTGATTCTAAGATGGAAAGTAAGTGTTTAAAAAATACAGTTTAAAATATGGTACTGCTAGACAGCCTTCTTTTATGTTCATCACACCCCATGAATTCTTTTGATAGTCTTGATCTTTTATTCTTCCAAATGAATTTTGTTATTATTTTTTCTAACTCAAGAAAATGAATTTTGGGAAATTTAATTGGTATGGCATTGAATAGGTAGATTATTTAAGGTAGCATTATCATTTTAATTATATTAACTCTGCTTACACATAATCATTAATATTTCTTCAATTATTTAGAAATGACTTTATTTGTGTAAAAATTGTTTTATAATTTTGATCAAGTAGTTCCTGGGTGTGTTTTGGCAGCCTAGTATTTTAATATATAAAAATGCTGTAAATTTATTTTATATCCTGCCACTTTGCTAAAATTATTGATAGCTTCATCTATCTTTTTAATTGAATTTCTAGGATTTTCCATATATCCCATCATGTTACCAGCAGAGACAGTTTTATAATCTCTTTGCTCATTCTGATTCCTTCAATTTCTTTTTCTTCTCTTATTGCTATTGCTAGCATATTGGCAATAAGGAAGAAATAAAGTAATCTCTGTGCCATAATTCTGAGCTGAAAACTGACTTTATTTGTGGGTAAATATAGTCAGTGGCCTCATCATACCTAGTCTGTCATGAAAGACATCTTGTGGATGTTCACAGTTGTTTTTTATGGACTTTTGACAATTGATACAAATAATTGATAAACAAAAAATATATACTCAAAGTATGTTAGTAGTAGATAAATTCTAGTACAAGGTTTAAGAATTTTATTGAACTTATAACTAATATCCTTAGACAATAACTCTTGAGAAGAGACACAAAGATAAACAAGCCATCTCTCTGAATCATAAAATTGGAGGACCTTGTTATTGACATAAATTTTTAGAAAAGCAAATACTATTAATAAATTCCTATTTTTACAACTGGATATAATTGCTTTTGTTAGCTTTATCTAGAATCAGGATTTAGTCAAGCTGTGTACTTAACATTCTAAGGTTGATAACAGGAGCTCTAAGCTAAATCTTCTCCTTATCTATCACTGAGTATATATAGTTAATTAATAACAAGGATTATCCTTTCTAACATTTGAGTTATGTATACAACCTAAAAAGTTCATGAGATTAATTTATTTTACAATAAAGGATATAAAAACAGTAAGTACAATTTATCTTTTCAGATAAAAGACATCCTTATTTCACTCTTGATCATAAAAACTTCTAGCTTTTCCCACATTATGGATAATACTTGTTCATGGTTTAAGGTAGATGTTTATATCATTTTAAGAAAAAACCCATTCATACCTATGCTTTACAGTGTTTTTAAATTTTGTCAAATTCTTTTTCTGTATCTCTTGATATATCCATATGTTTTTATTACTGTTGTTATTGATATTATCAATTATGCTGATAATTTTTTATATTAAACCATCCCTTTATTCCTGGTATATACATCCTGTTTGGTCACAATGTATTACCTTTGTACATATTGTTTTAGTCTCCTACTTAGTATTTTCTTTAGGATTTTTGCAACCATATTCATTAATGAGATTGATTTTTAAAAATTTTCTTTCTTGATTTTTTTTCTTCTTGGCATAGGTATTAGTGCCATATTTATTTCACAACAGGAGTTTGGTAAAACTCCTTTTTATATGTTATTAAAAATAATTTGTTTGCTATTGAAATTAGTTTATCCCTATGTGTTTGGTAGAATGCATTTGTAAATCCATCTTGTCCAGATGTTTTGTTCTTAGGAAGTTATTTTATGGCTTGTTCATTTTCTTTTTCTAAAATAAATTTGTTTAGGTATTATATTTCTTGCTCTGATGGTCTAGGAAGTTTATGTTTTGGTAAGTATTCTTCTATTTCTCTTTTTTGTTATATTTGTTTTCATATAATTGAGCAAAATAACCCTTAATAATTGCTTTAATTTCATCTTTATTGATGGTACATTCATCTTTTCATCTTTAGTGCTAGTTTGGTTTTGTTTTCTGTCCTTTTTTATTAGATTAATCAATGGTTTATGAATTTTTTTTTATTTTTTCATAAAACCAACTCTGAGATTTATTAATTCAATGGTTTTCTTTTATTCAATTTTATTTATCTCATCTTTAATTTTTAAGATTTCTAGTTTGTTGTTTAGTTGGGGATTTTAACTTGTTCTTTTTCTAGTATTTTAGATTGTATTCCCAATTCATTGTTTTAAAAAAATTTATAAATGTAAGTATTTAGAGATATAAATTTTCTTCTATTTCTTTTGCTGTATCCCATAGGTTTTGGTATGATGTCTCATTATTATCATTCTATTTAATGAAATTGTTGTTCCAAAAATGTATTACTTAACCTACTCATTCTGTTCAATTAAGTTAGTCTCCAATTAGATTTTACTTTTTGTTTCCTTTAATATAGTATAATCATCCCTTATTATACAATGCCATTTTTATTGCTTTGTCTGAGAAAGTTGCATTTAATATTTCTGTTTTTTCACATTAAAGTATAATATTTTTGTACCTTAATATGTGATCAATTTTGGTGAAAGTGCCATGTACCATAGAGAAAAAGGTATGATCTTTTGTGTTCCCATTCAGTTCTCTCTAGATATCTTATCATATTTAGCTTATCTAAGATTCCATTTATCTCTTGGACTTTTTCTTATTTATTTTTTAGTTAGATTTATCTAGTTCTGAGAGGGGAAGATTAAAATCCCCCACTATAATTATTTTATTTTTGTCTGTAACTCATTTAATTTTTCCTTTAAAATCTGGATGCTAAAATATTTGGTGCATATAGATTAAAAATTGATAATGCTTCATTATCTCTGTTACCTTTTAGTTTCCCTCTTATTTGTTTTGATTATATCTATTTTAGCTTTAACTATGTCAAAGATCATGATTGATACTCCTGCTTTCTTTGTATCACTTAGGCATAGTATATTATGCTCCAGCCATTTATTTTATTCTATATGTGTCTCTCATATTTACATGTATTTCTTATAAACAGCATATTGTTGGGGTTTAGTTTTTGATCCATTCTGCAATCTGTTTTCATTTTACAGGTGAATTCATACCATTCACATTTAGTGTTATAATTACTGGTTGTATATTTCTCTTCATTCTATTTTTCCTCACTCTTTGTTCTTCTCTTTCTTTCTTTTTGCTCTATTCCTAATCAGATGTCCAATTTCTTCTGCCCACTCTCTCTCCGATTTGTATCCTTTCTTAAATATCTTCCTTTATCCTCTCTGTTTGCCCTCCTACTTCCAATTGGCCCTCTTTTCTAAGAGTCCCTATTTTGTCTTTTCTATCTTACCTTTTAGCTACTATTCTTTCTGCTTTTCCAAAAGTTCCTACCTTACACCCCTACTGTATCCTCATATTTCTTGTTATGGGTTGGATTCTAAAAATCCCTCCCTTATCTTATCCTAAGAGTTGCTCCCTTATTCTATCAGTATTTCTTGATACGTACTCCCTTCTCAGTATCCCTCTCTTTTGTTAACCTCTTGCTCTCATTTCTCTTTATTCTTCTTTGTCTTAGTCCCTGAGTCCTTTAAAGGGCTTTCCTTTGCTTGGTCCCTCACTTGTCCTATCCCAGTTCCTCCCTTATTGCCCACCCCTTCCTATTTCTATGTATGTTATGAAGATTTTTATCTTTCTAATTGTATATGTTCTCTCTTTATCTCAGATTTAATTAGAGTAGGATTCTGGTACTATCAGCCTTCTATCCTTCCTCCCTTCTTTGTGGTGGTTCCTCCATTCATTCTCCTCCATATAAAATAGCAATTCTACCCTACCTTCTTCTGATCTGTTTCACTTCCATTTTAGCTTATTCCTTTACATTCAACTTGACCTCAAGTTTTCCATTGACATACCCAGGCAATGGTGCCATTTATAACAGCACTAAATAACATTTCCCATACAAAAATCAAACATTTTTTACCTTTTTGTTTGCTTAAGATTAGCCTTTCATCAAAACCAGAAGATTATAGCTGAAAATCAAAAGATCATAGCCGAAAACCGAAAGATTATAGCCGAAAATCAATCCCTAAAGGCTAGAATTGAGCAAGTAGAAGCTAATGATCTCTCAAGACAACAAGAACAAATAAAACAAAGTCAAAAGACTGAAAAAATAGAAGGAAACATGAAATATCTCACTAAGAGAGTGACAGACCAAGAAAACCGGTCTAGAAGAGACAATTTGAGAATAATTGGTCTTCCAGAAAAACCAGAAATTAATAGAAACCTGGACTCCATACTAACAGAAATAATTCAGCAAAATTGCCCTGAAGTCCTACAACAAGAGGGCAATACAGACATTGAAAGGACTCATAGAACACCTGCGACATTCGATCAAGAAAAGAAAACACCCAGAAATATAATTGCCAAATTCAAGAGTTTCCAAGCAAAAGAAAAAAATCTTACAAGAAGCCAGAAAGAAACAATTCAAATATCAAGGAGCACCATTCAGGATCACACAGGATCTGGCAGCCTCCACGCTAAAAGATCGCAAGGCTTGGAATACAATATTCAGAAAGGCAAGAGAGCTGGGCCTGCAACCACGGATCAACTACCCATCAAAATTGACTATATATTTCCAGGGGAAAGTATGGGCATTCAACAAAATTGAAGAATTCCAGGTATTTGCACAGAAAAGACCAGGGCTAAATGGAAAGTTTGATATCCAACCACAAAAATCGAGAGAAACATGAAAAGGTAAATAAGATACAGAGGGGAAAGAAAGAAAACTTATAATTTTTAAATTTGCCTTTTAAGGGCCTCAGTGAGATCTAATTATCTGTATTCCTATGTAGAGAAATGTTATGTATAATTCTCTGTAGTAAACTCTATTCACTATTATAATATTGACTATTATAGTAATCAGAAGAATAATTCATAGAGAGAGGGTGGAATACTAATGGTCTAAGATGATAAAGGGGGTGGGAAAGAGGGGGCGGTGAATAGTAGGGGACACCAAGAGAAACTTGAGTGAATAAGAAAAATAGGATATTCTATTACACACAAAGAGGGCATGGGAAGGGGAGGGGACAAATACTAATATAAGAAGGAGAGGAAGAGAGCATTAAGAGGTAATATTTAAACCTTACTCATAGTGTAATCAACCCTGAGAGGGAAGAGGAGCTATATTATCCATTGGGATATAAAACTCTATCTAACCCTACTGAGAAAGTCAGAAGGGATAAACCAAGGAGAGCAAGGGAGTGGGGAGGTCAAAAAAGGGAGGAGAGAAGAAGGGGGAGGGAACTTATTAGGCCTTTAAAAATAAAAAGAAGGGAATAATAAGGGAGGGGGTAGAAAGGGAAGTTAATCAAGGGAGGGGATAAGGGATTGCGGCTCAATAGCAAACCACTGATTTAAAAGGAAAAAGTATAAGGAAAAAGGGGGTAGGAAGAGGGGAGGATTCGAAAATGTCAGCAAATGCACAACTGATGATTATAACTCTGAATGTGAATGGGATGAACTCCCTCATAAAACGGAAGCAAATAGCAGAGTGGATTAGAAACCCAAATCCCACCATATGTTGTCTACAAGAAACATATATGAGGTGGGTGGACATACACAAGTTTAAGGTTCAGGGTTTGAGCAAAATCTTTTGGGCGTCAAATGAGAAAAAGAAGGCAGGAGTGGCTATTATGATTTCTGACAAAGCCAAAGTCAAAATAGATATGATTAAAAAAGACAGGGAAGGTCATTACATCCTGATTAAAGACAGTATAAATAATGAGGAAATAACACTGCTCAATATGTATGCACCAAGTGGCATAGCACCCAAATTCATAAAGGAGAAACTGGCAGAGCTCAAGAAGGAAATAGATAGTAAAACCATACTAGTGGGAGATCTAAATATTCCTCTGTCAGATCTAGATAAATCAAACCGAAAA